>NC_063337.1:51682272-51837555 GCF_021869965.1 Rhincodon typus
TGCTGCTTGGCCTGCTGTGTTCATCCAGCCCTGCACCTTGTTGTCTCGGATTCTCCAGCATCTGCAGTTCCTACTATCTCTGATGAGATTTAGTAAGCCAGGTTTGTGGTCTCTCAATCCTTGAGAGCCATAAATACATGGCAGGTCAATGTTAATTATGCTCTAAGTCAAACTGTGCATCCAATCCATCTAGCACAAAAATATAGCAAAATTTATTTTTCTTCTACCTGGTGACCACTTAATAGAATTATTGTCTTGAGAACACACGCCCTTGCTTTTATTCCTGCATGGGATTTGGGTGTCACTGGCAAGGCTGGCATTTGTTGGCCCTCCTTGGGTGCCCAAGCACTGACTGGCCATTTCAGAGGGCAGTTAGTGAAATCACATACAAGTACAGAAATTGTTGGAGAAATCAGCATCTGTGGAGAGAAAGCAGAATTAATGTTTCAAGTCCAGAGACCGGTTTTGAACAAGGGTCAGCGGACTCGAAACATTAACTCAGTTTTTGCTCCACGGATGGTGCCAGGCCTGCCGAGTTTTCCCCAGCAATTTCTGTTCTTGTTTCAGATCTTCAGCATCTGCAGTTCTTTGTTTTATTTTAGCAAATCACATTTTTGCCAAGGTAAAGAGTCGATGCTTATTCCATGAGTGGTGATAATTCATTTTGGCTTAAAAAGTGATCCATTTTGAATAACGTTGTACTTTAAAATAAACACAGTTACAGATATTTAAATGATCTCTAAACTTTGCATACTAACTTACACGGCAATGACAGTCTCTAACATCTTTCATATGCTGGACTTCAACACAAACAAAGTCAAAAAGATCATACATTAGTGAAAATCCACTAAAGCAAATCACAGTCAGGACTGGAAGTCACCTTCAGGAACTTGGCATTGACTCTTTCTGGCACTTGTGTTAATCAAATAAAATCTGAAAGGCTGAGTACACCCATTTATGATTTAGAAATGAAAAATCTGACTCTTTATCTGAACCAAGTTATATAAAACACAAATAAACATCCATAATAAAACTGTATTATTGTAGTTTTACAAGCTCAAAAATCAAACTATTCTTTTCATATCGCAAAATTTTATCTGTATTGACTACATTGCTACAAAGGTTAAACAAAAATAAGCTGTCTTATTCCTTGTAGTAAAAAACTCATCTTAGGGCAATGGAAATAATATGTGCTCTTCAAGTGCACTTGTATTTATTATTCTCTTCTTTTACAGTGGAACGGACTCTGAGACATGGCACCATGTAACCGATAGCCCTCTGGCCTTGCCCAAATAATCACCTTTGTTTCCGAACTGTTTAAACATGGAAGGAGTTCCATAAAGAGCTCAACTATTTCCTTACTTGACATCTACGGATGTGTATTTTCTAGTCGGGGCCTCTGAATGACAAATCTTAACTCAAAACCCCCAATTCATTTTTATTTGTTTTACATGAATGCATCTTTTCTTGTGTGACCCAAATCCTTTACATTTTAATCATGTAGTTCCTGACCATCCCTTGCTTTAGATCCGAAAGCCCTGACCCAAAATGAAACACACTGCAATTCATAGCTGCTGTACACACTTCCCAATTCCATAACCAAGAAGCAAAACAGTCATAACATGCCAGTATCCTCAAGCCTTACGTTTGATTTCCTGGTGCTTATCGAAACCTCATTTATAAATTTATTAAGCGACTATCAATCAGGGATCATAAGGTTTGCCAGGGGTGGGAGGATATATTAGCATGGATAAAGGATCAGTCTACCTCTCACTTATCAGGGGTGAACTCCCCCTGCCACTTTTCTGCTCATTCCACCAACACATCCATGTAATTTTGGAGCTTACAGCTATCTATCCTCTACACTATCCAGTACGTGGCCAAATTTTGTGACATTTGCAAATTTCTCAAATGTACCCCCCAGGTTCAAGTCCAAAATGTTAATGTGTAAAAACAAACAACAGGGTCCCAACATCAAGCCCTGTGGAACACTAATTGAAACAGCTTTCCATTCTCAAGGGCAGCCAACAACCATTCCCTTTTTGTTCCCTGTTATTAAGCCAACTTTGGATACCCTGCATCCCGTGGCGTTTTTACTTTTTGACCAGTCTGCCAGTTGGGAGCTTGTCAAATGCCTTACTTAAATCTATGTAGACAATGTCCACTGCACCACCCTCATCAATCCTCCTCATCACTTCTTCAAAGAACTCAATCAAATTTTGAAGGCATGATCTTCCCTTCACAAAGCCATGCTGACTATCTCTGACTAGACCATACCTTTCTTACTAATGGTTTAATCAAACTTCTAAACAATTTGCCCACCACTGAAGGATAACTGGCCTATAAATTGTTTGGCATTTCTTTTTGTACCCTTTTTTAAGCAACAGAACCACATTTGTATTCTTCCAGTCCTCTGGTGAAGATTAGAAAATAATCCTCAGCACCTGTTATTTCCTCCCTGACCTCCTTCAGCATCCTAGGGAACAATCCCACTTCCTACAGACAAAGGGGGTGGCCATGGGTACCCGCATGGGCCCAAGCTATGCCTGCCTCTTTGTAGGTTACGTGGAACAATCCCTCTTCCGTTGCTACACTGGCCCTAAACCCCACCTCTTCCTCCGTTACATTGATGACTGTATCAGTGCCGCCTCGTGCACCCACGAGGAGCTCGAACAGTTCATCCACTTCACCAACACCTTCCACCCCAACCTTAAGTTCACCTGGACCATCTCTAATACCTGTCTCCTTCCTGGACCTCTCTGTCTCCATCTCCAGCAACCACCTAGAAACCGATATCCATTTCAAGCCCACCGACTCCCACAGCTACCGAGACTATACCTCCTCCCACCTACCTTCCTGCAAAAATGCCATCCCCTATTCCCAATTCCTTCGCCTCCGCCGCATCTGCTCCCAGGATGAGGCATTCCACTCCCGTACATCTCAGATGTCCTCGTTTTTCATGGACCGCAACATCCCCCCCCACTCAGTGGTCGAGAACGCCCTCGACTGTGTCTCCTGCATTTCCCGCAACTCATCCCTCACACCCCCTCCCCGCAACAACCACCCAAACAAACAGAATCCCCCTCGTCCTCACGTACCACCCCACCAACCTCCGGATCCAACGCATCATCCTCCGACACTTCCGCCATCTGCAATCCAACCCACCAAAGACATTTTTCCCTCCCCACCCTTATCTGCTTTCCGGATGGACCACTCTCTCCATGACTCCCTTGTCTGCTCCACACTCTCCTCCAGCCCCACCTCACCCGGCACTTTTCCCTACAACCGCAGGAAGTGCTACACCTGCCCCTACACCACCCCCCTCACCCCCATCCCCATCCCAGATGTTCACCTGCACATCTGCTAATGTGGTATACTGCATCCGCTGTTCCCGTTGTAGCCTCCTCTACATCGGGGAAACCAAGCGAAGGCTTGGGGACCGCTTTGCAGAACACCTACGCTCGGTTCGCACTAAACAACTGCACCTCCCAGTCGTGAACCATTTCAACTCCCCCTCCCATTCCGCAGACGACCTGTCCATCCTGGGCCTCCTGCAGTGCCACAACGATGCTACCCGAAGGTTGCAGGAACAGCAACTCATATTCCGCTTGGGAACCCTGCAGCCCAATGGTATCAATGTGGACTTCACAAGCTTCAAAATCTCCCCTCCCCCGACCGCATCCCAAAACCAGCCCAGCTCTTCCCTGCCTCCCTAACCTGTCCTTCCTCCCAACAATCCCCTCATCCCACCTCAAGCCCCACCCCCCATCTCCTACCTACTAACCTCATCCCGCCCCCTTGACCTGTCCGTCCTCCCCAGACTGACCTATCTCCTCCCTACCTCCCCATCTACACTCACCTTTACTGGCTCCATCCCTGCCCCTTTGACCGGTCTGTCTCCTCTCCACCTATCTTCTCCTCTATCCATCTTCTATCTGCCTCCCCCTCTCTCTCTATTTATTTCAGATCCCCCTTCCCCTCCTCCATTTCTGAAGAAGGGTCTAGGCCCGAAACGTCAGCCTTCCTGCTCCTCTGATGCTGCTTGGCCTGCTGTGTTCATCCAGCTCTACATCGTGTTATAACAATCCATCCAGCCCTGTCCAGGATTCCAGCTGCTCCAATACGACTTCTTTTGTTATGTTTATTTTGTCCAATATTTTCACATTGTAACCCAAGAGGAGCAATATCCAAGTTCTGTCCCAAGTACACTTTTTTGTTTTTTTAGGTACACCAGCTGAAACAGCTTTCCACTCTGAAGGGCTGCCAACAAGCATTACCAGCAAAGCATGGGGTTAAACAGGGAATTCTCCATGTTGACTGCCTATGAGTACTGGAAAATGTCCACTCAACTATTTATACTATGTAATGACTTAAATACATTACTCACTTTTGTTGAAGTTATCTGATGGTAAAAAGCACAGTATATTGCAAGCTGTGAGGAAGACAAAGCTACAAAGAGATATAGATAGATAAGAGTGAGTAAAATACAGTGGCAGATAAACATTACATGGTGACGTGTTGAGCTATTCGCTATAGTTGTAAACAAGAAAAAGGTACGAAACCTGGTCAAAGCCAGAGGGTTGCGCAAGTTAGCATGCAGGTACAGCAAACAATTTAAGGGAGCAATTACATGCTGACCATCATTATATTAGAATTGGAAAATATGGCAGTTTTGCGACAATTCTACAGCATTATGGTGAGACCAAGCTGGAGTACTGTGTGCACTTTGAGATGCTATATTTACTGAATGTATAGTGGTCCAGTGATGACAGGGTGTCATAAACTGATAGGCTGAAATAAATGGGGTTTATATTCTCTGGAGTTTAGAAGAATGAGAGGTGATCTCATTGAAACGTACACATTTCTGAAAGGGGCTTACAAGGTCGACACAGTTGTTTGCCTGGCTGAGAAATTTAGAACACATGAAGAGAGTCTCAGTTAAGACTGAGATTAGGAGGAAACTTCTTCAGTCAGGCTAAAAATCTTTGGAATTCTCTGCATGAGGGTTTTGGATGCCTCACCATTGAATATATTTGATGGTGAGACACAGACTTTTAGTCTTTTGGAATCAAAGGGATATGGGGTGAGACTGGGAAAGTTGAGTTGACATTGAAGATCAGCTCAGATTGCATTCAATAGAGGAGCGGATATGATGGGCTGAATAGTCCACTTCTGCTCCTATTTTGTATATTTTAATCCTCTTACACCACATGAACCCCACACACTCCCTAATGATAAACATACATACAAAAACCTTGAAATCTCTTCCCATAGCTTCAAACTATTATTTCAATTCATGTGGTCACTGAGTAGCAATGAACAAAAATATAAATTTTCTTGACACACGAGCACAAGGCTACAAGAGTCCATATGATAGTTAGCTTTACTCCCCAACTTCTTGGTTTTTAACTAATGTGCATTGACTTCAATCCCTTATGCAATGACAGTTCAATGCAAAAAATGCCCTATGATCTGTTTCCAGTCACCTAATAGTCCACCGGCTAACAGTTAAGTATCAAACATCTCGGCGGTAAACACTCACCCTATTCTTCCTTGTTCAGTGTGTGTTATCAAGTACATGGCATGCAAAAGCCAGAAGTGAGTGGAAAAGATCCAGAAGCAAAACATTGTAAGACCTTTGTTTTTGTTAAGCACTGTCTGTCTGCACAGGAATTGGGGGCGGGTTCAAATTATTGTAACCTCGAGCATGCAGCCTTTCCAGTGACCTCACTGCAAGAAAACAAGCCCCGCCACATCGTAATCCTGGGAAACTACACAGGCAAGGGTGGAGTTACAATCACAGTTAGGAGTGAGTAACATAAGCAAGAAAATTAACTCCGTGAGCCTGTGACATGTAAATAGGGCAATAAACATTGACAAATAAGGCACCGTCAATTTGAAACAGAAAACAGGCAGGGAAGCACAAATGGAGAAATTCCAGTTTAAATAAAATAGTAGTATCTTATACTTCTGAACATAAAGAAACAATATTTGCATTTATAGGATTAACTGGTGTGATACTGTATTGGCCCGACATGTGAGCAATTATTTATCAATTTCCTCCTGATTCAAAACTAATAGCATGGTTTACTAAGATTCTGAATCACCTCTAATCTGTTTGAAATGTCTGAACTTAGTTTTGTGTTTCCAAACCAAGGAGCAAACATTAAACTAGAATTATACTGTTTAGAAACATTACATGAAGTCAATTAACTGTACAGCACAGGAGGCCATCTTGGCCCAGTCCGTGCCAGTTCTTTTGAAGAATCTTCCAGTTCATTAAACTTCCTTCTTTCCCATATACAAATAATCCCTGCTTCAAGCATTTATTCAATTTCCTTTGAAGGCTATGACTGAATCAAAGGGGACACGACCGCAAGCGATATTATTGCTTGATTATTAATCCAGAAACAGAGCTAACGTCCAGGGGACACTGGTTTGAATCCTGCCATGGAAAGATGGTGGAATTTGAATTCGCTAAGATTCTAATGAAGACTGTGAAACCAATTGTGGGAAAAATTCACCTGGCTCACTAATATCCCTCTGGAAAGGAAACTTGCATTCTGCACCTGGGTCTGGCTGAGATGTGACTGCCCTTGATACCAAGGCCACATTGAACCAAATGTGACATCAAGGAACCTTAACAAAACTGGAATCATTGGGAATCAGGGCAAACTCTCTGCTGATTAGTGTCATACCTGGCACATAGGAAGGTGATTGCAGTTGATGTCAGTCATCTCAGTTCCAGGACATCTGTGCAGGAGATCCTCAGGGTAGTGTCCTGGGCCTAACTATTTTCAGCTGCTTCATCACCTTCTCTCCATCATTAGGTCAGAAGTGGGGATGTTCGCCAATGACTGCACAATATTCAACTTCATTCACGACTCCTCAGATATTTGAGCAGTCCATGTTCAAATGCAACAAGACCTGGACAAAATCCAGACTTGGGCTGACAAGTGGCAAGTAACATTTATATTATACAAATACCGGGCAATGACTGTCTCCAATAACAGACAGACATTCTACCTACCGTCCCTTGACATTCAATAGTGTTACCATCATTGAATCCCTGGGTATCAATAGTCTGGAGGTTACCATTAACCAGAACCTGAATGTGCCGCAAATACAACAGCTACAAGTGCAGATCAGAGGAATACTAGGAATACTGCGGCGAGTAACTCATCTCCCGATTCTCCACAGCCTGTCCACCATCTACAAGGCACAAGTTAGAAATGAGGTGGAATACTCCTCATTTGCCTGGATGTCTGCAGCTCTAACAACACTCAAGAAGCTTGACGCCATCCAGGACAAAGCAGATGCTTCATCCAAAATGTATCCATTCCCTCCACCACTGATGCTCAGTAGCAGCAGCATGAACTATCTACAAGATCCATTAGATATTCACCAATGATCCTGAGGGAGCACCTTCCAAACGCACAAGCACTTCCATCTGGAAGACCAAGGGCAGCCAGTACTTCACTACCTGCAAGCTCCCCTCCAAGCTACTCACCACCTTGACTTGGAAACATGTCACTATACCTTCATTGTCGCTAGGTCAAAATTGTGGAATTCCCTCCCTAATGCCTTTGTGGGTCTACCTACAGCAGATGGATTGCAGCAGCTCACCACCACCTTCAAGGCAACCGGGAGCAGGCAAAAAGGCTAGCCATTGATGCCCACGTCCCATGAATGAAATTTAAAACAAAAAATTCTATTCACCACTCTGTCGGCAATACATTTCAAATTCTAACCATTGATTGTGGGAGATTTCCTTAAATCACCTCTGATTCTTTTGGCGATTGTTTACAGAAATGCATTTGGACATTGCATACTCCAACTCGCCTTACTTGTGCAACATCTGATGAAAACCTTTCCGTTTAAGCAATAGCCATTAAACTTACCACATGAAGTTCCAATCACCTTAAATTCACATCCTCTCATTACTGACACTTCAGTCATTGGAAATAATTTTTCTTTGTTTGTTCTATCTAAACCTTTCATACTTTTAAAGATCTGTCACATCTTCTCTTGACCTCCTCTGTTCTAAGGAGACCTATCCCAGCTTCTGCAGTCTTTCCATGCATTTATCATCCCTTGTCTCTGGAACTATGCCAGCAAATTGCTAACTGTACCTTCTCAAAAGCCTTCCCCACATCCTTCCCAATTGTGGTGCCCTGAATTGTAAAAAATATATAAAGGGTGTCAACCTTGTGTTGTGTTGTGTTGTGTGGTGTGCAGGTTTAGCTTAATCTGCTGGCCTTTGTGTTTTATGCTTCCATTTATGAAACTCTTCATCCAATAGATTTCATTTGGTGCCTTGTAAATCTGAACTACTACTTTCAAGTACTTGTGCACAAATATTTGTCTCTCTCCCCTGTGGCAAATTTTAAATTTGCCATTTTTTTTTTATGTATGGCCCCTCCTAATTCTTCCCTTAAAAATGGATCATCTCTCATGCGTCTACCTCTTCCTCTAAACATGCCCACCAGAAGTTCATTGTATTTCTCACTGTTAGTACATTTCCAAGTTTTGTCATCTGCAAATTTCAAAAACAGTCTTCAAGTCCAAGTCATTAATGCCCATCAAAACCAGTGATCATAGCATTGAACCTGGGGAGATCCTGCTCTAGTCCGAAGAACAATAATTCACAACTGTTTTTGATTGTTTGGGCAATTTTGTACTCACACTGCCTACTGTCCATCGAATCCCATCTGTTTCAATTTTGCTAACAAGTCTGATGAATTGTAATAGGACAAGTTAATTTTAATGAAAGGACTGCTGTCAGAATTATCATAAGAAACTAAAACCTATGTCTTGTCACAGACCATTAATCTGAAGTCTAAACAGTGAGTGAGCATGATGGACATCATAAGAGCACCTTATCCAGTTAAACCATTAGAGGACCTCGTTTTAGGCACTCTAAGGGAATAGAAAATAGAAAATAGAAATGCGGTGGGGTTTGCGGAGTGGGAGGGGAAGAGAGAACAACCTGCTTCCAAATTCACTCGTCATTATAACAAATGTTCAGCCACAGCAGCGTGTATAATTTTGTTTCCAGCTTAGTGTTCATGCAAAGCAGCTCACCTTTATGTTAGTGCAGTGCTTTAAAGTTTCAAAAAAAAAAATGAGCAGTGTGAGTCATTATCTTGAATGGAAGTAAATTGATAGATAGGAACTGATTATGGATATAATAATTGGTTTGATATCAGGGCGAGGCTCACTGAGTACGTTATGCAGGAATTTTCTCTGAAAGACAGTCAGCAATAAAACAACTACTTTGCGCAATCATAGCATTGTTAACACAGCATTAAATACAACTAGCAACTCAGAAACCAGCCATTTGATTCAACCAGAGTACCTCTGCACAGGTCTCCTCCTTTCACATATCAACACATCCTTCCAATCATTTCTCGCTCATGAATTTAGCTAGTTTTCCGTTAAATAGATTCAAACTATTCACACTAATTACTCCATATGATACAAAATTCCATTTTCTACTGAAATTCCTTTCTTTTGAAAACAAAATGGGGAAGAAGAAAGTTGAACAAAACTAGGAAGGACATATGGAAGTGATTGAAATCTTTCGTTGCAGATTGGATGTGGATGTCACTCGTGGGGTCAGCATTTATTGCCCATCCCTAGTTGCCAAGAGGAAAGTTAAGCATCACCCACAATGCTGAGAGTCTGCAGACACAAGCAGGCCAGACCAGGTAAGTGTGGCAGATTTCCTTCCTCAAGAACGTTAGTGAATCAGAAAGCTTTTTACAACAATGGTTACATGGTCGCAATTAGGCTGGCTTTTAATTCCAGATTTTATTGCATTCAAATTTCACTATCTACCATGATGGGATTTGAACGCATGTCAACAGAATATTAGCCTTCGATTCTGGATAAGTAGCATAGTGACATTACCCAAGATATCAAAATCGTGCACTTAGGAAAGCCTTTTGAAGTGAATGTGGGAGGATGTTGAAATAAAGAAAGATGGTGCACAAACTATGCTGCAGAGAAGCTGTGATGCAAGTTCTGTCGCTGAGGTATAACAGACTTGCTGTTGGCTGCCATGGTAAACTCAGCTGGATGAGATTGCAGAAGAAAAGTGGATAAAGTTTCTGGAGGAATGTGTGAATGAGGACAGCCTTTAGGAATGACAAATAGCACTCGGATGTCGAACAAGTTTAGTATCCAGAACTGGTATAGAAATTAGGATACAATGAAAATAACAGATGTGTTTCGTTACCAATAACACCCCCGTAACAGTGAATCAATATTTTGCTATTTCTGATACAAGAGTAGCAAAAGAGCCTGAACCATCATGTCAGCTGATGGATAGTTGTCATAGTTACAGCAGAAACTTCAACTAACACATTATTTTGTACTCTATGAGCAAGTGAACTGAAGTCACCAAAACTTAAAACTATACAAAATTACTGATTCAGACAAATTCATTCTGATTAAGTTCCAGAATGAACAAATTGTCTAGACTTGTAATGCTTCTAATACGAGCCAGAACAATGATGCACATTTTCCCACTCAACCTAAAAAGAAGATAATTTCTCTGACAATTTTACAACCCCATACATGGTGATGTGTTTTATTCACATGGTGCGTTTCATGTGATTTTTTTCACATGTCATACTATGACATTATCTTTAAAGTCACATTCCAAAATATGAGCTAGTATAGATGACATATCCAGTCTCAAGTTATAAATCAGATAAATAGTACACTCTGTGCTTTTAAAAAAAATGTTGGGACGCAGCCCATCCAAATGCAATAACAAACCTAGTTGGATTCTTGTCATCCAAGTCCACAAATGCACTGGAATAAACATCTTTAGGCATAGTGCTATCCTTTCAGGATTTTCCCTTTCCTGCGTCAAAAGTAAATAATACTGAACAACAGAAAACAGGTTGTGATAAATTGAGCAATGGTTATTTATAATTTAGTATTTCCTGAGACCTCTTAACTCAGAGCAGGTGTTCAAAATTTTGAGTTGCTTCAGATATCCCAACCATAGAGTCATATACCACAGACACAGACCCTTTGGTCCAACTCATGCACGCCAACCAGACATTATAATCAGACCTAGTCCCATCGGCTAGCATTTGGCCCATATCCCTCTAAACCCTTTCTATTCATTTACCCATCCAGATACCTTCTAAAATGTTGTAATTATACCAACCTCCTCAGACAGCTTGTTCCATACACACACCACCCTCTGCATGAAAACATTTACCCTTGAGGTCCTTTTTAAATCTTTCCCCTCTCACCTTAAACTTGTGCCCTCTAATTCTGGACTCCCCCAACCCAGGAAAAAGACCTTGACTACTCACCCTATCCATGCCCCTCACAATTTTATATACATCTATAAGGTCACCCCTCTGCCTCTGACATGCCAGGGAAAGAAAGCTCCAGCATATTCAGACTCTCCCTGCAACTCAAAAGCCTCCAGTCTAGCCAACATCTTTATAAATCTTTTCTGCGCCCTCGCAAGTTTAACAACATCCTTCCTCTAGAGGGTGACCAGAATTGTACACGGTATTCTAAAAGTGGCCTCTTCAATGTCCTGTACAGCTGTAACATGACATCCCAACTCTGACACTCAATGTTCTGACGAATGAAGGCAAGCGCACCAAATGCCTTCACCACCTTGCCTACATTCACAAAACTATGTACCTGCACCCCTTGGTATCTTTATTCAGCAATACTCCTCAGGCCTCGACCATTAACTTTACAAGTCCTGCCCCGGTTTGCCTTAACAAAATGCAATACCTAACATTTATCTAAATTAAACTTCATCTGCCACTCCTCGGCTCATTGGCTCATCTGATTCAGGTCCTATTGTACTCAGAGATAATCTTCTTCACTGTCCACTACACCATCTATGTTGGTGTCATCTGCAAACTTACTAACCATACCTCCTATGTTCACATCCAAATCAATTATATAAGTGACAAAAAGCAGTGGACCCAACACTGATCCTTGTGACTCTGCACTTGTCTCAGGCTTCTGGCCCTAAAAACAACCCTCAACCCTCTGTCTCCTATCTTCAAGCTAATTTTGTACCCAATTGGCTAGCTCCCTGGATTCCATGTGATCAAACTTAATAACCAGTTGACTATGCAGAACCTTGTTGAATGCTTTGCTGAAGTCCATATAGACAGCATCTACTGCTCTGCCTTCAATGTTCTTTATCACCTCTTCAAAACAAAAACCACAGTCCAGTTAGTGAGGCACAATTTCCCACATACAAAGCCATAGAGACTATCACTAATCAGTCCTTGCTTTTCCAAATGCATGTACATTCTGTCCCTCAGAACCCCCTCCAACAACTTACCTACCACTGATATCAGGCTCACTGGTCTATACTTCCCGGACTTTTCCTTACAGCCTTTTTAAAATAATAGCACCGGTCAACTAATCTTTCTGGCCCTTTCTAGTTAGAAGCTAGAATGACAATAAATTTGCACCACAGATTTCATCTCCTGATAATGACATACAAAGCGCAGTAACCAAGCTCTTTCAGGTTTATAACATTAGGAATTAAACCAAATAGTTTGGATCATGTTTCATATATGTATGTATAATTATTCCATCATCCTTAAGACTAATTGAAAAATGTTCCAAAATATAACATGAAAGAAATTAATATTTTTCCAAAAGAAAATGCCAAAATGAAGTTCCAACGTATAAAAAAAAAGCACCATATTTAGTTCCTCGGGTGAAATCCAGTTTAAAAATTATTAAAGCTATTGACCAAAATGCCTACATAAAAATCACCCATTATTATTATGGCTGTAATTATATACTGGCTTCTTAAAATAAAATTGCTTTAAATCAATAACAGAAACAATCCTAACTTGCATTGAGCCCTGCTCACCCACCACTGGTGCTCCCTGACATACACTGACTCTTGGTCTGCCAATGCTTCAAATCTCATGCTCTCATTATGTCCCTCTATGGACCATGCCTTCTAGCTTCTCCAGTCCTATGATCCTCCAAGGAGTCAGTCTCTTCTAAAAAACACTATTTGCTTTGGCCCACTACCAACACTGAGCCTTTAGCTGTATAGATGTTTAGCTCAGAAATTTCCTGTTTAAGCCGCTTTGCTCGTCTCCTTTAAGATACTCCTTGAAGCTTGCATCTTGTCACAATGTTCCACGTGGTTCAGAGTCAAATATTGTTCAACAATATATCCGTGAAGCACCTTGTGATTTTTTTTCTCACTGCTTTAAAAGGTGCCATACAAATACAGGCTTTACATATACTTTTAGTTTTCCCAGTCCTAATTTGTTAATTTTTTAAAAAAAAAACTAGCAAAGCAGAAGCAATAACTGATGTTACATCATCTGACTTGAAATCATAACGTGTAAAATAGCTAGTGTTTGCTCCGAAACAGCTACAGGATTTCACTGCAAGTAAATATTTCAGTAAGCGTCTCATGAATACTACAAAGGCTTTGTCACATAAAATATAAAAAAAATCCATTTCATTTAACAAATCAATTCTAAGCTGACACAATGTAAATGTATCCCTTTATCTTTATGCAATGTTGGAACAAAGCCAAATGAATATGGTACAGCTAAATCTTTAATTACTGAAAATGCAATGAAGCTACTAGAAAGTTTATTTAGTTTGGGTAGCTGAGCTGTCTATCTCAAAGGGCTCTACAGGCAGAGCAATTCAGGTAGAAAACGTGAATTATAAAAACGTGGGATAAAGCTAAACACATTTCCTAGGCATGGAACTCCTAATAAACTAATGAATTAGGATCCAGTTGACTGGGAATGTAGTTTAATGTCAAGAGCTCATTATACTTTAAGCCATCAGTAATATTGTTAAATGATTTCAATAGTAAAACGTTCTGAGGAAGGGTCACCGGACCTAATACATTGACTCTGCTTTCTCTCCACAGATGCGCCAGACTTGCTGAGTTTCTCCAGCCTTTTATATTTTTGTTAGAAATGGTTTCATCAAACTGGTTTATTATACTGTAGCACTGTTCTTTAAGTGTTACACAGTTGTTTTTGCACAGTTAGTTGAATAGCTTGTTGGAGTAATTTGAAGAATGCAGTCATTTATTCAGAAAGTTTCCAACGAAGTCTCCTATTAAAGCAAATTAACACCAATACCACATTGCCGATTTTCACAGTTAACTGACTTTTTGTCAGATAAAGTATTCACATTCCAATGACAACTTCTGACCAAGAGCAATAAAACATTTTGACATGACTAGCACTTTATTAATCAAAATGACGTTATAAATTAACTGGTCTGAAACCACGACTATGGTACCTTGAAATGCAGAAGATAGTGATGTAAATGTGCAGCCGTCATTGACTGTGATTTTAAGACCATCGAGTGACGCTTAACTGTTTGCAGGCATCCAAAGATAATTTACGTTAGGGGAATGTGAATGCACCAAATCCCCTTTCCCAATTCACAAAATATTCATACTCAAATTAGTAGGGAACCAGCAATTGACAATCAGTTCAGACAAAGAGCAATGAAAGGAATTCTTAGCCATAATCTAACCAAAATAGATCTGGAATACACTAGCCAAACCATACTTGGGTCACTAGTCAGCTGGACAGGGGGTCATTTGAGAAGACAGCTAATATATGATGCAGTTTTTTTGTTCAGTATGAGCATGGGATGAAGAAGCAAGATCCCTCCAGACAGCATTTAAGTTTTCAATTGTATCTGTTACTTTTTATTAAGCTATGTGCTAATGAGATTTCAAAGAGAACGCACCATGATTATTACCTTCAGAACAAATCGTCATCTCTACTTTGCCTCAACACTAAGCCAGATAGACCTTTCTCAGCTCAAAGCCAGCCAAGTCAAAGGTATAAACCTTTTCTGATGAAGGGTCTAGGGCCGAAACGTCAGCCTTTCTGCTCCTGTGATGCTGCTTGGCCTGCTGTGTTCATCCAGCCCTGCACCTTGTTGTCAAAGGTATACCTTTTCACTTTAAAGAACTACAATCACTTAATCTATTGTCTCGCTCTAATCGGTTTATGCATGTAAGACATTGCATGGGACAACTCTCAGCCTGGTGAGGAGCCCTCAGATACTGGTGGACTTTGCTGGGTCAGCTCGATTCAGAGAGTGTTTGAGCCATGTCTTTATGTGAGATTAAGGACCAGGAGAGATAAACTGTATTATTTGGCTAACTAAATGTTATGGAACTTTCCTTGGGAGTTGTATACATCACATAAAGAAAATCAATAATATTAAGCTGGAGAGGGTTCTGACGTGATTTATCAGGATGGTGTTGGGAATGGAAGTTTGAGTTTTAAGCAGAGGCTGGATAGGCTGGGACTCTCTTCACTGGAGCATAGTAGGTTGAAGGGTGACCTTATAGAGGTTTACATAATCATGAGAGGTATGGATAAAATGAATGGCATGTATCTTTTCCCTCGGGTGGGGGATTTCAAGACTAGGGGGGCATGTTTTTAAAGGTGAGAGGAGAAAGATTTAAGATAAACATGAGGGACAATTTTTTTTCTTACACAGAGTGTGGTTCATGAGTGGAATGAACTTCCAGAGGAAGTGGTGGATGCGGGTACAGTTACGACATTTAAAAACCATTTAGAGAAGTACATAAGTAAGAAATATTTGGAGGGATGTGGGCCATGCACAGGCAGGTGGAACTAGTTTAGTTTGGGATTGTGGTTGGCATGAACTGGTTGGACCAAAGGGGCTGTTTCCGTCCTGTATAACACTCTGGCTTGCAAGAGATCCCTGGCTGTCTTCGCTGCAGTTTCCAACGCCAGCCTGCCAAAGATGAGTGAACAGCCTCAAAATTAGGCTGACTGGCCTCTCTCTCATCCTCGGCATCTTGCGCAGTCACAGCTCACTTAAAAATCAGTGTGGTGGGCACGGTTTGGCAGTTGTGGATCTGCTACCATCTTTCAAGCCTTCATCATCATGAACATGGTCTTTGAAACAGTTGGGCTGTACCCCATCTGGTATTGGAGCCCCAACTGTTGAACATCTAAATTAATAATTTGGATATAGAGACAAACCGTAATATTTCAAAGTTTGAGAAAGACACCAAAGTGGAAAAGTGAGATGTAAGAATGATGCTACAAAATGGTGCAATGAATGTTGCAATGTTTTCAAGATGATTTGGACAGGCTGACTCATGGCCCGCTATTCCCGTGTTCTCATCAAACTAAATTAACACAACTTTGTTAAGGTTGTACTTTAGCCACATATCAGATTGGTCAGTCAAGTCAAACTGAACTTTCAAAAAGCTCTGGGTTTTTTTTTTAAAAAAAAAGAATATTTCAAGTTTTTAAGAATTTGTTGGTGTTGACAAAAAGAAACAATGTATTGCAAGATTAAGCAAACATTGATGATGCTTTACAATCAATTCTCTTTACCAGGAATTCATATGCATACTTACATATGGTGAAATTGGACACAATCTTCAGGGAGCAAAACCCTTTTAACACATGGTTGTGCCAGAAGCAAATTGATTATGGTCCTGCATTTATTTGGGTCGACAACAGAATGTTGAACAGTTGTAGGATTGAGTTATTTCTTTCAATGATTAATAATTGACTTGATGAAGACAGTGAGGAGCTAAATTTATATTTTGTTTAATTGTGGTTACTATAAACACTATAGCAAAGAAAAAATGAATAGGTTGAAAGTAAAAGGTAGTGTTTGCTGGTTATATGGCTCAAGCTAATGTTCTTAAATATTTTAGTTTGTGACAAAGCATCAGGTCTATGGGTGTGTTCACATTACATTGGAGTTAGGTTCCATTATGAGTTTTGTCATTATTTTGATTGTCCAGATGAATCATTTGGAATAATAGTTAATCACTAAGAAGTGACAATACATTCTTTAAGGGAGACAAATTGTTCATTGTTCACAATCTCGGAAAAGTTTTGACACAATAGACTCATGAGGAAAGTTACAGGTCATGGAATAAAAGGCTCAGTAGCGACATAGGTACAAAACTGGCTGAGTTATAGGAAACAGAGAGTAATGGTCAATGGATATTTTTCAGGCTGAAGAAAGGTTTGTATAATATTCCCCAGGGGTCAGTATTAGGACTATTGCATTCCCTGATAAAAGTTAATGATCTAGATCTTGATATGCAGGGGGCAATTTCTAAGTTTGCAGATGATGCAAAACATGTATGAATTGTAAACTGTGAGGAGGACAGTGTAGAACTCCAGAAGGATGTAGACCAGTTAGCAGAATGGGCAGATCAGTGGCAGATGAGTTTCAGTGCAGAGAATTGTGAGGTGATGCATTTTGCTTGGAAGAACACAAAGATAATCTGAAATAGGGGCTACAATTCAAAGAAGCAGAGGGACCTGGGTGGATAAGTGCACAGATGATTGGAAGTGGCAGGACAGTTAGAAAAATTAGTATATAAAACACAAGCGTCCTCTGCTTTATTAACAGGGGCACTTATTAGACCTCAGCTGAAGTACTTGTAGAGTTCTGGATGCCACAGAATAAGAAAGATGTGAACCCACTACAGTGTATGAAGATTTGGATTTGCTAGAATGGTTCTGGAGCTGAGGAACTTCAACTCCAACGACAAATGAAGAATTTTGAACTGCTCTCCTCAGAGAAAAGGTGGCTAAGAGTAGACCTGATAGAGGTTTACAAAGTCAGAGGAGGGTTGGATACAGTAGAGCAGAAGAAACTATTCCTACTCAAAAAGAAACAAGTGCAAGAGGGCATAGATTTAAAATGAACTGCAAAAGCAACAACAGTGAATTGAGGAAGAACTTTCCCGACACAGAGAGTAGTTTGGATGTGGAATACACTGCCTAGGAATGTGGAGGAGGTAGGTGCAGTTGTGGCAGTTAAGAGGGCATTGGATGATTTGCTTAAAAATAAATAATCAGCAAGGGTGTGGGGAAATACGTGTTTGGCACTTAGTGACGATGTTCATTTGTAGGCATAAGAAGCCAAAATGGCTTCTTCTGTGCTGTAACACTTCAGTGATTGTGAAAACATTGACGGAATTGGCAGGTTGAGAAGAAATTTGTTAAAAGGGATAAAGATTCGTATTTTAAAGAATAAAGGAGACAGTAGGAAGTAATGTCACTAGGATGACCATGAAGACAGCATTCAGGAGTTAGGCACAGGCTAACTAGCCAATCTAAAAACCATGACCATGAACTTTTCATGCACTAATAAGCCAATTAGAGTTCAGGGGTAGTGACCAGTAAGGGTTAATAAAGCCTGAGCTTTAGCAGTTCAATGTACAAAGATGATGATTGAAAGCAGAACTACTTCAGCCAACTGACCAGTAAGTGGCACCCCATAAATGGATAGGCTGAAAACTACTGTGTTCATAAATTATCATCTCTTTTGTACTTATGATGAGAAACTTAATGAATTCAGTAAAACTTGAGACACCATATGTGTAACAAGAATGGGTTGGTTATCAATCAGGATGGGCAAATATAGACAGTGAGGATTCACACAGCAACAGATAAAGGGAGGGTTATTGATTATAGGAGTGCAACATAGATACAGAATAGTTATAGGCACGAATGACAGAAAATAGGTCAGCTCTGCTGAGAGTAAACCCATGCAGGGAATTGAGGGGGCAGGGTGGGAAGTAGGTGTAATCAAATTGGAAGAGTATGTTTGTGTCCTGAAGGTCGTAAACATGAATAAGCGAACAATAATGATACAACTCCTCCCACTTGCATTGGAGAACTGCAGTTGGCCTAATTCAGAAATGTTAACATGTGAACAAGATGGTGTATCGAAATGGCAAGCAATTGGGTTGTTCCGTTTTACATATAGTGGAGGTGTTCTGAGAAACAGGGAGACCACAATGAGTACTGAATAAAGTGAACAAGATTGAAAGGATGAGCAATGTGTTGCTACAAGGCGTCTGCAGGCTTGGAGCAGAGGGGAAGGAAAAAGGCAAATGTTACAGCTTCTGTAATAGCATGTGTGGGGCTACAGGGTTATTGTGGTAGAGTTAGGGTGACAGAGGAGTGGACTAGGGTGTAGTGGAAGGAATCATCTTTGTGAAATGCTGACAAGGGAGGGAAGGGAAAGATTTGCTTTGGTTGTGGCATCCTGTTGCTGACGGGAGGAAATGTTGGAGAATGGTCCGTTGAATACAGAGGCTGGTGGAGTGGTCAAGAAGAACCTATTGTTCTGGGAGGGTAACGGTTGAGGGCAGAAGGACAGTTAATAGTCGATCATGGAGGACTTCGTTGATGACGGATTTTGGTTGGGGGTGTTGAGTGTCCTCTGTTCAAGAAAAAAGGAAGACATTCTAGAAGAACCCCTCTAGAAGATCAGAACAGATGCAAAAATGGAGAAACTGGGAGAATGCAATGGAGTCCTTACAGGAAGCACAGTGTGAGAAGGTGTAAACAATGTTTGGTCAGGGATCAGTCATCTTAGATTGCTGTAGACCATGTGGTGTTGGGGAAACCACAGTGAGGGTGCAAGCGAGAGGGAGTTCCAGGATTTTGATCCACTGACAGTGAAGGAAGATGATGCATGATTTGAAAGGATGCATGATTTGAAGGAGAACATGGAAGGTTCCCCAGCATTTGCTGCCCTTGTTCTTCCAAATTGTACAGGTGCCACGGGTTTGGAAAGTGCTGATGAAGGAGGTTTGACGAATGTTTGCAGTACACCTGGAAAATTGTACACACTGCTGTCACTGTGTGCTAATGCCTCAGGTATTCGATGGAGCTCCTATCAACTTGGCCGAGATGGTTTCTTGATGAGATAGGAGACTAAAGGGAGACTTACAATTCAGTTGGCTAACCAATAACCTGAGGAAGTGCGTAGGAAAGACATTCCATTATTAAGCAACCTTTATACAGATGCTGCAAAACCTAAGCACTCAGAAACAGAGGTGGACTATCAATGCTAGGAAGGTAACATTGTTGGACAGTTCTAAATTCAGAGATTCTAAAAGGCTAAAGGTTTTGCTGCTCCTGAGGCTCAAATTACCAATGGTTTGTTCAGATATCCAGCTCCTTGATAAACTGTGGATTAACAACAGGCCATGTCACACAACCAACATCACAAGAGATCCCCTTTGTCATCATCCATCTGGGTCTAATTCAGCATCACTGCCCTAGTCCCATTCTAGTTCCAAACTCTTATCTGTATCAAATTTTAGTTAGTCATTCTCCAATAATATTAATTACAGAATAAGATTCCCCATTCAGTACACTTCACAGCTGAACTACTTGAGAGACGAAAGAACATTCCTCTGGTCTGCACACTACACAACATGCTTCAATTAATCAATTCCACTACTAGTTACATTTCATTTATACTTATTGTGTCATGGACTTCCACCTTCCATTCAGTTTTAGTTACATGAGTGACTCCAGATGCCCAAGAATCCTCCATGTCAAAAAGTGCTTCCAAAAAACTGGAACAATACCCAAAAAAAACACAAATTGAAGAATGAGTTAGATTTACAAAGATGAATCTAAAACAAAAAAAATGTTCAGATGGAATTCACACAGAAGCATGTAGGAAACAAACCTTCATTCTCATGTCTTTATTTATAACAAATTATGTATAACTCAGGTCAATAAACCTTCGTTCTTTCAGGCCTGGTGCATTCACTGATTCATTTGTAATTTGATATTAATTAAAGCGGAGAGAGAGGCCAGATTACCCAAAATTTAAATTAAAATATCTTCAAACAGACAGACAATTACAATATTTAAAGAAACCCTTGGAAAATGAAATAATTTTCTACATGCACCTATACAACAAGATGCAAAAAAGATAGAGTCAGTGTTGTACAGCACGGTAAGAGACCCATTGTGTCCACACCGGTCACCAAACATCAATCACTTCTAATCTCATTGGCCCTTAGCTTGTATGCTATGGTGTTTCAAGTTTTTATCTAAATTGTTCTTCAATGTCATGAGGGTTCCTGCCTCCACCAATGTTTCAGGCAGTGCATTCCAGGCACCCACAACCCTCTGGATAAATAAAAAACCTTTTCCTCAAATCCCCCCAAAACCCCCTGCTCCTTACCTTAAAACTGCAGTTATTGAGTCCTCTATCAGGGGCAAAGTTTCTCCCTATCTACCCAGTATATGCCGCTCAGAACTTTGTACATATCAAATCAGATTCCCCATAGCCTTCTCTGCTCAAAGAATAACAACCCCAATTTATCTGTTCTCTTTTCATAGCAGAATTGCCCTAGCCCAGGCAACATCCTGGTGAATTTATTCTGTACCCTCTCCAGCGCAATGTAGGAAAAATCTTAACTGTTGAAGTAATTAAAAAAAGAATTGATGTCCAGGAAACAATGGAGAAATAAACAGAAACAGGCAGCATTAAAAGCTAAGAAAAATCTTTTGACTTTTTTTTATAGGGAAGCACTGGCTCCATGATATAAAGCATAAGGTATTGGGAGGTGATCAGATGGTCTCAAAGTACAAACAAAAACGATCAAACTTAACATTGAGCATGAGACATATTACTGTAATAATTGTACAATTACAAGTTATTTATTTTTAGTGCAATAACTTGTTGGCTGATAGCATAAAGTTGACTGGAATTAATAGATCTATCCAGTAATAAGTGATCCATGTGCTTGACAAGTACAGCAGGTCTTAATCACATACTAGCACATAGTAATAAAAACCATATCAGCACATGGTTACAAATATGACTGCAATCCCACTGGAAAAACTTGTCTCTTCTGAGTAAAATAACTTAGCTTTATAAAGATATCTTTAATGTCCAAAAACCCATGTAGATGTGAAAAAAAAAGGGAAACATGCAATAAATAATTGGGAAGACAGGTAGATGGGGAGTTAACCAGAATTCCAGTCAAAAAGATGGGGCTTCAAGATTGGGTGAAAGGACACAAAACCAGAGAAAGTAATATCTTGGGAACTTTTAAACGTACAACATCAAGGTCGAATGCAGTAGGTGGGGTAAGACTATGGAGAAATGAAAGAGTGAGATAGGTCAGTGAGTTCCACGAAAACAAGTGTTTGTAACTTCACAACTTGCCTTTTTGGTGACTAGCAGCCAAGTCAATTGGCTGTGTTCAAGTTTCACTCGAAAAGTCACGAGCACAAGAGTCAAGCACAAAGCTGACACTTCAGTGCACTACTGAAGGCGTGTCGCCTTTTGGTTGCGATGCTAAACTGAGGCAGCATCTGCCCTCCAACAAGGATACAAAATACCTTTTGCTACTATTAAGAGCAGCAAGGAATTTTCTCTGATATCTAGACCGATATATATCCCTCAAATCAATGTCACAAAATAGATGTCAATGTTTTGAGTATTACCCTTCTTCAGGACTTCAGACCTGAAACATTGACTTCTCCTTTCCTCCGAACACTGCCTGGTTTACTGTGTTCTTCCAGCCTCCTGTTTGTCTACCTTGGATTCCAGCATCTGCAGTTTTTTTTCTCTCACACAAAATAGATCAACTGGTCATGATCATTAAACTTCTGTAGGAGCTTGCTGTATACAAATTGTCAGCAGTGTTTCAACATCACAACAATAATATAACTTAGGACATCCTGTGGTCATGTAAGGTAAATGCAAGTCTTTTTTCCTTCTTTACATAGCACCATTTTCAAAAGTTTTAGTATCCCAAAGTACTTCAACGTGATCATAGAGAAAACAATACAGTCAAAAAAGAAGTGAAGTGACTGAAAGCTCGGCGAGAGATGGATTTTAATTCATTGTTTTTTTTTATAAATAAAAGGAATAGAAAGGTGATAAGATTTTGTGAAAGAATTCTAGAGCTTACTATGAAATAATATACGCAGCAGAATTTTGGACAAGTTTGAGTTCATGTCGGGTGATACAGTAGGATGAGTGAGAAAATAAAGATCACAAAAAAAAAGGTGATGAACGACAGGTATAATTATTATCCCGCAGAGTCTGAACCAAGTAGTGTCGAGTGTGCCAGCAAGTGATTCCCATGCTGAAGTCAAGAGCAATGAAACTAAGTGCCTTACAGAACATAACTACTTGAAAAGGATTTTGCAATTGAGGTGCAAACAGGAATTATTTACAAGTGAGAATGGATTTTGCAGAAGAGTCTGAAAATGATGATTTTAGTCTTCTGTATTTTGAGTCAGAGAAGTTTAGATTCATACAGAAGTAGCGTTAACAAAAGAAGAAGAAATTATGAAATGATGATTTACTGTTAGGACCACTGTGTTGTCAAATAATGATTGAAGTCATTAAGGCAGGATTTAGGAACAAAGATTAATCTACAATTTAGCCTGTTAATGGAAATGGAGATCGAGGTGGAGGTGCCAGTCCTCAATAACAATTGGGCTGCTATAGGGTCTAAACTCGAAACGTCTACTTTCCTGCTCCTCCAATGCTGCCTGACCCACCGTGTTTCTCCACACTGTATTGACTCTGGCTCCAGCATGTGCTGTTCTTGCTATCTCCATCTGGCTTGGGGTGATTAGTTACAAGTAACATTGTCATTGGCGCCAATGACAATCGCCAGTAAGAGAATCTAACCATTGCCCCTTAACAGTACCATGGCATTATCATTGCTAAAACCCCCATTATCAACATCCTGAGGACTTACCATTGATCAGAAACTGAACTGGCCATTTAAATACTGAACGCACGAGAGCAGATCAAAAGCTTGGAACCTATTGGCAAATAATTCACGTCCTGAACTCCCCAAAACCTGCTTGACATCTGCAAGGCACTAGTCAAGGGTGTCATGGTATACTTTAACTTGCCTGGATGATTGCAGTCCCAACAACACAATACTGTAGGCTGAACACCATACAGGACAATGAAAACCACTTTTTTGGCATGCCCAACTATCACTGCAACACGCACTCTTTCCAGCACTAATGCACAATGGCAGCAGTGTGTACCATTGATAAGCTGCACAGAAACAAAACTGACAAGGTTTCTCCAATAGCACTTGTCAAACCTACAACCGCTACCACCTTTGAAGGTCAAGGCCAGCAGATACACAGGAAGATTACCAATTGCAAGTTCCGCTCCATACCATACACCATTCTGACACGAGGAACTATAATCACTGTTTCTTCACTGTCCCGGAGTCAAAAAACCTGGAATATCCCATCTTAACAGTACTGTACATAGTCCTACAATAGACAGACTACAGTAAATTCATGGTGGTGGCTCACCTCCATCTTCTCCAGGACAATGAAGGATGGGTAATAAACACTGGCCTGGCTAACAATGCCCACATCTCATGAATGAATTTAAAAAAAAAACTTCTACCAGATGATCTTGCATTACTTAGGGTTCACTGGATACTGTAGAGCTACAACTCAGTACGAAACCCAAAGTTGAGCAAGTATCTAGAATTTAACTCAAAAACATTAATGTTGTTAATTTTGTGAGGATTTAAAACCTGTCTGCTCTCCAATGAGCTGGTAAAGGTCAAAAATCACACAACGTCACTTTATAGTCCAACAGGTTTATTCGAAAATGCAAGCTTTTGGAGTTCAGCTCCTTCCTCAGGTGTAGCGAGGAACGAGCTCAGCTTCAAAAGGTTTTGATTTCGAATAAACCTGTTGGACTATAACCTGCTGCCGTTTGATTTTTGACCTTGTCCACCCCAGTCCAGCACCAGCCTCTCCATATAATGAGCTGGTAGTTAGAGCTAGTCAGAACAACTAAAACCAATTGGCCGATTATGTACCGCACTACAGAGGTTAAACCTGAAATCTATAGTAATAATAGCATACCTAGTTAGATATCTTTCTTTTCAAAGCCACATTTTGTCATCACTCATACTTTTTAAACTTCATGTATATAGATCTTCAATGGACGACAACCTCCAAAAAAGGCAGATTGAAATTGGTAGATAACAGAAGAAACCATTTCAGCTTCTTCAATGTTTTTACTTTTTGCAAATCTCCCTGCCACAAGAAAAATAGCATGCAGAGTGTTTAAGATACATTTTTGGACTCAAACAGTAAAACAAAAGAATCCATTTGCTGCCATTTTTGTTTTAAAAGTCCTGGAAACAGACACTATAATTAACTGGCAATCTTCTGAATGCAACCAGTGATCATATTACAATTAAAAATGATCTCAGCAAAAACATCTTCTGATTGGACATGGAAACAATTGATTAAGACTCAAGACAAATGATGGAATACTGAATGGTGCCAGAATAAGTGCTAAAATGGTATATCAATGATGCAAGGTCACAACAGATGAGTAGCAAAATTCTATTACTGGGAATTAAGCTGCAAACAAACTACTGCTTTAGACTCAAAGACATATTGTGAAACTGAAAAAAAAACAAGTGAGCTATTATATTGCATAGCTTAAATACTGACTGTAAAAGGTTATGTGGTGCATTTGTTTACTTTTCCCAGAGCAGCTTTTGATGCACACACACAATGTCAATTCCAAGTTTACAGTTTACACCTGCCCGGACCAGCTTTGACAAAGGCCGAACCTCTTCTTGTCCCATTTCAGGGTCTAACATACGGGGTCTCACTTCCAAAAAGTCAGTGACTTCCTGTCACTTCCCTGCCCAGGTTGCTTTATAAATAATCACCAGTTATGCCAGAATAACCTGGTTGACTCCTTCAGTCTTGCACCAGATCCCATGGGGAGATAGCCTAAATTCTGCTGGATGTGCATAATAGCTGGCAGATCAGTAACCACACTGAGGTTCAAACCCAAATTCTGCCACTGTGCGTAGTGCTTAGCACCACAACTCTGCCCAAATCATGATCGTTTTGAAATAGTCCACATTCAGTATCTGCACATTTATTTGAAATCCGATACGAACATGGAGAGGGTTTCAAGTGGTGCATTTGACGTCAGCCTTCGCTTTCATTCTGGCCACGGAAGCAGCATAGTGTTGGAGTTACACACATATAAAGAAAGACTGTCGTTGGGACAAAGGAGGGTGGCGAGTGGAGCTGATAATATCCACTAGAATTCCGTGGAGCGGGGGATGTAGAAGCGCCAAAACAAAGTTGAAGGTTAGGCATGAGGTCACATTACGCAAAAAAAGCAATGCATCTAGGAAGTACTGGCGTGGGAGACAGGATCAAAAACAAAATAAATAAACTGCAACCCCAACAAATCCTAACATCAGGATGAAACAGTGGAAGAATTACAAGATATTTAATATAACCCAGATGCAGAAATAAACTGTCGCCATGGCACAGGCGTTAGCAATATTACTTTGAAATGAACCAAATGAAAATTAACGTCAGAACAATATCCTTCTAATTTCCTGAGTTCCTTGAGTTTACAAGTGCGAGAGTTCTGAAACGAATCTAGCGACAAGTATCAGTTTTAATTTCACTGTAATGATTCCAGGAAGAGACCATCAATACCCCGCATATCAGAGATCGGCATCAACTGGAGGCTTCAAGCATCTAAACTAAAAACGCCCTACCTTCCAGCTGTATCGTCACATTCAACGCCAGATAAAATATTGCCCCTATGGAACAACGTTGACATGGTCCCAATTATCAGTGGACTCCAAGCCCACGTTAGAGACGTCAAGGAATTTTAATATAATAACACCCTTCAATGAAATTTGACAAACCAGTACCAATGTAATTGTTTTCATAATGTTTACTTTCGTGAAATTGCAATTCGTAAAAAGAAAATTCGACTTGCATCTGTTTCTAATTGTTTATATATAAAAGCTAATTCACGTTTTGCTTAGGATCTAAAATAAACGCAAGTTGTGTTTTCTGCTGTTAACAGTATGCAGCTCTCTCCGAGATACCATTGCGGCAGAAATTAAAAGGCTTTATTAAAGTTGGTTGATCGCTGCCATTCTCTACACATTAGAAGGGCGAGGACACCTGCCACTGAAGAATTGGTGTTTTGAAACTGCCACTGGTGTTTTAGAAACCTATGACAATGCACCATTCTTACTTACATATCGCCTCAGCTTCTTTTCTGGTGGAGATTTTCTCAACCAGCCGCAGCAAACGACCTCTCCTCCGCTCATTCTGCCCAATGCTAGTCTTCCAAGGACACCGTGCAGTCACATTCAGTGAGAGGCGAACGAATTGCCCCTTAAGTTTCGCGCTGACCTGCAAAGGGGAGCCAGCAGATATTGCGGTAAATTGTAACCGCAAGCTCCAACAGTCACTGCAAACCCCGCAGCGGCTGCTCCAGCTGCCGGGCTCATATAGGAAGTAGTGAGCAGAGCTTGTTGTTTCGAGGAGCTCTGCTCCGCGCCCCGCCTTTCAGCCGCTCTTAAAGGCGAATGCCACCTTTAATGACGGCCAAATAAAACACTCCCGGTCTCAACCGGATTCCGAGGGGTGTTCTAGGCAATAATGCTTTCCTGCTTCTTTTTAGAAAGGCAGATCTTTATGACCGCACGAAATGTTACAAATGTTAAATGCAATTGACATTTCAGATACGCAGGCAATGAAATTAAACTAAAACTAATGCGCACTTGAGAGACCACTCAGTCGAGCATAGGACCTGAAATGTTCATTACTTGCCTAGCCCAGCAGACTCCCATTTCCAATTCACTCAGCATCACAGAATTAAAAGGTTAAGATAGCACTTCCCTCCCCGGCCTTTAAAAGGGGCGTATCCAGCCAAGTCCAGTGTTGGGATGGACGAGGAATTGGATTGTAAACATAGAGTTGTGACAGGCTTCTTCCGTGTAGCGATTATGAAATAAGAGCGCTAGTGTCAGCTGAACTGTTTTACAACGCTGCCTGGTAACAGATGTATCTACAACGCAGACAGACGGTTAGAAAACATGAAGGTTTAGTGGTCGTTCAACAGAAATGACCCCTCCCCCCCATAGTCTGTCACACCAGGAGCAGAGTCTGATGGGGTGTTGCTGACCCCACCTCAGCGGCCTATCATCACACATGAGCCGAAGTACAGACTATTGGTACCTGGCGCAAAACATCACAACCTAGTTGCGCTGAATGCAATTTGCGCTTCAAAGTTTCGCGGTTGTTTGCGCCGGGTACATAGAACATAGAACAGTACAGCACCGGGTACGCCGATATCTGGGAAATTACGCTCAAATAAAAAGCGTCAGGCGTATTGAATTAACATTGGATCAAAGCTGAAAAATACTGAAAAGGTTCAGAGAGGTTCAAATCGAATATCCATTTATTCCGAGGACTCCTGAACTTCCTTAGCAGTTGGTCGGATCTCAGTATTATCTCCAATAGTCCACAATTGTTCTCAAATTACCACTGAATATTTGGAGCCAGGTTTCCTAGATGCACTATTTAAATATCGCGTACTGACATTTTCAATTCCCTTTCTGTACTCCTATAAACTCAGCTCTTAAAATTAAATCTAGGTTTTGCTTATTCTTCAATGGGAATATTAATGAAAAAGGGCGAGAGGAGGTACCTGCGATGTTCAAGCACTGGCACAAACCAGCTCAACTGATGACCCGCTTCTCGACTATACATTATTCATAATTCTTTTCTCATTCCATCTGTGCTCATGGCCCCAGCTTTGACAGCACCAAATAATTTCATACATTACAAAGCACTCAAAAGCACTTCAGTAGTTGTACAGCACGTTGCAATATGCGAACACGCCATACAAATGTAATTTTTAAACAATAAGAAATGTCTTAAATGAGAACTTCAATGTTCTATTTCTGTCACAAAAATACAACGGAAACATAGCACAGATTGTAACGAATACCAATAAAGGCTACAATTAACCAAGGCGGCTTAGAACCACATTTTTATAGGTGTTGGAGTACTACATACAAAAAGGAAACGAACTTTGGTAAAGGTTTGTATATGATGCAACGTTCTCAGAAGAATGCTGGTCGAATCCAGAAAGAAGCATATAGCTACCCGAAAGAAACATACAGCGACTCAGAACACGTATGTTGTCATTAAACAACTGTTTCGTATTATCGACATCGAAAAAAGTGACCGATTTCATTGGACTGAAAGAGCAGTTGACTTGTTCCTCAACGAGAAGATCTTCGTTGCTTGACTTTCAGAAAACTCTGGTAGAACCGTCATCTGAAGTCTTAATGAATCCCTAGTGCAATCAGCCCAACAAAGCCAACTGCTCTGAGTGTGACAGTGCTGCACACCCAGTGCCACTGGCCATAAAAAAACCCATACAAAATGATGAATTTGGCTAAAAAAAGCAGGCATCACAGATCTTCACTTAAATTTACCTTGTGAAAAAGTCAAAAGAAAACGATTTCTTTCATATATTGGATTGTCTTCAATTACATATTTTGAGGAAATTAAAGATTCTCCCAACAGGACAACAATCCAGCAATGCCAACACCAAACATTTTGAGTAAAAGATGTTCACTAGAAAGAAGAGCTGCCTCTTGGCACAAAATGACAGAACAACATCTGAATTGATCAGCCTCAAGCAAATGACCACTGATTCATCCAAGTCAAGAAGAATTTGTAAAGTCAGAGACCTGGGGTGAGAAGAGATAGTCATAAAATTTATATACTTGCTAAATCAACAGTACAGCAGATTAACCAGGAGGAAAATGATTGGGGGTGGGGGGCAAGAATTCTGCATAAAGAAGTTGGCTTGAAAGAGTTAACTCAGAAGCTCTGGAATAGCTGCACGCATTGATAGAAGTGACCATCTCCGAGTGGAGCCAGTTAGGCTTCAGTTGTCTGTAATCATGTGCTTTAGATCTAACCACTATCTCATAGAAGATAACAATGTCTCTTAGCTAATGTTAATGTGGTTACCTAATCTTACCCTATTATATATATGCTATTTTACTATGTAATGATTTTTTGTTGCTCAAGAATATGCCATTTCTGCAGAGATCTCCACATGGTCGTCCTTTACCATTTTCTATCACTAAACTTTAGATGTGTGCGAGGAGAGGCTAGTGGCAGCTTTCTACCCAGAATCTTCATACATCATGAGGGAGGGTAAAGATCTAGCTAGTTCCGCTTTACAAGATGCCAGCTGTGTGCATCTCTTAGAACAGAACACAATCATACATAAAATTATAGAGTTAAGGGGATGGAGTGCTCAGGGAGCTTGCCTTGAATCTTTAATGAAGGTTTGCTTGGGAAATCTGATGGAAGTCACATCATCAGCCAGTCCCGGTGGTGGAAAAAATTTGGGGAAATCCAGTCTTTTCTGTCCAGTATAATGTAGTGCCATTTAATTGAATAATTTCAACTGAATTTTCAATTGTATAAAATATATGTTGTTCAAACATTAAATTTTATTTGATGCATGTTACATGCATTACAGAAATGCTAAAATATAAAATGACAGTGTCTCATCTCCAGTTGATTTGCCTGCTCCTCGACCAATAAAAGTTTAAGACCAAAAGAGATGTTTTCATTGTCACCCTGAAAAGATCAACTCATTTTGCACACATCAAGTAATCTGGAATCATGTGCTTTGCATATGTTGATCACACATTGCACAGTAGGGGGAGCAACATCTTATTAACCATCTGGTCACCTTTAAAATTCATTGAATAAAATGGAATATGAAGTTTAAGTCTGCCTGACCATGTTTTGTCACAATTAAACAATTCAAATGATTTCCTAATCCACAGTTGGACCTCCTGGCTCACGTAGGGAGTAAACAATGCCACCTTATAATCATGTAGTTTGCATATTACACAAGTAATTTCAGTTAAGTATGCAAATTATTGAAAGTTTGACTAGGCAAAAGAACAGCATTTAGTTAATCCTCTCAGCTGTTAAACAAAATTTATCCAACAGTATACTAGTAAATGTAATCCTGAAATAATCTGTGATCTCAAATACTAATTTCAGTGGATTTAAATTGTTGCAGAAAACATGAAAATCCATTTTTATAATACTGCTGATAACTTCATAATGTTGGAACAAAATATAAATCAAACTACAAACACATTATTTGGATCCATGATTTGTAATAATTCTTTGCCAACTGGGTCCTAAATATCCTTCTTCCTCCAGTGTTAATTCCAACTGAATTCCAGGTTCTATTTGTCTAGCCTTGTCGACAAATCTCTTTGTACATGAACCCAAAGCCATCTACACTTTAATCCTGTTTGACACAAAATCCTCTTTCCATGTAATTCCTAACATTGATCACTTTTATTAGTTTCCTATTCTTAAGTGTTTAATTTCACAAATCTGTCCCCTTTTAAAAATCTTTATGCTCAGTTGCTCTTGACTCTGCAACCTTCTTTAACCCAATTCACTGACTGTTTATTCCTTCATCTTGTTCCTTCTCCTTCTTTGAAAAGCCTCTTCAAATATTATACTTTGGATGATGTTTTATGTCACTTCCACCAATTCTTGTCATAACTCAGACATCTGTGTGTGTCTTGGAAGCATCTTGATACACCATCATACATGACTGTCATTTCCAAAATGATAAATCTTAATCCAATAAACACTAGGCTTCCATTATTCTTGCTTGGAATGAAAAACCGATTTGCTTCAAGCACTACCTGCACTCTTATTTTATATTGGCAATAAATCTGATATGTATAAAAGTACCATGGTACAAGTGAATACATGAAACCCAAAAACATGATAAATAGCATAATAAACTCAATATCAAAAGATATACCCAAATGGTTTGTTTAAACAAAACTCATTGCAATTACCATTTATTCCAGTACAGTAAGATCCGAATTACACAATACATGTACTTAATCACAGATCTCACTGAAAGAAAAATAGAAATTAATTTTTCTTGTTAGCCAAAGGTATTTACCAAACCTGAAGAAAGGTTGAAGAATGGTACTCTAATATATCCTCTTAATTACATAAAAAAAGTATCCTGGAAAGATTTATCAGAAGCAAATACAATAACTACTGCCACATGGTCACCCACCATCTTTCTCATTACAACTCACATCAATTTCATATGTAAATATTTGAGGAGTGACTAATCTACTGTACAGTCCGAGAAAATATTTTCTATTTGCCAGTTTTGCAAGGCTCAGTTTTCCTTGAAATAGAATCTTTAATCATAAAACATGATTTGTTCCTCTCAGGTCTACAAAAGGCAAGAGTGAGAAAACCTTGGAAATGGAATAACATCTTTAATGTTCTCAACACCCAAGATACACTGCAAATATCGCTCGAATCCCAATCCAAATCCTCCGTGTGGCACTGATCCAAACTGGCGAAGTTCCTCATACCTATAAGAGATGAGATGGTTTAAAAACATTATATACATTTTTCAATTCAGCTGTAGTGTACTGTAAATTAATTAAGATTGCATTTAATGGATTGTGCTCATGTCAACAATATACAGAAAACGCTTTGTTTTAGGTATTTATATTCTTACAACAGGTTATTTAGGTGTCTATTTATTTAACTCTGGTTTAAACTGTTCTTTTTATAATGTGACTGTATTAGTAGATACCACTACAAAATGAATTTAATGTAACAAGCTATATGTATACAGGATCTTTAACACAATGAAACTCCCCAAGGTGCTTTAGAGTGGTGCCATTGGTAAAGTTGCCATAGCCTCAGAACCATTGGGCTGCTCTCTCATTAGAGAGAGACGACTGGTAGTGGTTTAACCTGAGGGCCACCATACCTCAGGTAAGAGAAGTTGAGAAGGGAAGTTCTTACTGGTAATCTCAACCAATGTGGGAATTGAACACATGTTACTGGCCTTATTCTACATCGCAAACCAACCATTCAGCTAACTGAACTAATTGACCCTCTCATGGGGCTACAAAACAAACTCTACCACCAACTCACAAAAGGCTATATTAATACAGATGGCCAAAAGCTTGGTCAAGTAGCTGTGTTTTCAAGAGTGTATAGAAAGAGAAGAGAGGCTTGATGGAATTCCAAAATTTAGGGCTAAGAGAGCTGAATACACTATCGTCAATGGTTGAGCAATTAAAATCAGGAATGCTCAAGAGAGCCACATTAGATAAGCACAGATATCTGAGAGGTGTAGGGCAGAATGAGCTCAGAGACATGGAGGAATGAAGTCACTGAAGACAATGATCAAACTGTAGCTCAAAAACCGTGATGTAAATGATTGTCTACCTCGTGCCTTTAGCTACTGGCTGTACAATGAGTGGGTTAAGCGTTTATTGCAGAGCTACGCAATCACTATTGACCCGAATCAGAAAACAATCTCAGTGCTTTATTGGGCAGGGGGTGCAGGCAAGGATGGGGTATTGGAGATAGATGAAGCAAATGGACAACGTACCACTTGATGCAAAAGTAGAAATAAGCAATCTTGATAATGGATAATTTTGGAGGGCTGAATCTCAGTGGACAGTTGGATAGGCACCAAATTTTATGTAAACAACCTAAGCAAGTTTTGGAAGGAGAAGAACTCAATGGTAAAAGTTTGGAGCTTTGCCAAGGCCTTAAAAAAAAAGCAAAGAATAGTGACTTGGCAAAGAATACGTTAATAATGACAACCAACATGGCCAAGGCTTCAGTTGGAAAAAGGACTAAATGAACTGAGTCACTCTCATGGAAGGGGTTAGACTGTTCAGGAAGACAGACAGGGGACAAATTGCAAAATGATGGAGGAGTCAAAGCTAAAATAGATGGAAAGCGGAGAGGAAATGGTAATGTAGAGTAGCTGGTGAGATAGTCTCAATCTTAGAGGTGAAGAAACTCATTTGGTATTGGAGTAGTGTTGACATGTAGACAGATGGCTGAACCAAATCAGCCATTGTACCTCTGTATTCCCTACATAGTAAAACTAAATTGCTGAAAGCCCCCAATAATTACTTCAATGGTTCCTAACCAGACTTTGAATAATCAATCCCAGAACTGGTGAATAATTAATTCCAGATACCGGTTTTGCATCTCAAACAGAAGGCTTAACTGTTTGTAATCTTATCAACGGAAAAATTAAACAAGGTTATCTGACTAATATCTACGCTTTAAACCCAAAACATTTGCTTTCAGTCCTATTCACACAAAAGACAGACAAACAAACAGTTAAGAAATAAATAAAAGAAAATAACAGAACTGGCCAGATTATTCAAATGGTTTAACATGATGCGCCGTTTCACAGGCATAAATGTGTTTCTTTGGTTGCTTTTCTGCAACGTTGATCAGGGTTACCATCTTAGTTCACCCAAGCAAAGGTAGCAATACTTCTAATTCACTCAGAGATAGCAAGAACTGCCGATGCTGGAGTCAGAGACAACAGTACGGAGCTGGAGAAGCACAGCAGGCCAGGCAGCATCAGAGGAGTAGGAAAGTTGACGTTTCGGGTCGAGACCCTTCTTCACATTTATTTAGAAATGGGGAGGGGGAAGGGAGCTGGGAAGTAAAGAGAGAGAGGAGGCGTGGGGCTGGGGAAGGTAGGTGGGATGGTGATAGGTGAATGCAGGTAGGGAGTGGTGGGGATTGATCAGTGAAGTGGGAGGGGCAGGTAGGTTGTAGAGAGATGGACAGGTTGTGTCAGGTCAAGGAGGTGGGAATGACAGGGAGGCTTGGACACGGGATGAGGCTGGGGTGGGGAGATTTTAAAACTGGTGAATTCCATGTTAAGGCCATCAGGCTGTAGGCTCCTGAGGCGGAATATGGGGTGTTGCTCCTCCAGTTTGTGGGTGGCGTCATTGTGACACTGGAGGCGGCCCAGGATGGACATGATGCACTGGGAGGGGGAGTTAAAATGGTTGGCAACTGGAAGGTGTTGCCATTCATCGCGAACAGAGCGCAGATACTCTATGAAACGGTCTCCGAGTCTATGCTTGGTCTCACCGATGTAGAGGAGGCCATATTGGGAGCAGCGGATACAGTAGACCAAGTTAACGGATCTACAGGTGAACCCCTGTTTGGTATGGAAGGTTTGTTTTGTGCCTTGAATGGAGGTGAGGGGGGAGGTGTACGGGCAGCTGTAGCACTTCCTGCGGTTGCAGGGAAAGGTGCCGGGGATGATGGGGTTACTGGGGAGTGTGGAGTGGATGAGTGAGTTGTGGAGAGAGTGGTCACTATGAAAGGCAGATAGGGGTGGGGAAGGAAATATATCTTTGGTTGTGGGGTCGGAATGTAGGTCGCGGAAGTGGTGGAGAATGATAAGTTGGATGCGGAGGTTGGTGGGGTGATCTCTAGGTTTTTGGACTTCCAAAAAATGGTGTAGCCAGATTAGGCATGGAGCTTTCAAATATTTATGCTGTTTTGTCAGCAGCCAAGCTTATCTCTCAAAAAACATACTTCAAAAGAAACCTCAATTCTGGTTCCACCCGGAGATTTTGATCATCTCTTCTCAAGGCTTCAATTACCATTCAAGAACTGGCAGCCACTTTAACACAGGAAGGGTGATGAAGGGTCCCAACCTGAAACGTCGACTCTCCTGCTCCTCTGATGCTGTCTGACCTGCTGTTTTCCTCCAGCTCCATACTGTATTGATTCTGACTTCAGCACCTGCAGTCCTTGCTATCTCCTAGGAACCCTTCCAGACCTGCTGGAACCAATTCTCAGGATTGACTTTGTTAATAGCCAACTTCTGCTGTCTGTTTAATAACAAACTTCTTCCTGGGGTTGCTATAACTGTCAGAATCGTTTTAATCAAGAATCAACCTTCAATTAACCTCCAGAACTGGCCTCATAGTCAAATGAAGCTTGTATGGCCTGTTCTTCTCGTTTGACTACAAGGTGTCCCAAAGCCCACAAATCATTTCCAGCTCATAATTCCCAGTTCCCAACTCCAAACCAAAACTGATAAAAGAATAATAATTAAAAATCAGTGAGGGTACTAACAAGTAGAGAATGGAGGAAATAGGTTTGTGGGGGGAAATGTCATGGAGAAAAGATGCCTTTGACGAAAAGGATGGCTGTGCTTCCATGATATAGTGGGATAATTTCAATGAGATGGTCAAGGCATGGTGATGCTTGACATGGCTGAGCCAGATTTATAAGTGAATTACTGAACCAGCTATGCACTAGGTGCTGCTGGGTTTTCAACCCTCTGACTTAGAAGAGCAGGATTTGGTGTTTACAACAGAGCGGAATTGAAAAATATGGATGGTAGATGGAGAGCAATTTACAGGGATGAAATATATTAGGTTATTTTAATACATATTAAATTTCATAGATCTCAGTGGTGTTGTGATGGCTGGATCTTTGGGGGAGCTGATGATGTTGTGTTACTGTCACTGGACTAGTAATTCAGAGACTCAGGTAATGCTCTGGGTACTAAGGTACAAATCCCATTTTACAGCAGGTCAAATTTGAATTTAAAAATTCGTGAATTAAAGTCTTAAAATGACATTGAAACCATTCTCAACTCTTGTAAAAATCCATCTTGTTCACTAAAGCTCTTTAGGGAAGAAAATCTACCATCCTTACTTGGTCTGACCGCTATGCAACTCCAAACCCACAGCAATGTGGTTGATTCTCAACTATCCTACAAAATGGCCTAGCAAGCCATTCACTCACATCTATGGGCTAAAAAGTCTCAAAAAGGAATTAAGTTGGATGTACCACCTGCCATCAATATAGGCACTGGAAACAACACTGGTGATGGCCTAGTGGTATTATTGTTGGACTGTTAATCCAGAGACCAGGGTAATGTTCTCAGGACCTGGCTTCAAATCCTGCCATGGCAGATGGTGGAATTTGAATTCAATAAAATTCTGGAATTAGGAGTCCAATGACGACCATAAATCTATTTTCAATTGTCAAAAAAACCCATCTAATTTACTGATGTCCTTTTGGGAAGGAAGCTGCCATCCTTAGCTGGTTTGGTTTACATGTGACTCCAGACTCATAGCAGACTCTTAACTGCCCTCTGGGCAATAAATGCTAGCCTACCCTAGCCAGCAATGCCCTTATCCCCTGAATGAATTAAAAAAATCTCAATCCTGTTACCCTTGTAACTGACATCTGGGGCCCAATTTGTTTTAAAACCATGACCAAATTGAGAGCTCTCTCTCACGGACTAGTCAAACAACAGCCTGACAGTCATACTCACAGAATCATACCTTACGTACAATGTCCTAGATAACACCGTTACCATTGTTTGAAGAGGTGTGGCATGATGGTATACAGTTGGAAGGAGTTGCACTGAGAGTCCTCACTGTTGACTCCAGACAACAAAGTCTCATGGCATCAGGTCAAACATGGGCAGGAAACATCCTGCGGATTATCATTTATTGCCCACTCAGCTGATGATTCATCACTCCTCCATGTTGAGCATTAAGGACAAGGGAAATGGGTCAATGGGCTGAAAAATGGCAGATGGAGTTCAATCTGGATAAATGCAAGGTATTGCATTTTGGTACAACAAACAGGGGTAGGTTCTTGGGAAGTGTTGTGGAGCAGAGGGACCTAGGGGTTCAGGTGCATCATTCTTAGATGTTTGTGTCACATATAGACAGGTTGGTTAAAAAAGCGTTTAGCACACTTGCCTTCATTGCTCAGTCCTTTGAGTATAGGAGTTGGGACATCATGCTGAGGGTGTACAGGACTCTTTTGGAGTACTGCATCCAGTTCGGGTTGCCCAGTTATAGGAAGGATATTATTAAACTGGAGGAAGTCCAGAAGTGATTTACCTGGATGTTGCAGGGTCTGGAAGATTTCAGTCATAAAGAGAGGCTGGGACATTTTTCATTGGAGCGTAAGAGGTTGACAGTTGACCTTACAGAAGTTTATAAAATCGTGAGGTGTATAGATAGGGTTCATGGTAGGTGTCTCTTCCCTAGGATGGGGGATTTCAAGACTGGGGGGCACATTTAAAAAGAACATCGGGGCTTTTTTTTTTTTTTTTTTTTTTTACAGAGGGTAGTTCGCATGTGGAATGAACTTCCTGAGGAAGTGATGGATGCGGGCACAATTACAACATTTAAAACCCACTTAGATAAGTACATGAATAAGAAAGGTTTGGAGGTATATGGTCCAGGAGTAGGCAGGTGAGACTAGTTTAGTTTGGGATTATGTTTGGCATGGACTGGTTGGACTGAAGGGCCTGTTTCTGTGCTGTATCAACTCTACGACTCTGTACTTGAGAACACCAACACCTTGGAGTATCCCTCCAAACCACCAGGAAATATCAGTGTTCCTTCAGTGTTCCTGGATCGGGGATTCAGAACTCATGGAACTTCCTCCCTAACAGCCCTGCAGGCGCACCTACATCAAATGGACTGCTGCAGTTCATCTGTACCTTCTCAAGGGCAATGAAGGACAGGCAATAAATGCTGCCCAGTCAGCATCACCCAAATCCTAACTGAACTTTAAAAAACGCTGAAGGGGAATGGGTTTGGAATTTGACAGCAAGTTAATCTAGTTATGGAAGAGCTTTACTTCCACAGACAATGGGTTTGAGGTTGGGAAGAGGATGAATACAAGATTTTTTTGGTGATTAAAGTCTGAAGATTTAAGCCAATTTCAGGACTTCACACAAGGCAGTGATACAAAGAAAGTCAGCAATAAAGCAAAGTACAGGGATAAAAACCATAGATACAGATTACATACAGAGGACAAAGTATAATGAGTATTCAATTTAAAAACTGTACTTGCTTACCAATGGTATGTGTCTTTTAGTCCATGCCTGCAACATAATAACAGTTAAATTAGTCACCTTAATAGGAATAAATCATTTGCCTATTAAATTGAATCATATTGCAAAACTTTATTCTAGGCTTTCACAAAAACTTAAAGATATCATTGAAATTTTATTTCCTCCATTTCAAGTGTTCTTCCTTGTCACCAAAACATAAAAGACCTCTTTCCATTTGGACAGTGCCAATCTACATCGAGATTTTCTTGCCCCTTCTGCGGCTAACCAACCATCCCAATACCTCCTTATTCATCTGACTAAAATCAGAGATCAATCTAAATCACACTGAAGATAAATCTGGGTGGTACTAGCAATGCCACTATTTCCACTATTTACTAGCAATCAAATATGCCTTCAGTTGATATGTTTGCAGGATCTTAAACTTTACGGTGGATTTTCAAGTGACATACTCTTAATGCTTGCATTTCTCCATTACTACAGGCAAAACTGATCGAAAAATCCAAACTATTGGCTAAAATTAGGAAATATTTTGTTGAGACCTTGCAGTCTTTTCACTCTTCCCATTTTTTGCCTTCCAAGGATCATGTTGACTAATGTTTTTTGCAGTTTCATAGGCAGTGATTTTCAATAACACGTCCAGTAAGTTGCATTCAAGTCAATGTCAAAACCCTGCCGGAACCCATGACCACACAAACACAGTTAGACAAGGATGATTTATCTCTTCCCTCAGACTATTTAGGCTTAGCCAAGTACAATGGACTTACAATTAAGTCATTATACTCATTATACTTTGTCCTCTGTATGTAATCTGTATCTATGGTTTTTATCCCTGTACTTTGCTTTATTGCTGACTTTCTTTCTATCACTGCCTTATGTGAAGTCCTGAAATTGGCTTAAATCACCAAAAAAATCTTGTATTCATCCTCTTCCCAACCTCAAACCCATTGTCTCAATGACTGAGCTACAAACAGGAGAAAGTTTCTGTAACTTTTCTTCCGCATGGCTTAGTATTGCAATAGATCGCCTATTTAATGTAATAAACAATGGCCAGCTTCTAATCATAATTTTCTTTAGGGAAAGGGGGAGGTAAAATAAGGCAGAATGACATTTATAAAAACTATTACATACAACAATTTGACCCATATTTTAAAGAGTTTCCTCTGTTTATAAAAGATCTTCCCTCTTGAATGCTCCATAATATCCCCAACAAGGAACATTTTCGTGAGTTTCAGACGAACTCTGCATGAGACAAAGATAATTGCTTCGAACAGGTCTGGAAAGTTTTGAGGCTCATTGAGATTATGGGATATTAAGCTATTGCCTGAGACATTTGAAATCCCAGCCAGGCAAAAATAACCTACATAAATCAGTAAATTATCATTACAAATTACAAATGTTTGACCTCAGAAATACTAACTAAAAGCTGTTCTGTAAGAAGTATTCAAACTTGCAACAGTAATTTACTTTCAGCAATTTAAACAATACTACACAGATCAATGCAGCTTCAACTTACAATTTACAATGATTGAAATTGATCTCTGTCAAAAATGCAATCAAAGATTAGCAAACGGATTGTGGAAGGGGTGAGCCACTGTCACCATTCTGAACCCCAGGGATGGTGCCATTTAAATATGTCGGACAGAAAACCTACACTTGTTCTGATACAAAAGGTTTTGTCTCAGGGATGAAACAGGGTGGAGAAGACATGCGAGGTCCTAAAACTGACAATTAAAATAAAAATACAAATACATTCCCTGCATACAATCAAGGGCTAGTATTCTTGAGGCTTTCAATTTCTGGTCCTTTAGTACTTTGGAATATTCTAGGAACCCAAAAAGAACCTTCACCTCTTCTGCTATGTAGGAGGACTTCCTGAATAAAACTTCCTGAAACTCTTTAGGCACACCTTCAAACTTGACAATGCACACCAGTGTGAGCCCAATTGGACAATTTATAGGGAAATTACATGGAGGCTAAAACCTTGATCATTTAGTTTGCACGTATAACTGCAGACCCTGATTCCAATCAAAATCACAAGAGAATGCTGTCTCCCCCACCAGAATATCTAGCCTTTAATTTAAAGCTGGAACGTAGAGCACAAGAATTGGTAATTTCAATGAACAGCCAGGCAAAACAAAATTAAAACTGAACAGACGTAGCAGTCTAAGATTTAAAAAAAAGAAAATACAAACAATGTAAATTCTGACTGATCTGCTGCACGAAAGAAAAGAGAAAACATTGCATTTCAAATTTGATTAAGCAATGAGGTAAACTCTAAAACATCATAACTTACCTTCACATAACAATTTCAATTCAGAAGCACCCGTAAATACACGGATTTAGGTTCAAGAGCAGTTGCCAAAATTTCATAAAAATGTCCTGTTCCTACGTTCTTTTATCTTCAGTTCCTTCAACCACCTTCCAACTTCCTCGAATATTGCGTGCTTTTTGCTTCATCAATCACCACCCCAATATGCATTCTACACGTTTGTGAGCTTGTTCGAAAAGATCTCTCTGCGCACTGGCTGTGACCAATTACAGATGGCTTTAGCGCTGGCAGTTTGTTTTAATTTAGTTCAGCAAAGCCTGTCATAATTGTCAACACCTTGACCAAATTACCCTATTACCTCTTCTCTCAGAACAATATCAAAACTTCAAATTTTGTCTACCTTGATACCTGCACATCATATCAAATGGCACGAGTAATTTCTGGGATTTTTGTTTAAATTTGTTTGTGGAATATGGGCATCACTAGCTGGGGCAATGTTTATTGCCCATCTCTACTTGCCTTTGAGATGGTAGTGGTGAGCCGCTTTCTTAAACTGCCGTTGCTTGTGCTGTATGGAGACCCACAATACCATTAGGGAGAGAGTTCCATGATTTTGATCCATTATACTAAACAATATATTTCCAACTCAGCATGATGAGTGGCTTGGAGAGGAACCTCAGCTGGTGGTGTTCCTTTGTATGTGTTGTCCTTGACCTTCCAGATGGAAGTGGTTGCTGGTTTAAAAGATAATGTCTAAGGAATTGTGGTGAATTTCTGCAGAACATCTTGTAGATGGTACACACTGCTGCTGTTGAACATTGGTGACGGAGGGAGTGGAGTTTTGTGGATGTGGTGCCAATCAAACTGGTTGCTTTGTCCTGGATGATATCAAGCCTCTTGAGTGTTGTTAGTGCTACATCCATTCAGGCAAGTGGGGAGTAAGCCAACACACTCCTTATTTGTGTCTTGTAGATGGGGGACAGGCTTTGGGTAGTCAGGAATGACACACAGCAGGATTCCTAACCTCTGAGATGCCCTTGTAGCAACTGTGTTTATATGACTAGTCCAGTTCAGCGTACAGTCAACGTTAACCTCCATGATGTTTACGGTAGGGATTATGGTACCACCACCAAATATCAAGGGACGATAACTAGATTCTGTCCTATTGGAGATGGTCACCGCCTGGCATTTATGCGGTGTGATTGTTACTTGCCACTTTTCAGCCCAAGCCTGGATATTATCCAAGTTTTGCTGTATTTGGATATGGACTGCTTCAGTATCTGAGGACTTGTGAATTGTGATAAACATTGTGTAATTATCAGCATACGTTCCGCCTGCTGACTTTATGATGGAGAGGTCATTGATAAAATAGTGGAGGATGATTGGGCCCAGGATGCTACCCTAAGGAACTCCGGCAAAAATGTCTTGTAATGGAGATGACTGACCACCAACAACCACAACCAACTTCCTTTATGTCAGGTATTACTCTGTCCAGCAAAACACTTTCCCTGATTTCCACTGATTCTAGTTTTGCTGGTGCTCCTTGATGCCACACTTGGTCAAATGCAGCCTTAATGCTATTGTCATCTCACCTCTGGAATTGTTCTCTTTTGCCTATGGTTGAACCAAGGTTTGAACCAAGGTTAGATGCTGAGTGGCACTGACAGAACCCAAACTAGGCACCAGTGAGCAGGTTATCCCTAAGCAAGTGCTGCTTAGTAGCACTGTTGTTGACACCTTCCATCATTTTTTTGATGACTGCGAGTAGACTGATAGGTGGATTGGATTTGTCCTGCTTTTTGTGTACAGGACATACGTGGCATCTAACCGACCATTTGAACACAGCTCCCGAGTCCTATATCCAAACTTCTGCTGCACAGTGTGAACAGAGCCAGTCCCAGAACAACATTTGGTAGAACACTGCAGCCCACTTCCAAACATGCAAACTGTCCTTTACTCCTAATTATAGCTCAATGTTGATGGCAGTGGCAAAGCTACACTGATTGCTAAATTCTGAGAATATGTTGTTTCAGGCCTTTTAATAATTCGTTGTATCTTTGTTACTTTACCCTTAATTTCACAACTGCTGGCTTTTCCAAGACTTCTGTTAAAAAAAAACAGTGGGACTGATTTTAGATATGTAAAAAGGTAAGAGAGAGACAAGAGTGGACTTTGGACTGCTGGTAGTAAAAGGGAACAAAGAAATGGCGGGGGTACTTAATAGGTAATGTGCAAGAGTCTTCATGGTGTGAGATACCAGTAGTATACCAGAACTTCAAGAGAGTCAGGGGGCAGAGGTGACTGTCGTGGCTGCCACTAAAGGACAAGGTGCTGGGCAAGCTGTAAGATATGAAGTAGATAAATCACCCAGACTGCTTGGACTACGCCCCAGGGTTCTGAAGGAGATAGCTGTGGAGACTGGGGAAGGACTAGAGGTGATTTTTCAGGAATTGCTGGAGGGTCCCAGAGGACTGGAAAATGGCTCATGTAACAACACTGATTTAAGGGAGGGAGGCAGATGATAGGCAATTATAGGCTGGCTAGCTCAACATCAGTTCTTGGTAAGAATTTAGAGTTCAGTTTTGAGTACAAGATTGCAGAGTACTTGGAAGCATATAGTAAAATAGGACTAAATCAGTAGGGTTTCATTAAAGGGATGTCATGCCTGACAATTTTAATAGAATTTCTTGAAGAGGTAAAGAACAAGGTAGACAAAGGACTGCTAGTGAATATAATCGATTTGAATTTTCAGAAGGTCTTTGACAAGGTGCTGCACAGGTAGCTTTTAATATAAGAGCCCATGGTGTTAAGGGCAAGGTACAGGCAAGGATGGCGGATTGTCTGACTGGCATAAGGCAGAGTGTGGGGGCTAAAGGGGTCTTTTTCAGGATGGTAGCCACTGACTAATGTAGTTCCACAGTGGACAGTGTTGGGACCACAAGCTACTCATGTTATACATTAATGATTCAGATGAAGGAACTGAGGGCGTTGTTGCTAGGATTGCAGATGACCCAAAGATAGGTGGAGAGATAAGTGGTGTTGAGAAAGTGAACAGGCTGCAGAAGGTCATGAACAGGCTAGGAGAATAGGCAAAGAAGTAGCAGATGGAATACAATGTGGGAAATTGAGAGGTTATGCACTTATAGGAAGAATAGAGGCATTGACTATTTTCTAAATGGGGAAAGCCTTGGAAATGTGAAGTACAAAGGGACTTAGGAGTCCTAATTCAGGACTCTAAGGTTAACATGCAGGTTCAGTTAACAGTTAGGAAGGCAATGTCTGCTTTCATTTTGAGAGAGCTAGACTATAAGAGCAGGATGTACTGCTGAGACTGTACATGGCTCTGATTAGTCTGCATTTGAAATACTGTGCGCAGTTTCAGGCCTCATTTCTACGAAGAATGTGCTGGCCTTGGTGGGGGTCCAGTGGATGTACACAAGAATGATCCCAGCAACGAAGGGCTTGTCATTGGAGGAGCGCTTGAGGACTCTGCATCTGTACTCGATAGAGTTTTAGAAGGATGAGGTGAGATATCATTGAAACTTATGGAATACTGAGAGGCCTGGATACAGTGGACATGGAGGTGATGTTTCCACTAGTAGGAGGGACAAGAATCCGAGGGCATGGCCTCAGAGTAAAGCGACGACCCTCTAGAACTGAGAAGGGGAGGAATTTCTTCAGATGGTGGTTAATCTGTGGAACTCTTTGCCGTAGAAGACTGTGGAGGCCAAGTCATTAAGACAGAGATAGATAGATTCTTTATTAATAAGGGGATCAAGAGTTACAGGGAGAAGGCAGGAGAATGGGGAGAAGGCAGAAGAATGGTGCTAAGGAACATATCAGCCATGACTGAATGGCAGAGCAGACTCAATGGACCAAACAGCCTAATTATGCTCCTAAATCTTATGGTCTTGTAGGAACTTGCCAAAGTTTTTTTGAAAGACCATATTCATCACAGATTTCTTTCTTGAAATGTGCACTGGTTACTTTGAAATATTTTCTCTTCACCAAAATATTTAGTACTTTCAGCCTTAACCAAGGTTCTTTTTGTGATGATACCAAATTTGGTTGTACAGTGGACAGTGAAGGAGGTTATCTAAGAGTTAAATGGGATCTTGATCAACTGGGCCAATGGGCCAAAAAGAGGCAGATTGGGTCTAATTTAGATAAATGCAAGGTATTGCATTTTGGTAAGGCAAACCAGGGCAGGATTTACACAGTTGATGGTAGGGCCCTGAGAACTGTTGTCAAACAGAGAGACCGAGGGTTCAGGTACATTGTTCCCTGGAAGTGGCGTCACAGGTAGACAGGGCGGTGAAGGTGGCATTTGACATGCTTTCCTTCATTGTTCATAATGTTGAGTACAGGTCTTGGGATGTCATTTTGCAGCTGTACAAGACACTGGTGAGGCCACTTTTAGAGTACTGCATACAGTTCTGGTCTCATTGCTATGAGAAGGATATTATTAAATTAGAAAGGGTGTAGAAAAGAATTACAAGCATGTTACTGAGACTGGAGGGTTTGACTTATAAGGAGAAGCTAGGTAGGCTAGGACTTTTTCTCCCCTGTTGGTAAAATCATGAGAGGCATAGAGAAGGTGAATGACACAGGTCTTTTCCCAAGGTAGGGGGTTCAAAACTAGAGGGCATGGTTTAAGGTGAGAGGGTAAAGATTTAAAAGGCTATCCGTGGGGCAACATTTTCCACACAAAGGTTGGTACATATATGGAATGAACTGCCAGAGGAAGTGGTAGATGCAGGTACAGTTACAGCATTTAAAAGGCACTCGGACAGGTACATGAACAGGAAAGATTTAAGGGAATACGGGCCAAATGCAGTTAAGTGGGACTAGTTTTGTTTAGGAAACCTGGTCAGCATTGACGAATTGGACCAAAGAGTTTGTTTCTGTGCTGTATGACTCTATGATTCCATTTGTAAACCTCTAAAACAGACAAGAGAAGTGCGTGACATTGATAAAGCTCTGAAAGAATTCTCATGATATTTTCATAGCTGGCTCAATACAGTCCTCATGAACAATGGTCCTCTAACACCACTACTGTCTTCTATCAACTTGCATCAATAGAAATCATTACTGTCACTATCACAGTTAAAAGGACCACTTGGTGCTGTTTTCTTCTATTCCAGTCTTCCTTCTCTTCATCAAGAAATAGAATTCCAAGACACAAGACTGCCCCCATGTTGATCCACAATCAGGAATTTCTCTTTCACATTCCAGCACTTGCTCAGGTAAATAAAATAGAGACAAAAACAAAAGTTGCTGGAAAACTCAGCAGGTCTGGCAGCATCTGTGAAGAGAAATCAGAGTTAATGTTTCGGGTCCGGTGACCCTTTCTCTTCAGATGCTGCCAGACCTGCTGAGCTTTTCCAGCAACTTTTTTTCTTGCTTCTGATTTACAGCATCTGCAGTTCTTTTGATTTCCAGATAAAATAGGGATCCTTTCAACTTTTAATTTTGTAGGGCTAAGATGATTTAATCTTACGACAGAAGTGGCTTGTAGATGATCCTGTTTAAATGGCACTAGGATGCAAGGGTAGTTAGTGAATGCTTTAAGGAACATTTTTGTCTTGAAAGTATTATTTTACCATTCAAAACATTACACAGTCAATTGACAACATTGTGGGTTCATTAAATACATGCAATAAAGTTTTTGAGAAGATTTGTAGCTTGGGTTGTGGATGAAGTTGTAAGCTTGCTCGCTGAGCCGGTGTGTTTGGTTGCAGACGTTTCGTCCCCCTGCTAGGTAAAATCATCAGTGAAGCGTTGGTGTTCTGTCCCGCTTGTTATTTATATGTCTCTGTTTGCTAGGGTGGTTGGCATTACTTCTGGTTCTGTTTTTCAGTGCTTTGTATATCAGGTCCAGTTCAATGTGTTTGTTGATGGCGTTCAGGGTTGGAATGCCAGGCCTCTAGGAATTCCCTGGCCTGTCTCTGTTTGGCTTGAGCTATTACGGATGTGTTGTCACAGTTGAATTCATGACCTTCTTTGTCCGTGTGTATTCAGACCAGAGAGAACAGGTCATGTCTCTTGCTGATTAGTTGGTGTTCATGTATCGTTATTGTTAGTTTTCTTCCAGTTTGGCTTGTGTAATGTTTTTCACAGTCCTTGCATGGCATTTTATATATTACTTTATATATATTTTAATATATATTTTATATATTATTGGTCGTGAATATGGGATCCTTTATGTTTGTCAGTAGCTGTTGCAGGATGGTTGTTGGTTTGAGGGCTACCCTGATACCTTGGGGTCTGAATAATCTTGTGATCACCTCTGATACGTCTCTGATGTACGGTAGGGTGACTAGTGTGTCTGGCTGTGTTGTGTCTTCTTGTTGTGGTCTGTCACGATATCAAAAAAAAGCACAATCTGCCGTTACCTCCGCGACAGACTGCAACAAGACGACACAACATGGCCAGTCAGACTAGTTACCCTACCGTACATCAGAGTCGACCACGAGACTACTCAAACCTCTAGGTATCAGGGTAGCCCACAAACCAACAACCACCCTGTGACAGCTACTGACAAATGTAAAGGATCTCATACTCACGACCAATAAAACTAACGTAATATATAAAATGCCATGCACGGACTGTGAAAAACATTATATTGGCCAAACTGGAAGAAAACTGACAATAGAATACAAAACACCAAACTAGCCACCAAGAGACACGCCCAATTCTCACTGGTCTCAATACACATGGACAAAGAAGGACACAAATTCGACTGGGGCAACACATCCATAATAGCACGAGCCAACAGAGACAGGCCAGGGAATTCCTGGAGGTCTGGCATTCCAACCAGAACTCCATCAACAAACACAATGAACTGGACCCGATATACAAACCACTGAGAAACAGAACCAAAAGTAATACCAACCACCTCCGCAAAGCGAGTCATATAAATAACAAGTGGGACAGAACATCAACGCTTCACCGGAGGAGCACTGATGTTGCCGAGCAGGGTGACGAAATGTCTGCAACCAAACCCACCAGCTCGGCAAGCAAGTCTACAACCCCAATACATGCATTTGATCCATCAGTGCTCTGTCTAGTGAGTGCATGGTTGGATACATTAATCCTCAGAACATCCGTTATTTCTCTCCTGGCTTCTTTCAAATGCCTAGAATACAAATCATCAACATTCAAGGAGGTCAATCCCTCAAGCACTTCCCTTCTCATTATGCTTATTTCATCTAACATTTCACACTTCTCTTTTTTAATTGTAATTTGTGCATCACCCCTCTTCTTTGTCCTCACAAAGGCAAAATACTCATGAAGGATCCAGTCCCAGTAATTCTCTGAAAGGCACAGGCCATTCTTTCATTATCCTCTTGCTCTTAATGTACTGATAAAAGATTTTTTGGATGTTCCTTAACTTTACCAACCAATATCTTTTCTAATCCTCTTTTCTTCCCAATTGCCTTTCTCATTCCACACCTGTCCTTTCTATAATCGTTTAGTTTCCAGAAGTGTTTTGTTTTTAGAGATTGTAATTTTTCCTTCTTTTCTCTTATTCTGCCAGCTTCTGGACAGCCCATTTTTTTGTGGGAACATATCTACACCTTGCCCAATAAAATTCTTGCTCTTAAATCCCTGATCGATTTGCCACCGATTTTCCTTTTCCTTCAAGTAGGTGTAACCAGTCCACTTTTACCAGTTCATCTCCCAATCTCAAAGTTTGCCTTCCCCCAATTTAGAACGTTTACTTCTATTCTAACTTTGTCCCTTTCTATAATTATGCTAAAATTAACTGTATCATGATCGCTACCTCCAAAATGGCCACCCACTACTACTTCATTCACTTGGACTGCTTCATTTCCTAAAAGTAAATCTAGAACTGTGACCCTTTCTGGCTGACTCAAATTGATGAACATCAAAATTAAAAGCCAGAGGAGAATATCATGTTAAATTCAACAGACATTCTGCACAGTTAAACCAACTAATCAGGGTGGGAGATGTCAGGTGAGTACAACTGCATTCTGTTTTATAATTAATTGTTAGATACAGATAACACATTGCAAGTACTTGAGGCAAAATTTTCATTCCATTAAATTCAGACTGATAAAATGTCAAAAAAAGAAAATGCAACCATCTCTCATTATAGTCTCGTTTGTACGTTAGTGTCATAGAGTCTGACAGCACTGACACAGGCCCTTCAGCCTAAACTGGTCCATGCCAACCAAAATGTCCATCCACGCTAACCCCATTTCCCTGCCCTTGGCCCATATTCTTCTAAACCTTTCCTATCCATTATTTGTCCAAATGCCTTTTAAATGTTGTTAATGTACCTGCCTCAACCACTTCTGCTGGCAGCTCATTCCATATGCATACTAGCTCAGAGTGAAAAGGTTGCCCCTCAGGTTCCCATGTATTCTTTCCCCTCTTACCTCAAACTGATGCCCTGGAGTCCTCGATTCCCCAACCCTGGAAAAAGACTGAGTGCATTCACCCTATTCCATGCCTCACACAATCTCATACACTTCTATAAAATCACCGCTCAGTCTCCTATGCTCTAAAGAAAAAATGTACTGTCTTGTCCAACCTCTCCCTATTAACTCAGTCCCTTGAGTCCTGGCAACATCCTTATAAATTTCTTCTGCACCCTTTCCAGTTTAATAACATCCTTCCTATAGTAAGGTGACCAAAACTGAACACAATACTCCAAGTGCAGCCTTACCAGCATCCTGTACAACTGCAACATAACTTCCCAACTTCTACACTCAGCATCCTGACTGATGAAAGCCAGTGTGTTAAAAACCTTCTTCACTGCCCTGTCTATCTGTGACTCCACTTTCAGAGAACCGTGAATCTGAACTCCAAGGTCCCTCTCTTCCACTATACTCCTTAAGGCTCTACCATTCACCATGGAACTCCTACCTTGAGCTGACTTTCTAAATGCAACACCTCACACTTATGTATAATAAACTCCATTTGCCATTTCTTGGCCCACTTCCCCAGCTGATCAAGATCATGCTGCAATTTCTGATAACTTTCCTCACTGTCCACGATACCATCTATTTTAATGTCATCTGCAAACTTACTAATCATGCCTTGTACATTCTCATCCAAATCATTGATATAGATAACAAACAGCAAATGGGGCCAGCACCGACCCCTGAGGCACACCGCTAGTCACAGGCCTCCTGTCCGACAAGCATTCTTCCACTATTATGCTCTGCTTCCTAACCTCAAGCCAATTGTGTATCCATTTGGCCAGCTTGCCCTGGATTCCATGGGATCTAACCTTCCAGAGCAGCCTACCATGTGGGACCTTATATCAAAGGCCTTACTGTAGTCGATATAGACTTTGTCTACCTCCCTGCCCTCATCAACTTTCCTGGCCACTTCAAAGAACTCAAACAAATTTGTGAGGCATGATTTCCCATGCACGAAACCATGCTCATTATCGAACCCTGTCTTTCCAAATGCACGTATATCTTAAACCCTCAGAATCTTCTCAGGTAACTTACCTAAAACAAATGTTCATCTTACTGGTCTATAATTCCCAGGCTTTTCTTTGCAGCCCTTCTTGAATAAAGGCACAATGTTCGCTACCCTCCAGTCTTCCGGGACCTCACCCATGCCTAATGATGATACAACTATATCAGCCAGGGTGCTCGCAATTTCTTCTCTACCATTTTGCAGGGTTTTTGGATATATCTGGTCCAGACCAGGAGATTTATCCACTTTTATACATTTGCCTGCAAACTGCTCCAATCAACCCCTGCAAGCTCCTGTCTAATTCCATCAAAATTTGCCTTGCCCCAATTTTATAACTTGAACCTATGGACCAGTTTGTCCCTCTCCATAATTATTTTAAAATTAATAGAACTGTGGTCACTGGTCGCAAAGTGCTCTCCCACTGTCACCTCAGTCACCTCTCCTGCCCTATTTCCCAAGAGTAGGTCGAGTTTACCCCTTCCCCAATGGGACCCTCTATATACTGCTTGAGGAAACTTTCCTCATCACATTTAACGAATTCTACCCCATCTAAGCCCTTAACATTATGACAGTCCCAGTCTATGTTAGGAAAATTAAAATCCCCTACTATGACAACCCTATTGCTCTTGCAAATCTCCCCAGTCTCTCTACATATTTGTTCCTCTAATTCCTGTTGTGTATTTGGGGGCCTGTAGTACGATCCCAATAACATCACCATCCCCTTCTTATTTCTTAGCTCCACCCACAAAGCCTCACTGGATGATCCCTCAGTTACTTCATCTCTGACGATTGCTGTGATATTCCGCTTAATCAAAAATGCAACTCCCCGTCCCCTCTTTCCACCACCTGTGAACTGCCTAAATCACCTGTACCCTGGCATGTTAAGCTGCCAGTCTTGTCCCTCCCTTAGCCATGTTTCTGTAACAGCTATCATATCCCAGTCCCACGTACCTATCCACGCCTTGAGTTCATCGGCCTTACCTGTCAGCCCTCTTGTATTGAAATAGATGCAAATTAATTCAACAGGCATTCCTTGATCCCTGTAATATTCCAGTATGACCTGTATCTTCACCTTGCTATTTCTGATGACTGTATCTCCTTCCAGCCTCGCACTTGCTTCCCTGTTGTTGAGGATTTCAACCCCCTCCCAATCTAGTTTAAACCCTCCCTTGTAGCACTAGCAAATCTGCCGGCCAGGATATTGGTCCCCTGCAGTTCAGGTGCAACCTGTCCCTCTTAAAAAGGTCACTTCTGCCCCAGAAAAGATTCCAATGATCCAGTAATTTGAATCCCTACCCCTTGCACCAATTCTTCAGCCACGCATTCATCTGCTATATCCTCCTGTTCTTACCCTCATTAGTACGTGGCACTGAAGAAATCGGAGATTACAATTGTCGAAGTCCTGGTTTTTAATTTTTCTTCTAGCTCTCTATAATCACTCCGCAGGACCTCATCCTTATTTCAACCTAGGTCATTTGTGCCAATGTGCACAATGACTTTTGGCTGCTCACCATCCCCCTTGAGAACGTTTTGCAGCCATTCCAAGACATCCTGAAGCCTGGCACTTGGGAAGCAACACACCATTCTGAATTCCTGTTTGCGGCCACAGAATCTCCTGTCTGTCTCCCTAACTATCAAGTCTCCTATCACTGAGGTCCTGTTTACCTCTACCCTTTCATGTTGTGCCCCAGAGCAACCTCCTATAATAATGGAATTCACACATTTCTAAATGTGTATACATCAGACCCCAGTGGTACAACTGGAATAGGAAAAGGAAATAAAAGGGTAAGTTGTAATAGCATCTCCTCCTGTAAAAGAAGATGCAGCACAATTGACATAGGTTTTGATTAAACCCAATGGTGAAGAAATTTGTTTCACATCCAACAGAAAGCTAAAGACAAAAGATGTTCATATCTGAGATCGTGCATATGCCTGCATTTTATTGGTTTTTAAAGTTGGTAATGTAAATATTGTATTACTGTAGATTTACATATTGTTTGTCATATTTGAATTGTAAAAAAAAAAACTATCTTATGTTCCAGTCAGCAAACTTGAGCAGGATTGAAAGCTTTTTCTTAGGTTGTGCATTAAGTAGCAACTGAAATGAATGAATGTATGTGACTGAGTCACAAATAAAGTAGAAAACTCACAAAACGAGTAGTCATAAATGTACTTCTGGCATTGTTTTTGTGGATGTACTACTTTGACATCAATGCTTACTCTTTTAGGCGAGATTGCAGTAGATCAAGTCGCTCCTCCCTCAAGCTTCCACCACATAATTCTCCTACTCCAGGCACCAGAAGATCGACAGCTGCCACCTAGCAGATAATACCACAAAATGCTGAGATTACGTAAAGCATTTGAAGTTATAATAAAATTTCCAGTTATTTCATCCTGCCAATACATCCAGATACGTCAAGCGGCCAAAGTGTTGGTATGTGAACTATCATACGAGAAAATGTGAGGTTGTCCACGGTGGTGGGAATAGAAATTCTTTGCTCAGAGGACCATTGGACAGATTCTTTATCCACAAGGGACTTGAGGCAAAAAGTACAGTTAAGGCACACTAAATTAGCTATGATCTTATTGCATGGAAAAGTAGACTCGAGAGATCAAATGGCCTGTTTCTGCTTCTATTTCTTATGTTCAGGAGCAGCTTTTAGTTCAGTCTGCTTTGTAGCAGATTTTTAAAATTAAACCTGTGCCCTGTAGGTCTCCTTAATGCAAGCTCACCGTTGGGAATGAGATTTTATTATTAATAGTGGTACTTTCCAAAGTATTTGTAGACACAGCAATAAATGAATAAACTCATGTTCAGTCCGTGGTTTAAAAAATGTAGCAAATTATTATTTTTTGATCGACTGGGAATTTTTGTGTCATTGGTCTGGTTTGAATTAGCAGTTTCACAAATCTAGACAGTTTGTTCATCCTGAAACATGGCCATGACAGGTTGTTGCTTAAATCAGTTATCCCTTTCAGTTGATGGATTTTGTGATTTTAATATACTTGATTCATGACGTAATAACGGAGAAATCTAGGCTTCAAAGTTAAGTATGACAATTACCCAAGCAGCAATGGGACTGATGTTCTGGCTCCTGGGTTCAGGGTCTTTGATACTGACAAATGAGAACTAGCAAAATCATTAAAGCATTTTCTTATTGGTCCTCATATTGAAAAATAAACTCATCAGTTACCTTCAGTGTACTGATTCCAGATTCTAAACTTGATGGAAATGTTTTGGAATTTAGCAGTTAACTTAATGACTACTTTAATTGACCCTGTTTAGACATTCCTTCAGAACATTTCTCCTTTCCTTTTCTGTAGCCTTCATCAGCTAATCTTACCAAGTCCGGGCTACCGGCTATCTACTGTACCTCACTGGCAAAGATTTCAGTTATATCACATCTCTGCAGCACCGTTTCTACACGACCTTCCCCATGTTCACTTCAACTGATTCCACTAATTGCATCACATTCAGGTGATCACTTCCACTTATCCTTCCTATTATATTCAAATATTATCTTCCCCTCGTGTAAAAGAAAATACTAATTTGGAAAGTGGAACTTGCTACCACATGAAGTCATTGAAGTGAATGGTTTGTATTTACTTAAGGAGAAGTCAGATAACACAGGGAAGAAAGGATAGGAAGGATATGTTGATAGAGTTAGATGACGTGGAATTGGGAGGTAGCTCATCTGGAGTATATACAGGTATGGACTTCAGGTCATGTAACACAAGTGTAAAAGTAACACAAGTGTTTCACATTAGTAACTATTCGAAAGGAGAGCCAAACAATCATGTTGCCTCTGAGCCTCAGCCTGATAACAAAACATTTGTGCTCAGACATCACATTAATACCCATCCAGTTCCTATCTTTTAATTTGCTATATAAAGATAATTAGTTGTAAGACACACACTGATTTTTGAAGCATTATAGCACTGTAACAAAGTAAAAGTAAAATTTATTTCTTTGGACACCAAATTCAATACAAAATAAAATTCTTTCTGGTGGATAGATACAGACATCTGCTGTAATGACAAATGAAATTGGAAACAATTGTTTACCCTACTCTGTATATTTTCCATTTCTTCACCTCAAAATGACTCTAATGGCTTAACTGGTTAAGACACTAAAGTTAAGTACCTCAGCCATACATACCAGTGGGGACTTAAATTTGATTTTCAAATGTGCTGATTTAACAGATAATATAATTTAACATTGTCTCTCTTGGTTAGGAAGGTGAAGATTGTTCAAGTTCCTGCTCTTGATCTCGCATCTAACAAGAATGGATTACTGAATGATGATATCATACAAGGACATTATTCAATTCACCTTTAATGATCACTCAAGATTAATTACAAGAAATATCAAATTCTTGGTCACCACACTTGAGAAAGGACATGAAGCACTGGAGAGGGTATAGAAGAGATTTGGCAGCACTTGTGGAAAGAAATCAGAGTTAATGTTTCGGGTTGAGTGACCCTTCCTCAGAACCCTGTGAATAACTCTGATTTCTCTCCACAGGTGCTGCCAGACCTGCTGAGCTTTTCCAGCAATTTCTGTTTTTGTTTCTGATTTACAGCATTTGCAATTCTTTCGGTTTTTACAGAAGCGATTTGTTAGAATCATTTCAGGGATAGAAGATAAATTATGAAGCTCTCCTTTGAGATCACACAACTCTGATTTGGAGATACACTGCTGTTCCATCATGGTTGCTGGGTTAAAATCCTGGAATTTTCTCCCAACTGCACAGTTGATGCATCAGCACCAAACGGACCACAATGGTTCAAGGCAGCAGCTCACTGCAATCAAGGGCAATTAGGAATGGATAATAAATGCTAGCCTTAACAATACCCAAAGGATTGCTGAAACAGAGGCTGTTCTGCTTACCGAAAACGAAGGTTAGATGAAATCTTGAAGAGACATTTAAATGAGGAAAAGCTTTAGATTTGGTGAGTAAAGAGAATGGTTTTGAATGATTGCAGGGTTAATAATGAGAGATAATAAATTTAAAGGTGATTTAGTGGAAAAAACCTCTTACAATCAGTAGTCAGGATTTGGAAAGCAGTACCTGAGAGAGTGATGGATGCCAATTCAAAGGAAGCTTTTAAATAGGAATTGGGTAACTGTTCAAAGGAGAAAAACTCTCAAGGATATGAGAAGCAGTGGAAAGTGGGATGAAGGGGTAATCCTACAAAAGAGCTGGCAGAGACTAAATGGATCAAATGGTCTCCTCCGATGAGCTATGCTATAATTATGTCCCGATCTTGAAATTTCACTGTTGATAATGCTCAGAAAATGCACATTTAGGAAAGCACCAAACATTTAATAAGGTAATTCATCCATATAATGCAATATTTTTACAACTTGTAGTTAACATTCACCATTCTACGTGGTGCACTTTAGGACAATTTTCATACCTTTCAATAGTAATATAATTTAACCATGGTAATGTGTATTTGCATTTTATTTTAATCTTAATAATTTGGAGGATGTATCAAATTTAAACATGCACATTGTCCATATTATTTTGGGATGTCTTTTCTTTAATTATTTTATACACTGCAGAAATACTTTTGGCTCAAATTTTAATAGTCTTTAATATGCAAGAGAAAAACTGACAATTAAAAATATGTAGTTGTACAAAAAGATGAGTTCTTCCAATAAGGTGAAAATGAAGATGAAAGGGAGATAACACGTATACTTGTATCATAATGCTGTTTGTAGCAGCGTGGTGTAATCATTTTGTCATTTCTCAAAAATCTTCCTGAATAGATTGTTATTTAGTTTATTTAAACCATTGTTACAGAACATATTCTGGTTAAACAAACAACAGTGCAAGAGGCTACATTCAGTTAGAATCTGAAAGATGAGTAGATTTTGAACCATTATGTCTCCCATCACCAGAGAAGATGAGTTAATGAGCTTATGTTAGATATTACAATGCTCAATACATAAATCATCCAATTTCTGCTTACTGTATGCTGAGGATGATCTTGATTATCTCTGGCATAAAAGGGCTTGATGTCATAAGGATAATTAACCACAAAAACAGGGATATTGCCACAGTGCCGTACCAGACAGTTCTCATGCTCAGTCTGTAGGTCACAGCCCCACTGTAAAAGATGACAGTCAATATTTATTTCAGCACCGTTTCAAAGATAATGCATACAGTACATGCAGATGCATACAGCTTTTATATAATTACATTCAATAACAAAAATAATTGAAGAACAACATCCTTTCAACTTTAGTTAAAAAAAGATAATTTGGAAGCATCTTTTTAAATGAAATACTACTCCATTATCATTTTAACATTTTAACTTATTATAAGCAAAGCTTTCCAGCTTGAAACAATTCATTAAGTAACTCAAGATGCCTACTAAAATACATTATGGCTGAAACAAAATTTGAGAAACCTGCTTCCTGCCTACCAGATGAAATGTCATGCAAGTACTATCCCCATCTCATTATAAATGATCACAATGGCAAACATGCCATTCCAATGAAATTACAGTTTCAGTTTCATGACAAATGAAGGAGTTGGAAAGCAACACATTTATGCACTTTGTTTAAATTATACATCAGATTTGCTTTCAAATATCCATGACTGCCACGTTAATTTTAGTATTTATTTGTAAAGGAATTCCTTTAATCGGAATTATGCACGTATTTTGTTTTCAAGAAGCTATTGCTCAATAATAGGAATCAAACTAAAACAGAATTACGTGGACTAACTTTCCTTCTGTATGGATTTGCAAGTATTTGTCTGTAGCATCAACTGGAAAGAACTAGACATAGGGAAGTTGAAGAAACATGCTCAGTTCAACAGGAGAAGTGCCAAGTTTTGAACACCTACAGCTGTACTGTGTAAAGTTGTGAGATTTGACAAGTCTTACTGTCCTGGTTGCCGCTAGAAATATTTGTTACACTTGATCACAGGTAGTGAACACATTATGCACATCATTCATAAAAAGAATTTTCAATTCACATCATAAAACAATTTGTCATACTCAGCTATACTTACAATCACAATCTTTTTCTATTTAAAAACCCTGATCAGCTTTGTCTAGCTTAAGAGAAAACATTGCGCAGTGACAAACATGCAAATTCATAATCCATTAATTATAATAAGTATTTTCCAATTATAAGTGGAAGTCATATTTAAGAAATTGAAGGTTGTGTCTGGAATTCAATACTGACAACTGCTTTAAATCTGAGCAGAAGTATTTATTGGCATGTCAGTTCATGACAAGCACAGTGGCATATATGGCTATCACTGTGTTGAATTACAGGGAGTTAATATTGCAAATTGGCCAGAAAACTTCAGAAATCAGGAAAACATTGAAAAATACCTATTTTGTGTTTAAGTCCAGTCCTGCAGTTTACTTCAGAACTTCCTCTTACACAGTACAAAAACTGTAGAAATTACTGCCACTAGTTCCTTTTCAGACCGCATCTGCATTTAAGCAGATGGGTTAGAATTAAATAAAAGCACTTCAGTAAAAGGCAACTAAATTGATGTATGTACTGTAAAGCCTGCTCTACTAGAATACACACTGAAGAAATACTTCTTGTCGAAATTTACTTAAACTGTGCACAATATATTTTCCATTCTTACGGGAATCCTCATGGGAATACGAATTTGGAGAATGCATTTCTATCTCCTGTGCTTAGCGAAGCTTGAAATATAGCCAATAAAGCTGTCTAACATTGTTACAGCCTTCATTTTTATTACCTTGGCATTTGGATATGAAAATAAATGGACAGAATAATGCTAAAAGCAATTGAAAGCAACAAAGTCGTCGTCTGAGGAAGAAAGCGAAACATTGAAGACAAGAAACAGAAGTAAAAAGGTTTAAAGACAAAAAAAGGTAGGGATACTCAGCAGTGAAGAAGGTGGAATGTGAACAATAACTCCAGATACTTTATTACAATTTGGCTTCCAAAATCCATGTTGAGGAAGCAAAGAATGAGAACAAGTTTGCTGAAGATATACAACAAAAATGTTTTATCTACAAATGTTAAAATTATGGCCAAAGGATTACTTCTTTAAATGTTTGTCCCAATACTGAATTAATTTGGGGAACTGAAATGAAGCAGTTTGAACAAGTGATTTTTTTGATTTTAACTATTTTGAAAAAAAACTAGGCTTAACATAACAAATGTTAACTGTTTGTTATAGAAGTATTAAAATCACTAGTTAACAGTTGGGAATTAGATTTTCAATAAAGTAGTCTAGAAAAGCCATCTAATATCTCCAAGTATTACATGTCCAATATCACTGTTGTAATTTCATAAAATGATTCCACTTTCAGGCCACATTTTTTACCTTTGGTTCAAATTTGAAGGTTTCCGTGCTTCGCTGCAAAATGTCAATTGCTTCAGTATAGGAAAGCCTAAAAAATATATTTATATTTCAGTTATATTGAATAAAATGTTATATTTGCCAAACATTTTGATTAACCACAATTATCAAATCTAGGGGATTTGCAACCTTATAGACTGCCTTTTTCAACATGTATTTCCTTTAGGCAATATTAACATGATCACGCATAGAATCACAGAACCCCTTACAGTGTAGAAAGAGGCCATTTGGCCTATCGAGGCTGCGCCGACCCTCTGAAGAATGTCCCACCCAGACCCAGTCTCCCAACCTATCCCAGTAATCCCGCATTTACCATGGCTAATCCACCTAGTTTACACATCCTTGGATGCTACAGACAATTTAGCATGGCTGATCAACCCAACCTGCACATCTTTCGACTGTGGGAGGAAATCGGAGCACCAGCTGAATACCCATGCAGACATGGGGAGAATGTGCAAACTCCACACAGACGTTTACCCGAAGCTGTATTAGAACCCAGGTCCCTGGCACTGTGAGGACAACTGTGCTGACAACTGTGCCAACCACTGTGCCACCCCATTACAAGTCTGTTATCAAAAGTGAAAAACGAAAAGATGCATTTAAAAAAAGCTTCCATGTAGAAAGAGAGGATGCCAAACCTACATTCTGCTGCAAACATGTAAAAAAAATTTACAGACATTAAAAATCCATTGAATTTTTATAAGAGAAATAACTCACTTACACTTGAAATGAATTTTTCAGCATCTGTTCCATCCTTTCCTAGGAATAAAATGTCCATAATTAGTCACTAATCCTTTTGTAGAAGACTGGAAAAATAGAATGGAATTTTCCTTAAAAATAATTCCTCACCAGCTCATGGACTTTGCTTTAACAGAGAAAAAAAGATATTATCACCATCTTTTGCCTTGTTCCATCATGAACCTGCTGCAGTTCCTATCATTCTCAAAAAATCATAGAATCCCTGCAGTGTGGAAACAGGCCATTGAGCCCATCAGTCCGCACCAACCCTCCGAAGATCTGGGTGGGGTGTTCTATCACACACCCACAACCCTATCCCTGTAACCCTGAATTTCCCATGTCTAATCCACCTAGTCTGCACATTCCTGGATACTATGGGCAATTTAGCATGGTCAATCCACCTAAACTGTACATCCTTGGACTGTTGGAAGAAAACCAGAGCACCTGGTAGAAACTGACACAGTTACGGGAAGAATGTTCAAGTTCCACACAGTCACCTAAGGCTGGAATCGATCCTGGGTTCCTGTGAGGGAGCACTGTGCCGCCCCTCATATCCCCTTCTCATTCCCTAATGTGTATTAGCTTAGAAGCTGATCATCTCAAAACATCTTGCAGATCTGATGGAAGTTTATGGACCGGATAAGTTAACTGCATTTCTCTCCCTACGGATGCTATATGGCCTATTGAGAATTTCTAACAGTTTCAACATTTATTTCTTAGTTCTAACATCTACACTAATTTGTTTTCAATTCAGTTGGAATTATATATTTCCAGTGACACTTTGCAATTCTTAACATATCAATTCAGAAGCAGAAAAAAATTTATTAATGTAAAAGCATTAAAATTATTTATATTCATTATGAATGTGGTGTTAAAATTGATAATCACTTTTTATATCTTAATCAAAGGGATGCTTTAACTTTCTGGGGTAGAAATTATAAACTCGGAATACTAACAAACAAAAAAGTCCAAAATTATTGGTGATGGAAATTTCCAAAACAGAAAATCTTAATATTCTGTTCAGGCAGCACCTGTGGACAAAAGGATACAAAAATATTTTGGATTTGGCACCTTTGTTAAAACTGCCATGTATTCATGATTTTATAAGTCTGGAATTTTGCTTCATCAGATTTTCATAATTTTAAGATAGATGTACAAAAACTGCTAGAAATTATGTGGTTTCTCAATGCTCCATCATCCTTGTCTTTGTATAAATTTCATTGCAGAAAAACTGAAGATTAATCTACAAGATTGGAGACGGATATACAATACCTTTTGTCCAGGAGCTACATTTTTGTGGAAGAGCTCAACATCATCTGGACAGTTTGAAAGAATATGTGAAGTTGTGATCTTGAAGAGATTCTCCATTACCTGGAGAAATTAGATAATATTGTCAAAGCCAGTGGCAAACATTGCAGTTATTCTGAAATCAAGTCTTAAATCAATCGACTAGAGGAAAGACAAGTCTTTTCATGCAAGGAATGTGGACAACACCTCCAAAATCAGCATTTATTTTCCATGAGAAGATGGGAGTAAATTGTGTGCTTTGATACAACTCAGTGGCTCAAGTGCCATTTCAGAGGACAATTAACAGTCAACAACATTATCACAGGCCTGGAGTTACATACAGACTGTATTAGATAAGGACAATAGATTTCCTTTCCTAACAGATACTAATAAACCAGATGAATTTTTTCCCCCTTTTAGTCTCATGGTCACCATTACTGTTATTGGCTTTTTATTTCAGGTTTAAGTAACTGAAATTAAATTGCTAGCACCAAAGTGGGTTTTGAACTCATGCCTCTGGCCTCTGGGTTAAAGAGTACAACAGAACAGCATGTTATGCTTTACACAATCTAGTGAAATTAATAAATATCAGATTTAGACGTTTTCAGAATGAACTTGAAAGTCCACAGTATTTTAAGTATTATTGCAAAAATTTTTTCTCCACTTTATCTGAAAATTATCTGCAGGATGCTGTATTTCAGTATGCCAATGTACAATGCCATAGACAAGGCATTACTATATGGCAGGTTGGAAAGGAAATTAAAGCTCCAGAACAAAATTACTCAAGAAAACCACACTGGCACAAGCTGAGAAGTTAAAACATTTGCCAAATCACTTTGAACCGACTTTTTTTTTTTAAGAATAGAGTGTGGGCATCATTGGTTAGGCCAGCAATTGTTGACAATCCCTAACCACTCTTGAAGGTGGTAACAAACCATTATTTGGCATCATTGTAGTCTGTATGGTTTCAATATGCAAGCACTGGTCAAAGGAAGTTCCAGGATTTTGATCCAGCGACAGTGAAGGAACAGCGGTATAACAACAGGACCTGGCTTGTTGGGAAACTTGTAGGTAGTGGTACCATGCCTCTGCTGCTCATCCTTCCAAGCACTTGGCATCCACCACCCAAAAAGTGGTATCAAAGAAACCTAGTTGAAATGCTGCAATGCATCTTGTAGATGTCGAATATTGCTGCCACTATGTCTCGATAGTCAATGGGACTGAATGTTTATGTTGTGAATACAGCGACCATCAAGCAGACTGCTTTGGCCTGGATGTTGTTGAGCTTAGAGTTTGTTGGAGCTGCACTTATCCAGGTTAGTAAGAGTCTTTTAAAAAAAAAAAAGTCATGGATATGGGTTTTGCTGGCTAGACCGGCATTTACTGCCCACCCCTAGATGCTGGTAAATTGGTTTCATGAACGTCTGCAATCCATTTGGTGCAAGTACATTCAATGCTATCAGGAAGGGATTTTTAGGATTCTGACCCTTGGAAATTGAAGGGATGCTCGAAGTCAGGATGGTGAATGGCTTGGAAGAGAACCTGCAAGTGGTGGTGCTTCCATGTATCAATCATTTTTGTCCTTCTGAACGGTAATGATTATGGGTATGGAAAGTGCTGTCCAAATAAACTAAAAAGTCTAAGGAGCACTGTATCTTGCAAGTAATTACAAATAATATCAAGACAGATAGCAACAGCATACTTTTATATATTTAAATAAGCAAAGGGGTAAAGTGATTATATGTCCCTTGGAGGACAAATTAATTTTGGGGAACCAGAAAATGGTACAGAAATTCTTTGCAGTCTTTACAGGAGAAGACTAATTGCATTCCGAAAATACTAAATAATCAAATGGGCAAAACATGGAAGAGGAAATGAATACAATAACTATCACGAGAAAAAAACCTGATGGGATGCATTCCAGTATATTAAAGGAAGAAGTGATAGAGGATACACCGCTAATACTCTGGACGACTGGAAACTGCCAATGTAACACCTTTACTCCAGAAGGGAGGGATTAAAAAAAGGTAACAATAGGCCACTTAGTGTAACATGTGCTGTTAGGAAAATATTAAGAGTTTATTATAAGAGGTACAAGAGCTGAGCATTTAGAAACACGTAATTTGATCAAGAAGAGTCACATGACTTCATGAAGGGGAAATTGTACCTGACAAACTCATTCTGAGGAGGTAACAAGCACGATAAAGGGAAACCTGTGGATCTAACATATTTGGATTTCTAGAAGGTATCTGATAAGGTACCACTTGCAAGGCTACTTAATAACACAAGTACCCATGGCATTGTCGGTTGTATATTAACATGGATAGAGGATTGGCTAGTTAATGAAAGAGAGAATTGGATAACGAGCTAATTTTCAGGAATGGCAACCTCTAACTAATAGAATGCCGCAGGGATCAGTGCTCGGGCCACACTGTTTACAATATATATGAACGTCTTTGATGAGGGAAGTGAATGTATTATAGCCAAGTTTGTGGAGGACAAAAATAGGTGAGAAGACGAGTAGTGAGCATTACACAGAGTTTGTAGGGGGATAGAGAGAGTTCAAGCGAGTGAGCAAAAACTTGAGAGATGAACATAATTTGGGAAAATGTGAGGTCACCCACTTTGGCAGGAAATATACAGGAGCTGAATATTATTTAAATACAGAGAGTGCAGAAAACTGCAGCACAAAGGTATTTAGGAGTATTCACGTAGAAATCACAAAAAGATAGTATACAAATTCAGCAGTTAATATAGAAGGCAACAGAATGTTGGCCTTTATTTCAAAGGGAATGGAGCAAAAAAATAATAGACTTATAAAAATTGGACAAGGCACTAGTTAGGCTCCACCGAGAATACTGTGAACAGTTTGGTCCCCTTATCTAAGGAAAAGTATATTGGCATCGGATGCAGTCCAGAAAAGTTTAATTTTGGTTATGGAGAAATTATTTTATGAGAAGTTGAGTAGGTTTGCCCCATACGCATTGAAATTCAGAAGAATGAAAGATGACCTTATTGAAACATTAGAGTTTCCTAGGAGTCTTGACAGGGTAGAGATATGAAGTTTGTTTAATGTTTTTGAGAAGATTTGTAGCTCAGGTTGTAGACAAGCTCACCGATCCAGTGAGTTTGATTGCAGACGTTTCATCACCCTGCTCGGTAACATCATCAGTGCACATCGGTGAAGCATTGCTGTTCTGTCCTGCTTGTTATTTATACGCCTTGGTTTGCTGGGGTGGTTGGCATTACTTCCAGTTCTGTTTTTCAGTGGTTTGTATATCTGGTCCAGTTCAATGTGTTTGTTGATGGAGTTCTGGTTGGAATGCCAGGCCTCCAGGAATTCCCTGGCATGTCTGTTTGGCTCGTGCTTTTATGGATGTGTTATCCCAGCCGAATTTGTGTCCTTTGTCAGTGTGTAATGAGACCAGTGAGAATTGGTCATGTCTCTTGATGGCTACTTGACGTTCGTGCATCCTTATTATCAGTTTTCTTCCTGTTTGGCCCGTGTAATGTTTCTCTCAGTCCTTGCATGGTATTTTGTATATTATGTTAGTTTTATTGGTTCTGGGTATGGGATTCTTTACGTTCATCAGTAGCTGTCACAAAGTGGTGGTTGGTTTGTGGGCTACTCTGATGCCTAGAGGTCCGAGTAGTCTTGTGGTCATCTCTGATATGTCTCTTACGTATGGTAGGGTGACTAGTGTCTCTGGCCATGTTATGTCTTCTTGTTGCGGTCTATTGTGGAGGTAATGGCGGATTGTGCTTTTTGGGTATCCATTCCTTTTAAAAACTCCTATAAAAGTGTTCCTGTTCTGCTTTGCACAATTTCAGGATGCTGCAGTATGTTATGGCTTGTTTGAATAATGTCCTGATGCAGCTCCATTTATGGGCGTTGGGGTGGTTGCTGGTGTAATTAGGTATCTGGTCCATATGTGTGGTCTTTCTGTATACACTAATCTGGAGTTCCCTGTTGTTCTTATGTTCTACCATTATGTTGAGTTTGTTTCTTTGTGGGAGAGTCTAGGACCAGTGGGTATAATCACAGAATTACGAGCTGCCCAGTTAGAACAGAGATGAGGAGGAATTTGTTCACTCAGAGTGGTGAATATGTGGAATTCTTTACTGCAGAGGACTGTTGAGGCTGGATCATTTGGCCTATAAAAAGTCGAGATAGACAGATTTTTAAATCAGTCAGGTTGTGAGGGTAAAGTAGGAAAAGGGAGTTGAGGATTATTAGGTCAACTACAACCTCACTGAATTACAGAGCAGACTTGATAAATCTAATGGCCCACTTCTGCACTTAGTTCTTATGCTCTCACAGAAACATGTCTGCAGGATGACAAATTGGGACCTGAACACTGAAGAGTACAGGACATTCGAGGAGGAAGTTAGAAAAAGTGACAAGATGGTTCTGGTGATGACAGTTTTAACACAATAGAGGGGCAAGACCCAACTTTAATTAAAAAAAAGGTAGAAGCACTTTTGGTTGAAATGAGAAACAATACAAGCAATACGTCACTACGGGCACGGTGTACAGGGTTCTTAACAGAAATCACGTTGCAGGATGGAAGACAAGGAAGAAATGAAGAGAAGCAAAGTACGACGATAACTGTAAGGGATTTTAAGCTATACATGCACTGGAAAAATCAGATAGGCAAAAGAAACCTAGAAGAGAAGTTTTTAAATGATTTTCTGGAATACTTCCTTAGAACAGCATGTTATGGAGCTGAAGGAGAGAAGGCTACACTAAACCAAGTATAATGGAAGGGGAATTAATCAACTCATAGTGGAGTTGGTCCCAGGAGCAGTGATCACAATGAATTTCATATTCAGTTTGAGGAAGAGATGAGTGGGCCTGAGGCTTATATTTTAAATTGAAATAAGGACACTTATGACAGCATGAAAATGGAGCTAAATAAAGTGAATTGGCAAATTAAGTTAGATCATTACAGATGCAGAGCCAGACATTTTAGGCAATATTTTAGAGTACACGAATGCTTTAAATAAAATGAATATTCAGGTAGATTAGTGGTTGAGAAGTGAGGTGGAGATTGGGGGAATCCACAAGGCGGTAGATGTGCAAAATCAATTTATCACAAATGATGATGTATCCAATTTTGTGAAAAATAAGGCATCAGTGATTGAGCGACTAGTAAATGATTGTTAGGCTGCATGAATTTAAAAATGGCAGCATGAAGCGTGCACAGAACTGTGGGTGAGTAATTGGAGTTTTAAAATAGGCTACTATACTTCTCTCTTCGTGCATCACAATAAACAAGACTCTCTTGTAAGTTACATATATTTAAGTAAAAACATACTTTTAACATTTTAACCAGGAAATGGTGATTTATGCTTTACTTTGAGTATTTGAGAATTAATTTGGTGGTTAACTGAAAAGTAAGATTGCAAAATCATTACAGCAAATTATGTCATGTACAAAAGCTATGGATTGATGACAATAAATGAGGATCAAGATATTATTTTTTGCTTCTGCAGGAGGAGGATGTGAGAAAATATTAATAAAATCTATGTTATAATGTAATTTATGGTACATGGCTATGTCATCATTAGCAGATTAATGAAGTATAGCAGCTTTAGATCACACAGAGAACAATGTAGAAAAGTCACTGGATTCAGTACAATATTATTAACAGTTGATTCATTACCTCCATAATGTCTTTCAAACTTTCAGTGAAGGCAAGTTCTGCTTCTACCATGTAAAATTCTGCTAAATGTCTTCTGGTTTGGGAATTCTCTGCACGAAATGTTGGTCCAAAGGCATATACTTGAGTGAAAGCCCTAATAAACAAATTTTTTTTAAAATTTCTGATTGCTAAACTTAATCAGCCAATCTAAAAGAATTCCACATTTGTTTTAGCCTTGTGATTACTTTCTGCAATTTGGAGTAAGTTAAACTAAATTCTTTAGTACAATTTGTACAGCAACAAAAGCAGGTTTTGGGCATTGAGGTTGGTTGGCTCGCCGAGCTGGTTTGTTGTTCCGCAGACGTTTCGTTACCGTGCTTGGTAACATCCTCAGTGCAGCCTCTGATGAAGCGTCACAGTGTGTTTTCCCGCCTGGCTTTTAAACTCTGGAGTCCGTTGCGATGGATTGCCTCACTTCCGGGTTTCCTCTGTAACCACGACTTTGACTGGGACAACACCAAGATCCTGGGACAGGCTAGGCAGAGACAAGCATGAGAATTCCTGGAAGCATGGCACTCCACGAAGCAGGCTATTAATAAACACACTGAACTCGACCCCATATATATTCCACTACGGAGGAAACCCGGAAGTGAGGCAATCCATCGCAACGGACTCCAGAGTTTAAAAGCCAGGCAGGAAAACACACTGACGCTTCATCAGAGGCTGCACTGAGGATGTTACCAAGCACGGTAACGAAACGTCTGCGGAACAACAAACCAGCTCGGCAAGCCAACCAACCTCAACATCCACAACCCGAGCTACAAATCTACTCCAAAATCTTACAGGTTTTGGTCAGTTGAAAAGTAAGGATTTTCCAAGAAAATCTCCAATGCTTATAAAAGATTAATATACAAATTTTAATCAAAAATTGTAGTCGAATTAAATCTGTAAATCTATATATCTTAGTAAGTTTATTGTGACCAAATCAGTCCAAAATGAACAATTTAAGCAAAACATCAATATAAAGATTGACAAATAATAAATGAACATAACTCAGTATTTCAGCTAACTATGGAAAATGATGTTCAAGTTTACCATTTGCAGATCAAATTCTAATTTCGCAGATCAAATCAAAATGGTCTAATTCAGAGAATTCAAAAGGATGTATTTCATTATTCAAAGACTGCCAATAGGAAAAGCTTACATTTTTGAAGCTTACAGCACCTGTACTTTTAGTCAAAAAAACATTCGTAATGGATGATGTCCAGTAAACATTATGGATTTGAAAGCCAGAGAGATTAGAACACCCAGAGATGCAATTTAAATGACTGCTCATGCCATTTTTCTGGGTATTTCTCCATCTTCATGCAAGTTACACAACAAGATTTAGGAAAATGGCTTTAGAATTTCTAAGACTACGTTTCCATTACCACTTTGTTGGTACTTTTGTTAACAAGTGGTTGTTATTAATAATCCTGTTCCTTCCCCATTAAGTCTGTTGATAAGAATATGAGAAATAGGAGTAGACCATATGGCCCCTTAAGCCAGTTTCACCATTCAATATGATCATGGCTGATCATCTGCCTCAATTTCACTTCACTTCCTCAGACCTGATCCCCTTAGATATTTGGTCTGTTGGAATGAACGTCTTTTTTATTCATTCATGGGATATGGACATTAATGGCTGGGCCAGCATTTATTGCCTGCCCGTATTTGCCTGTGAGGAGGTGTGGTGAGCTGCCTTCTTCAACTACGGCTGACGACTTGCTGTAGGTAGACCCACAATGCTAGTCAGGATCATGGAGAGTGTTCCAAGATTTTGACCCAACAACACTGAAGGAACAGTGATATATTTCCAAGTCGGATGGTGAATGATTGAGGGGAACTTATGGGTGATGGTGTTCCCGTGTATCTGCTATCCTTGAACTTCTATACGGTTGTAATTGTGGGGTTGAAATGTGCTATGCAGCATTACTCAATCATGGAGCATCCACAAATATTTGAGGTTGAGAATTCTAAAGATGCGCAACCCATGGAGTAACAAAATTTCTTATCTCAGTCCTAAATGCTGCCCCTCTTCTCTAGATTCCACAGCAAGGGGAACCACTCTTTCTATACTGTCCTTTCAATGTAGAGGTTTAAGAACTTGATCATGTCAGACAATGGGAAATTTACTGTTCCCTCATCCTTGATACAAAGGACTGACACATACAAACTGTTGATGTTAAAGCTGGAATTATCCCTATCAACAGCAATGATATTTTCACCTGAATAGATGAAGTAAGTCACCAAAATAGTTAGGTAAAAAGTAAAGAAAAACCCCATTAAGTTTCAGAGTAGGGGCTTGGTTTTGTTCAATTACATATATGAAGGTTCTGAGCCTAAAAAGCTTCTAAGATGAAGTAAATTATACGCACAAATTGCATAATAACAAACAACGGTCTGAATTTGCATACAGAAATTAAAAAAAAACATCAACTGCTCAATACACATTGAACAGGAACATGTAATGTTTGGCAGCAATGGCCAATTTGATAAAGTTGTTACAGCAAGTTTTGTACTTATTTCCAGCCATGAGATGTGACTTTTTGAAGTTGTAACTATCAATTCATCATGGGTACTGATGAGCAAAAAATAATTTACATGAGACAGGTATTAAGTTGTTATCTAAGAAAACAAAATCTGAATCCTGTTGGTTGGTCATTTTGCTTTCCTATTTGCAGCAGACACGTTCAGCACTTGTAAAGTCAGAACATTAAGAAAACAGCTACAAGCCACAGAAAACAAGTGAATAAATATTCTGTTAAAAGTGAACAGTTTAACGTATTTGTCTCTTCTATCACTGATTCCAATGTACCAACAGGTTTTATACTCCAATTTAGGAGAAACATAAAATATTCCTAGTTTTTGTAAGCATAACAGCACAATGAACAGGAACTAGTATGAGGCTGAATTCCTTAGTTTAACTGTTATCTTAACAAGCATTCTGATTGCACTGGTTTAATCAAGGAGTTTAATCAAACTAAAAATATGTGCTGGGGGTTCCAAAATCCATTTCTACCAGTGGAGAATAGGACTTGGAGGAACCAGATCCTTGAATCACCCTGTATAATTATGCAACTTTTCCTAGTCATTCAAGTGCTATACCAGAAATACAAAGAGACAATTAGAAACACAGTCTGGGTCGTTCAATGTCACTCAAATGGAAACAGCTTTTACCTCATTTCTCTCACATAGTTAGGACCAGATAGATTGAACAAGAAAATCTAACTGATTAGATTAGAGGGCCTGATGGAAAACTGAATTTTTTCAGGCTTCAAAAAAGTCTTCTCTCTCATGGTCTGGGCCAAAAACATCAACAAAGCAACCTCGTAAGTTGAACAAGAACATAACTATGTGCAGCACAATTTCATGCTGTCTCTCATCAAACAGGAATTTTTGTTACTGTATCTAGTCTACCAAATATGACTAAAGACCTCTGGTGATTGATTGAACTTCAGAAAGCAGAACACTGGCAGATTCAGATTAAGCTATAAATCAAGGAACAAATTTAAGTAACAGGCGAGCAGTTGCAATACACAATGAAGTGCCTTCCACCATTTCTGCAGAATCTTACTCTATCCTTGAATAAAAAATAGACTAGCTCCAACTCCTAATATTCACACTGGACTAATTCCATTTTGTATCTCTTATAAATATGATACATTTCAGGTGGATGGCAGAGTGTCTACATGGGGTTCCAGAGCTATTTGCTTAGGTTCCACATAAGAAAACAAAAAGTAGTACATGAAATCAGAGGTGTGGAATGTGCTCAAATGTAGATAACAGGTAGAAGAAATAAAGGAAATAAAAACAGAAAATCATCAACATGCTGTCCACAAACAAAATATAAACAGAAGAGAAGGAAAAAAAAAAGCACAGAAGGCTACAATCTGAAATCCTTGAATTCAAGGTCAAAGCTGAAGCTACAAAGCATTTAAACAAATTCAAGCATCATTAGAATTGCAGGAAACAGAAGTCAGAGTAGGATTGGGCAAGGAATTAAAGTAACAGGTGACTTTTGTTCTCTCCTTTCCCAGTCTCTGAACTTGCTTGAAGGAACCTATTATATCCCTCACTTTTGCCAGTTACAATGCGGAGGTGCCAATGCTGCTCTTGGGGGAGACAAAGTCAGAAGTCACTTGACACCAGGTTATAGTCCAACAGGTTTATTTGAAATCACAAGCTTTCGGAGTATTGCTCCTGACTTTACCTGACAATGGAGCAACGCTCCGAAAGCCTGTGATTTCAAATAAACCTGTTGGACTATAACCTGGTGTGGTGTGACTTCTGACTTTGCTAGTTATGACAAAAGGCTATAAACTCAAAACATTCACTGTTTCGCTCTCCACAGATACTGCCACAGTTGCTGACTATTTCCAACAAAAAGCTTTTGCTTTTATGGTAAGAATAAGGCGCTTATTCTCTAACAGGCAATGACACAATGAACAGTATTAAGGCTATTTATTGGGAAGACTGTTAGAGAAAATATATATGGTGAAAAACTATCAGCTGAGAACCGATGGGCCTGCCAAGTCGTACCAAGTACAGGAAAGTGCAATTGGAAAGTATTACCCTTCCAAACAGAGTTGGGTGGGCCGCTGGAGTTGGCTGGGTGGGGATGAGGGGGTGGGGTCAAGATCAGATGGACTGTTGGTTAGATTTGGTGGGCCATTGGGGTGATGTAGGGAGAATCAGGAGGAACAGTGGTTGCAGCAAATCGACAGCTGGAGACACGAGAAATCCTAGCTTAACAGGCAAGTTATTTCTAACCCCTACTTACAAGCGAATTCTCGGAGGCCAACTTGGAGTGTGCCCCAAATGAAGTGAACCAAGGTTCTTGTTGATTGAAATTAACTTCTTACCTTGGCCTCTGTCCTCAATATCTTCTTGCACGATCAGGACTTGGAGTCTACTCTTTTTCTCTCTCACTCAGATTGTTAAATAGTTAGCTCTGCTGTCTGGTATTTCTAATAATCATTTGAATTATTTAAATATTCTTGGGATGTGGGTGTTGCAGGCTAGGTCAACATTTACTGTTAATCCTTATTGCCCTGGAGTAAGTAGAGGGGAGTTGCCATTTTCAAGCACTGCTCTCTTAGGTTAATATGAGACTTGAAAGGGAATTTGCAGTGGTAGTGTCTCCATGCATCTGTTCTTGCAGATAGTAGAGATGTTCAAAGTCTGTCCCGCTTAACATGGTGGTAGTGCCACACGTCGAAGGGTATCTTCAATGCAATCTCCACAAAGACTATATGGTGGTCACTGCTACTGATACCGTATCATGTACATTCACAATTGTAACAGGTAGATTGATACGGATGAGGTCGAGTGAATTTCTTCCTCTTAGAAATTTCCTCACCATCTCCCACAGACCTAATCGAGCAGCTATTTCATTTAGGACTCAGACAGCTCAATCTTGGTAAGGGAGTCCATGTTTGACCTGATGTGATGAAATTTGATCCAGTATCAATGTTGAAGACTCCCAGATCAATGCCCTCTTGATTGCAAATCACTTTGCTGCCACTTCTGGTGGCAATGTCCTAGGACAGAACAAACCTAGGAATGGTGATGGTGGTGTCTGGGACATTGTCTATAATGTATGAGTCTGTGGGTGTGACTATGTTGGGCTGTTCCTTGACTAGTCTGTGGGACAGCTCTCCCAGTTTTGGGATAAGACCTCAGATGTTGGTAAGGAAGGCTTTTCAGGTTGACAGGGGTGCGTTAACCATGGTCATTTCCAGTGCCTAGGTCAGTACCTTGAGGTGCGTTTGGTTTCACGCTTTTCTTTTGACTTTGTTAAGGGTTGGTACAAATAACTGGCTTGCTTCACAATTTCAAATGGCTTTTTTAAGAATAACGTGTAACCAGACTAAGTGAAGATGGCAGATTTCAGTCCCTAAAAGGGCATTAGTGAACTAGATAGGTTTTAATGACAACTGACAATGGTTAAATTGTTGCCATTAAACAAGTTGTTAATTCCAGGTTTTTTAAAGTTGAATTTATATTGCACCATCTGTCATGATGGAATGTGAATTCACATCCCCACAAGCTTAGTCTGGGGCTTGGATTACAAATCCAGTAACATTATCACTAAAGTATTACAATTTCTTGTATTATGAATTTATTATTTCGAATTTTTGTAAAATTGAATCTCATGTTTGTAAACCTTGCCTTTTTGACATTTGATAACCAAGGAACAGAAAAATTGAAAAGTACCCCCTCACCACCAATAAGAACATGTTGGAAAACTCTGAGCAAGCACTTTTCCTCATGGAATCTACAATTTCTTTTACTGCCATAATCAGTATCAGCACTTCCACACCTTCATTCCACCACTGAAATTTTAAAGCATTTTAATAATGAAATTTTAAACATTGTTAAGCAAGGGTATGGATCAAACTGGAGTTGAAATACAGGTCAAATTGAATGGCAGGATAGATTCACGTGGCAGAATTGGCTGCTCCTTGTTCTGTCACATCTTTCTACATAAACAATATGATAGTAATAGAGAACAAAATTGATGAGCTCGAACAACATGACGCTAAGTCTTAATATACATATCTATTGAAACTGAAAACCAAAGCATACAGAGTTAGAATTATAGGAATAAGATTTAATAACGATTCTTCAACTCCTGGAATTCCTAGCAGCCCAAATTAAGTCATCTTAATTTGAGTGAACAAAATCAAAACAAGGTAGGTCAAGTGATCTTTCCCGATTTAGAACTCCGGTTTCATTTGAAACAAAACAGAATCATGCATTTTTCTGTAACTTAAATGAGAATTTGGCAAAATTTTAAGATATCACATTTCACCACCTTCAACATGTGATTAATTTAGAAGTGTGGCAAAGTAACCCGATGTTTACCAAACAATGGAGACTTAAATTGTGTGCTTCTACAGGAAAAATAGAAGATCAACTGAAATGAATGCAGAAATTTCTTACAAGGCTGAAAACATTTAACAAACTATTCCCTAAAACTAAGGCTGCATTCCTTTTCCTACGTCATCCATGATTTTGAAATATCAGGCTTGCAGATGAAGTTAATAATGGAAAAGGTTTACACCAACATCACAGATGATGTGACAATTCTACATCATTCTTCTTCTAGACTTTGGCAATGTAAAACAGACAGGATGGATTTATTTGGTTATTGGAGAAATATCTAGTTAAAATTTGAAGTAGTAACTTGAGAAATCTTAATAAAATAACACAATTGTTTTTCCAAGTTTCAATATGCTTAGAATAGTAATTAAGAGTGACAGGGAAACATATGTTTTGAAGTTGCTTTTGAGATATGGGCAACATTGACAAAGTTCATTTCCCTTACTCATTATACAAATCATGACTTCTAGACTTTTAATCCAGTGCCATAGCCATTACTCTATCCTACCTATTAAGGCACCCAAATTTAATTGACTGATTCATCTGCTTTGCAAAGTGAAACTATCTTCTACAACACAGTGAAAAATTCCTCTAAATTTAATCAAGGCAAGACATTATCTACTTACATTTACTACTCACTAGTACTTACATTTTGTTCCTGCTACTATGTCTTCCCTCTTCTGCCTAAATATTTAATTATAACAGTAAAGTATAGTAAATAAGATGGCATTATGTAGAATCAATTGAGGAAAATATTTGCATTGCATCCTTCTCTAGCCTTAATAAATAAAAATTGTTCAGTAGTGAGATTTATTGCAATGGAGAAGTAACATGAAATGTATATAATCTAAATAGCTCTTCTAGACATTTCCATGGCTTTACTTATTAAATTAGAACTTAAGAAGAACCACGGGGAACTGCAAAATATGTAAACATCATTGTGCACTCAAGATAGCTCAGTCTAATCACATAATCGGCCAACCTCAGGTTCCTATCCCCGCTGACACTTTCACATCGCAAATTAAGCATGAACAAGGGGAAAAAAAAAACAAGCTTAGAAAAGATAAAAGAATTGTTAACAAAACAGACTCTCTAGCTTCTGCTCAGTCATACTGATTAATCTCCCTAGGGGGAGACAAGAAAGGAGATTATCAGGGGCCATGGCAGTAATTTCAAATCCTCTCTGGCCATAGGTGAGGGTGCTGAAGGACTGGAGGACTAACATCAACCCATTATTAAAAATTGATGAAGGAATCAACCAGGAAATTACAGGCAATCTAACCTTGGCAGTAAGAAAATTATTTTAAAAAATTCTGAGAGATAGAACATATCCGCAATTCAAGAGACATGGATTATTCAGAGGTAGTATAGATTTGTTGAGGGAAAGTTGTGTTTGACAAATTTGATTGATTAAATTTGATTTGATCAGATCTTTTGAGGAGGTATCCGTAAGTGTTGATGAAGCAATGCATTTGATGTGATCTGCATGGAGTTGAACAAGGGTTTTGATAAAGTCCTTCATGACAGACTTTTTAAATAAAGTAAGAGACTATGGGATTCATGGCAAAGAGGCATACAGGATCCAAAACTGGCTGTGTGGCAGAAAGCACAGGATGAGGGTACAGGGATGTTGGTAACTGGACATTCTGTTTTAAGTTGGGTTTCACAGGGTTTAGTGCTCAGATCCTTGTTGTCTGTGGTGTACATTCATGATTTGGACTTACATATTGGCAGTATGATCAAGAAGTTTGTGAATGACAAAAACATTGGGAGGGTGGCAAATAGTGAGGAGAACAGCTGTAAGCCGCAGGAAGGTATCAAGTATCAATGGGCTGGTCAGGTGGGCACAGTAGCGGTAAATTGAATTCAACCTGGAAAAGTGAGATGTAATGCGCTTGGAGAAGGCTAACAAGGCAAGAGATTACAATATAAATGGTCAGACTCTTAACAGTACTAAAGATCAGAGGGAACAAACACAATGCTGGAGAAACTCAGAAGGTCCGGCAGCAGTTGTGGAGAGTAAAACAGTTAACATTTCGAGTTTGATATGACTCTTCTTCAGAATACAGATCCCTGAAGGCAGCAAGGCAGGTAGATACAGTGGTTAAGACAGCACGCGGGACACTTGACTTTATTAACCAAAGCATAGAAATATAACAGAAAGGGCATTACGCTGGAACTCTATAAAACACTGGTTAGGCCTCAACTCGAGTACTGTATACAATTCTGGTCACCACATTATAGGAAGAATATGATTCCATGAGAGAGGATGCAGAAATTTACCAGGATGCTGTTTGGGATAGAGAATCTGAGCAATGAGGAAAGATTGGGTAGGTTGGGTTCCTTGAAGAGTGAAGTTTACGGGGTCCTGATAGAAGTGTAAAACATTATGAGGGGCATTGAATGGACAAAAAGACATGTTTACTGTTAGTAAAAGGGGTCAATAACCAGGAGGCATGGCTTTAAGCTAAGAGGTAAAAGGTGAAGAGGACAGATGGGGAGAATGTTTATTTCCCACTGAGTGTGGTGGGAGTATGAACTCATGGCCTGAAAGGATGGTTGAGGCAGAAACTTGGAATATTTAGCAATACTGAAATATTCACCTGGATTGTCATTGTCTCCAGAGCTACAGATCAATAAGAAGGAGGCTGACGTAGGTATCCTTGTTATCCAGATGTTCCAGGGATGAGTGTAAGGCCATAGACAAATTGCAAAGGATCAAGGCATTTGAGGGCTGGAGTTGATGTGAACCATGACTAACCTCCCAAAGCACTTCATAATTACGGAGGTCAGCGCCACTGGGCGGTTATTGAGGTGGACTGCATGATTTTTCTTTGGCACTGGTGGTCTTCATGAAGCAGATGGGGATCATAGTAAGGAGAGGATTGTCTCAAAGTTTATGGCCTAGAAATTCAAGAGCATTGAATTTTGGAAGCTCAGGGCCAGGGGGTCACAGATATTGGGCCTTGGACTTCATTTACATGAAATCAGCATTGCAGGATGGGTCCTAGTGAAAACAGGAGCATTATAGGTCAGCTGCTGATACTGCCATTGAATGTATTTGCAGAGCAGAGAACAAAGCACAGGCCAGAGAGAATCAATAATTGGGGCAAAGCCTTAGCAGCAGGGTTTGATCAATGCGTAGTAAGGGTGATGTTCAGCATTAGTCAACGAAGGCCTAGCAGATCGAACTAGGGGCAGGAAGTGGCAGTTAAATATTTTCTAATCAACCTGGCCATCAAATTCAATGTTGTGTTCAAAAGAGTTGACTTTAACATATTAGTTCATAAGGAAAAGAATGATATGGAAGTATAGCTGATCTAGTATCAGTTTTGGGCTATACTGAAACCTACCCATTGGGTATTCAAGAAATATGAGTGAGGGAAAACATTTACTTATATTTTGAAACATGTTGTTTTCCTATTCTTTACATATGCTTTATCCCTCACAAGGGGGTCAGTTAGCTCAGTTGGCTAGATGGCTGGTTTGTGAAGCAGAGTGATGCCAACACCGTGGGTTTAATTCCCGCACCAGCTATGGAAGACTCTCCTTCTCAATCTCTCCCCTAGCCTGAGACATAGTAACCCTCAGGTTAAACCACCACCAATTGTCTCTCTCTCTTTTTAATGAGAGACCAGTCCTGCAGTCAGGTAAGACCATAGCAACTGAACCTTTCACATGCATCATGCCTGCCCATACTTCACAACCTATCCAACACTGAGTACTGTGATCGCTACATGTGGTGGGAAGATTTTATGCTGTAATATCGGAAGAATGCCATCTAAAACAGCTTAGAAGGAGCGCTACCATTTATCTCAAATGAATGACGGATCTAAGATATACAAAGAATACATTCTGAAGATCATGACTGGCTCAGACAGAAGGCAATGCAAACTTAAAAATCTACAGGTTTCATATTTTATACTGGAATTACTTGTGTTTGTTAGGTGATGTTGATAGATAGCTAACAGAAAACAGCTTTGAAGAATACTGATTTACTGAAATACCATAATCTAGAGTCAGTGTGAATCATTACAAGGAATAATCGGGCTAAAGGATTCCGCAGGAAATAAAGTTATGACAGATGGCAACAATTTAGGGTGAATTTGCATTTTCAGAAAGTGACAATGTACTTAAAGGACACCAAGACCAATAGGATTGGGAGATTGGGGAGAAAGCGAAGTTGAAGTAAAAGACCAGCCATAAATATACAGAATGATAGAACATAATTCTATTTCTTATGTTCTAACAGAAAATTTTAGCTAAATAAAGTACCAACTGTAGCAAGTAACTTCTTTGTACCGGAAAATAAATTTGACGCTGGCCAAAGGAAGTGCATGTGCTGTCCAGACTTGATCTTTTATTTTGTTCCAGAATCATCATATTCTATCCAAAACAACTGATGAAACTGCCTTCATGTATGAAAGTTCAGAAGCAGACTAACGAAGCTTCAGTTCCTTTATTAAAGGAGTGCAAAAATGGCTCAGTCAGAGTTCTTGTACCCAAAATAAAGTCAATTATTTCAAACTTCACTGTAGAATTTGAGCAGTCTAGGCATTTTATGAAGTGCAATTTCTTGATAGACACACAAGATTTCATGACATTATTTGAAAGAGAGCAGGGATATCTGTGGTGACCAAGTCCAAAACACACAAAAAAATTGAACTAGTTATTTATCTTGTTGTTTGTGGGACCTTGCTGTGTGCAAATTAAAAAAACATTGTAATTGTTATAGTAACTGAAATCAAATAAATTAGAGAAGAATGCTTTTGGTCTTTATTTCACAAAGTTTGTAGTAGGATATAAAGTCATTAGTCAAGTAGCTATGTAGTAGACTTGTGATGAATGTGGAAGAAATAATTTGAAGTTTTATTGTAAAGATTAAAGCAAATATATTCTGGTGAACTGTGCCTCTTGAATACATGATTAATAAAACAGTCTTTACAGCTTCCAAAGCTCTGCCATCCTCTAACAACATATCAACTCCACTCTAGACAAGGATTAGTAATGGAAATCAAAATTCAAATATCAGACAACAACTTTGAACACAAATATATAGACTTAAAAATGGTTGAAATTTTTTTTTACCCTGTCATCACTTCCAAATGTAGTTGTCCAGACACAGTTAAGAAGGAAGGAACATCAAAGAAATGAGTGTTATCATGCTTTTCAGCTGTTTTGCTTGCAGGCTGAAACAAGATATAAACAAATATTTGAATTAAGTCTCATTTAATATTTAGTTCATATTTAACGATACTTAAAATCTAAATTTGGTGGCTGAAGAATGACATATGATTTCAAATTATATTTGAAACTTTTGCATTTGAAAGGAGGAATAGATTGAATTGCTTCACCAGCTTTCCTGACCCTCTAATATTTCTGTGTGGTTAAACCAATTGTCCAACATCCAACCTTAGATGAGTCACAACTTCCTCCAGGCTAACACCTCTAGAAAGACAGTGAGTCATTATTTTAAGCCCCTGTTAAAAACTCCATACCCTCAGCGCTGGCTTTAGCTTCAGACTGTTCTGAACCTGGCATCTGACTCAGTCCCAACTGAATTTTAATCCCATATCCTCTGTGTCACATTGCAGCACATTTTCACAAGTTTACTATTCCTCCCTCATCTTGTCTACTACTGAAGCCTGCGCCGTTCTTTTATCATCTCCAGACTCACTGTCTCTCAATGCGATCTTTCGTGGCTTCTCATCTTCCACCATCTAAAGATAGAGGCAGTTGAGCTGACATTATCTGCACCAAGTTTCCTATCCATCATTCCTGCCCTCACTAATCCACAATAGTCTAGGCCCACTAACACATCATTCCTAAATTTTTCAGCAGTGTTTAAGTAGTCTTCTAATTTGTCCTTCTCTGTCTCAGCAACATCCCCCAGTCCAAGGCCCTTCTGTAACACTGGCCTGGATTTTATGATGGTCAGACAGTTGTTATTCCACTGTAGATAGGAGTTGCGCATGGGGAATACCCATCGTAGCAGAGTCTGAAGAAATTGTCAGGGAAATAGAAGATGCTACACGCCAATTTCTTGAAGAAGATATGTAGCTTAGGTTGTGGATGAGGTTGCAGACGAGGTCGTAGACATGCTCACCAAGCTGGTGGGTTTGGGTGCAAACGTTTTGTCACCCTGCTGGGTAACATCGTCAGTGCACCTCGGTGAAGCGTCAGTGTTCTGTCCCGCTTGTTATTTATATGCCTCAGTTTGCTGGGGTGGTTGGCATTACTTCCAGTTCGTACACAGGGTCTAGTTCAATGTGTTTGTTGATGGAGTTCTGGCTAGAATACCAGGCCTCCAGGAATTCCCTGGCGTGACTCTGTTTGGCTTGTGCAATTAGGAATGTGTTGTCCCAGTCAAATTTGTGTCCCTTGTTGTCCGTATGCAGTGAGACAAGCGAGAATTGGTCGTGTCTCTTGGTGGCTAGTTGGTGTTCATGCATCTATACAGTCAGTTTTCTTCCAGTTTGGCCTGTGTAGTGTTTCTCACAGTCCTTGCATGGTATTTTGTATATTTACCCGGTTTTGCTGGTTTTGGGTATGGGATCCTTTACATTTGTCAGTATCTGTCGTAGGGTGTAGAGCTGGATGAACACAGCAGGCCAAGCAGCATCATAGGAGCAGGAAGGCTGACGTTTCGGGTCTAGACCCTTCTAGGCCCGAAATGTCAGCCTTCCTGCTCCTATGATGCTGCTTGGCCTGCTATGTTCATCCACTCTACACCTTGTTCTCTCAGATTCTCCAGCATCTGCAGTTCCTACTATCTCTGTCGTAGGGTGGTTATTGGTTTGAGGGCTACCCTGATACTTAGGGGTCTGAGTAATCTTGTGGTCATCTCTGACATGACCTTGACGTACAGTAGGGTGATTAGTGAGTCTGGTCGTGTTGTGTCTTCCCGTTGTGGTCTGTTTTGGAGGTAACTGCAGATTGTGATTTTCAAGTATCCAATTCCTTTTGAAGACTCCGTATGGGTGCTCCTGTTCTGCTTTGCATTGTTCCGGGTTGCTGCAATGTGGCTGGCTTAAATAGTGTTTTGATGCAGCTGTGTTTGTGGGCGCTGGGGTGGTTGCTAGTGTAATTGAGTATCTGGTACGTATGTGTGATCTTTCTATATATGCTAGTGTGGAGTTTCCCGTTGCTTTTGCGTTCTACAATTATGTCCAGGTGGGGTAGTTGATTGTTGTTCTCTTCTTAGTTTGCGCATTGTATCCTGGTGAGGATGTTGTTTGTGTGTCGGTGTGTTTCTTCTGGTTTTGTGCATTTCATAATCACGAAGATGTCATCTACATATTGGACCCAAAGTTTGGGTTGTGTTGTGAGGAGCGCTGTCTGTTCTAACCTTTGCATTACTGCTTCTGCAATCAGTCCTGATAGTAGGGATCCCATTGGTGTTCCATTGATTTGAATGTATATGCTGTAGTTGAAGGTGAAGTGGGTTGAGGCACAGATCTAGTAGTTTTATCGTGGTGTCCCTATTGATGTTGTTGGTGTCCCAGGGTGTGTGCCTACTTGATTCATCCAGTAGTGTGGCAATTGCCTCTTTGGCTAGGTCGATGTTTATGGATGTAAATAGTGCTGTTACGTCGAAGGATATCATTATCTCGTCCTGTTCTATCCTGTTGTCCTTGATGATGTTGAGGAGTTCTTGGGATGAATGGATGGAGTGGGTAGTGTTGTCCACTAAGTATTTCAATTTCTGCTGTAGTTCTTTGGCAAGTCTATATGTTGGTGTACCTGGCAGTGAGACAATGGGTCTGAGGGGGACCCCCGGTTTGTGTGCCCTGGGGACTGTGTAGAAGCAGGGCGTGTTGGATCCCTCTGGCTTCATTCTTCGGTAGTCTGTCTTGCTGATGTGTCCTGAATTGTGTAATTTCTTCAGGGTCGTTGTAATCCAGTTCCCCAACTGTCACCGAACTTCATGTGCTTACCATTTGACAGCAGTTGTCAAAGCGGTTGCCTGTGATTCTGGACCATTAAAGTGCCAGCATATGGCAGCCGATTACTGTGAAATGGGCATGGTTTGCCTTCCCCAGAGTTTTGCTCAAGATTAGAATGCACCACTAGTTAAGGAAACCCACAGTGAAATCTCCTGTCAGGAATGCAGAACACTCTCCTTTCATAAAATAGGATAGGCATAGGGGAAAGCTGCGTGAGACTGTCACTGCTTGGAAAATGCAGCTCAATATTCCATCAGTTGCCTTGACCGTACACGCAAATTCTTTTCCTATTGCCTTGTTTCACCATCCAACTTCTTCTTAAATACTTGGCTATTACCATTTCTTCAAAGGTTTTGACCACCCTTTCTAACAGCCCTTTTTATTGACTTTGTTTCCTTAAAAACAAAATCACACTTCACTTGAAATTGTATTTGGACATTTTTCTGTTGAAGACCACTAAAATAAGTTGTTAGTGTAATAAATTATAAGAAAAACTTTTTGAATTTATGTATAGAAATATAAACTGAAAACCTTACAGAGTCATTTCTATTTCACTGCAGGGCAGAATTCCAATATGACTTAGCTTGAACACTGATTGAGCACTGCAACACTAAGTATTCAGCTTTCCTGATTATGTAGTTCTTCAAAATTCCCTTAAAAGTGAGATATGTTTCAAAATTGAAATTGGGATGTGGACATTGCTGGCAAGGGCAACAGTTTTTGCCCATTCCAAACTGTCCTTGAGGTGGTGGTGATGAGCTACCTTCAAAGAATCACAATCCCTGCAGTGCGGAAGCAGGCCCTTTGGCCCATCGAATCCACACCTCCGAACAGCATCCCTCCCGGACCCACACCATCCCCATTACCCTGCATTTCCCGTGACTAACCCACCTAGCCTGCATATCTCCGACACAATGGGTAATTTAGCATGGCCAATTCACCTAATCTGCACATCTTTGGCCTGTGGGAAGGAACTGGAGCACCCAGACGAAACTCACGTAAACACAGAGAGAATGTGCAAATTCCACACAGACAGTTGCTCAAGAGTGGAACTGAACCCATGTCCCTGGCGTTTTGAGGCAACAGTGCTAACCACTGAGCCACTCTTTTTCAAATGTGCCTTTTTGAACTGTTGTCGTCCTTGTGGTGTAGATTCATCCACAGTGATGTTAGGAAGGGTTGCAGAATTTTGACCCAGTAAAACTAAGTCAGGATGATGTGCAGCTTTGAGGGGAACTTGCAGGTGGAGTTCCCATGCTTTTGCTGCCCTTATCTCTTAGTAGGGATGGTGGCTTTTAGAAAGTGCTGTCAAAAGGTGGAAAAGTGAACATTTCACATCAATTGATCTAAGAATTGTTTTTGGCAGAGTTGATAAACAATTTGCTGATACTTGCATCCAAAAATTGTGATTTATTTTGTAGATAAGCCAACTGAAATCCAAGTGATTTAAAAGCAATTGTATGAATATACAGAGAAAATGAAACACATCACTAAAATTTCATAAAAAGCCATGGACAGCATTCATTGTAACCAGTTGAATAGACGTAACAGAATAATGCAAACCAACAGCATTATCCTAGCAATGCATCCACTTCAGACAGTTGCTTATGTGATTGATCACAGATTTCATCTGGCAAGTCTTTGCAATGTTTGCAGACATGAAACAAATAGCACAGTAACAGAAAATGTTAAACGCCTTCCAGCTAGTCCAAAATAAAATCTTCATGACAAATGTGCAGTTCTTTTCCCTGCTCCCATGAGCACTACTCCCATTTGTTTTACTAAAATGAATACAAGACTTCATGAAGGAGCATTTATCTACAATTTGCTGCACGAACAATAAGTTCTTATTTAATGGTATCATGTGCCCAGTATGCAGAGAATAGCAAAGGAAAATGATCTCACATACTAAATACTCAATAAGATGTCATACAATATTAAATAAATTGTAATAGATTCAAACCCATAATATGAGCCCACTGTTTGACATTTTGTTGCCGACTGACCTACCAAGCATAGAATATTTGCTGTTTTTATTGAATAGCAGGAAGGTGATTAATCTGCACAATCAGTATGACAAACATACAATTTTTGTTACATTTGCAAACAATCAAAAGCATGAAATTTTGATTCAGTTACAACACTGATTTGCCGCCACTAAGCTAAAGCTGTATAGTGAGTTGATGATAATGCTCATTAAAACATGCTGTCACCATCTTGTGGCATCAAAGAATCACTGCATGAAATTTACCACTGCTTCTCTGACATGTACATTTTCTTACATTAAGTCTTGTTTATTTTTGCAATGGGTGAAGCTGCAAAACAGTTAACTGTATTGTGTTGCATTCTGAAATTTGAAAGACACAAATAATCCAAGTTCACTTATTTCCATTAGCTGACTTCAAACAACTTAGTTGTACAAGTTGTTAAAGGATGTCGGTACTTGGTTTTGAAGGGGAAGGCAATGGTCTAGTTGTATTATCCCTGGACTGTTAATCCAGTCATCCAGATAATGTTCTGGGGACCCGGGTTCGAATCCCACGACGGCAAACGGTGGCATTTGAATTCAGTAAAGGAAAAAAAAACATCTGGAATCAAGAGTCTAATGATGATTATTGTTGGAAAAACTCATCTGGGTCACTAACGTCCTTTAGGGAAGGAAGGTGCCATTCTACATGTGACTTCAGACCACAGCCATGTGATTCCTCTGGATTAACTGCAATTAGAGATGGGTTAAAAAAAAAAGACACCCTCATCCCATGAAAGAATAAAGAAATAATAAATATCTGGACCTAGAAGCAAGGATCCTAATGATGACCATGAAACAATTGCGTATTGTTGCAAAAACCCATCTGGTTGACTAATGCACTTTTGGAGAGAAAAATCTGCCATGCTCGCCTAGTCTGGCTTTCATGTGACTTCAAGAACCACAGCAATGTGGTCAACTCCTAACTGCCGTCTGAAATAGCCTTGTAAGTTACTCGGTCCTGTTGACCCACCAGAAAGTTTAATGAAAGGAATTAAGCTGGATGGACCAGCAGCATTGACCAAGGCAGTGGAAACAACGACACACAGTGCTGGCAAGACTGCCAAGTCCTCTATATTAACATCTGGGGCTTTTGACAAAATTGTGAGAACTGTACACTGATTCCAGACCCGATGAAATCTCATGACATCAGGTCAAAGCAAGGGCAAGGAAATCTCCTGCTGAACATCACCTCCCAAATCCCCTCAGTTAATGAATCAGTACTCCTCCAAGTTGAACACCACTTGCAGGAAGCTCTGAGGTGTGAAGGGCACAGAATGCACTCCGATTTTGGGGAACATCACCAAGATTGGCTCGCTAGCATTTGACTAACTGAGCAGGGCAAGTCCTAAGTGACACAACTGTCAGGCAGTCTCACCACCTTCCATAGGCCCTAGCAACAAGGGGGAATAACTGACTTGACCTAGTCCTCACCAAAACACTCGCTATAAATAACATTATCGTTAGGAGTGAACACCACACAGACTTGTTGAGATGAGTCCTACTTTTTCATTGATGATACCCTCCGTTGTGTTCTGTGGAACTACCAACATGTTAAATAGGATGGATTTCAAACAAATCTAGCATCTCAAGACTGGGCATCTACGAAGCACTGGAGACCATCAGAGGTAGAACTGCATTGAAACAAATTGCAACCTCACAAACCAGCATATTCCCCTCTGTACCTTAATCATCAATCAAGAAAGGGAATAAATCCTGGTTCAATGAAGGAGAAAATGCTTGGGAGCACAAAGGATAACTAAAAATGAGGTGTCAACCTAATGAAGTGACAATACAGGGCGACTTGCATGTCAAACAATAGCAGGGACATGGAGTAGATAGAATTAAGTGAACCCACATGCAACAGATTAGACCTAAGCTGTATAGTCATAGCACATCCAGTTGTGAATGGTGTTAGGCAATTAACCAATTCACTGCAGGTGGTTTCACAAATATCCCTATTTTCAGTGACAGGTCAGCCCAGTTTATCGATGCAAAATGGCTGAACGATTTGCAAGCATCTGCAGCCACAAGTGCTGAGTGGACAATTGATCTTGGTTCACAGTTGTTATTCTTCAGCCAAATCAATTCACTCCTGTGGGCCCTGACAACATGCTGAAAAAGTACTAATTTTGTACTCCAGAACTGGCTAAGACCCTAGCCAAACTGTTTCAGTAAAGCCACAATATATATTTTGATTTAATCCCATTTTAATGAAGTGGTCTTTCACAGAAACATATGCACACAATGCTGCAGATTTTACTTTAACAATGAAATAGAAGTTTATTAACAAAATAAAAGAGGATGAAATGGACAAGCCGAAATGGAACAAGCCAAAATGGAAAATTGCCCATGTATGTCCCATCCAGGATGAAAAAAGGGATAAATCTAATCTGGCCAGCAACCAACCGCTCAGTCTATTCTCAATCATCAGTGATAGAAAGTGAAACAAAAGCTTCAACTATAGCTCTTTTGCTAAATTAATTGCTTACTATAGGATTTTCCAATGTTTGCACATTAGTAGTGCAAGAATGGTAGCAAAAAAAAAAGCATACTAATCAGTCTACACAACTTCTATTTCTGGACAGTACTTACTTCAATTTGGAAGAGTTCCCCAGCTCCTTCACAATCATTTGATGTTATTATGGGTGTGTGTATATGAACAAATCCATTGCTCTGTAATTTTAAACAAAGTTGAAAGTAGTTACTATCTATTCAGTTCACTCTGTTCTGCACACACCTCAGAGCTGTTTGAAACAATTTGAGACAAATTTTGTTAGCATCTGTTGACGTACTGGCATTTGGATTATTTTGTTGGCACTTGATTTAGTTTGCACCTACACAGGTGACAATAATTGGATTTAATTTAGTCATTACAGACTTCAGTATTGGGCAGTAATACCTTAGGGAAGTTGTGCTACATGAGAAGTAAGAAATTGATTTCACTTGCATTGTCTGAAATCCATCTAATCAGTAGCAGATTATTCCAACAGAAGACAAATGTCAAAGCATAACCAGTAGATCCATTGCCTACCATTTCCAATTTACAGAAACAAGCATCAAAGTCCAAAAGGCTTTAAAAAAGAATACAGCAGTAAATTTTGAACAAATTTGCGTAATGTGAAGTAGGAAGTAAGTTCTATTTCCTTGATGCAGTACTCCACGAGTTGAAAAGTTATAGTGCTCAAATGTTAACTCTTCTTCTCCCCACAAATGGTGCTCGACTTTCTGAATACTTCTACTATTTTCTGTTTTTTGTAAATTAGAGACTAAAATTGGAATCAAAATTCTGGAATTCCCTCCCCAGTAGCACAGTAGGTATACCTACAACAAATGGACTGCAAATACTGACATTGCCAGCAATTGTTTCATCCAGTAAAAGAAAAAGAAATGAACAGTGCTGAATTTACCTCCTATGGAATCTAACAAAGGAAGATAGGATCAATGTGGCGCTGCTGCTCTGATCTGTTGCTGTCTGGGAAGGATTAGACCCCTAGTACATCCACATGGTTAAGTCCCCTCAGAATGTTTAATGTTTAAGTTAAGCCACCTCGGACTTTTCTAAACTTCAGAAGCCTAAACAGGCTAGGCCTGTATCCTTCTTCAAGGTAGTCTGCTCATTCCAGGTATTAGTCTAGTAAGCTTTTTTGGAACTACTACTAACGCATTGACATCCTTCCACACATATGATGACCAGAACTGTACACAATACTCCAGATGCAGTCTCACTAAAGCTGTGTATAATTAAAGCATAACCTCCCTACTTTTGCATTCAATTCCTCTTACAATAAACAAAACATTGTTAGCTATCCTGAGTACTTGCTGTATCTGCATTCTAACCTTGTGATTCATATACTAGGACATTGAGATCTCTCTGCATTTCAGAGGTCTACAACCTCTCACCATTTAAATAATGATTCCTTTTCATTCTTTCGTCAAATGGAAAATTTCACGCTTTCCCACATTACACTCCATTTGCCACATCTTTGCGCAGTTAATCTATATCCCTTTGTAGGTACCTTATGCTCTCTTCACCACTCATTTTCCTATGTATTTTTGTGTTTTCAGCAAATATCAGCAATTAATTTACGTACGATTGATATAATGGGAGTACAGAGGACCTACGAGAGTGACAAGGGATTGGCTGCAATGAGTCGAGGAGCTTATATGGAGTGAAAAATAAAGAGAGTATAGAAGGACAGTGAATTCAGAGGGTAACATGATGAGGAATTGAGGCAGATATTAAAATTACCAAGGCTAAGAAGTCACTTGTTGCAGAGGCTGAGGAAAGGAAACAGTGAAGACATCTCATTAAGAAATCTGTTGTGGTACCTATACGCGAAGTAGAGAATTAGGATTTCAAAGGCAAGGAGATGGACATTAAACAGGAGGAAACAGAAGGTGTCTGAGTAGTAGGAGACCAGTTGAAGGTGTAATTTGTGCAAGTGCTACACAGCTTCTGTAATGATCTGGGCATAATAAGTAGAAGAGGATATAGCCACAAGGGATAAAAGAAAGATATTACAGCCACAAGAGAAGATTTTTGTTTTAAATGGTGAAGTGTCATGACCCATCTGCCAAACTTCCATCAAGTTCATTATGCTGATACAATCATTCTCATAGATTATTGGATTGCAAAGGGTTCATTTGTGGGTGAATGAACATTTTGGAAGGACATAAGCAGCAGAGAGAGCCAACCTACTTGCAGAATCCACAGGGTAAGCGCTGGAGGGATGAATGAGAAAAGAATAAATTTGGCCAGAATGGATGCCAGCAGGTGGGGTGAGAAGGAAAGATCAGTGGGAGAGAAATTAGAGGTTCTGCTCATAATTAAGCAGTGGTGAGAAGTTTTGGATAGACCCCTATGAGGATGCCAAGAGAGTTTCAGAGGGAGGTTGTAGGCTTATTCAGGGACGGTAGGAAAACCAACTAGTGGATTAGACATTTTAGTTTTAGCTCTACTGTTTCAAAGCAAGTGCTATCTTACAGGATGTTGTCACAAGTTATTGTTAATTGTAACTAATTTTGTACTTGGTTGGAAGTTCATCAGCACAAGTTCTTGGCTCTGTAGGTCAGATTTGAAGAAAGGAGAATTTACGCAGCAACTATTGAATCTTAGAATCTGTACTTTTGTGAACAATAATAGCTTTCAAAGGATGTATTTATAAAAAGGGGTTTCCCATTATTTACTTGTATAATATAAATATTTGTACGTATTGTACTCAACTTACTTTGAAAAATGAATGAATAGCTGTGGATGCTTCACTTCGTATTCTGAGAAGTGAACTGAAAACATTTGTTTTGCAACGAAGATGAGGAAACTGTCTTATGTATTCCAGTGAATGCCTCTCCTTGATCTTGAATGGCAAATTCTATGATTAAATGCAAACATCCAAAACAATTTTACAAGATTATTTTCTCAGGAAAATTTTGGTCTATACTGTAAGCAAGATTATTGAATTATTTGCAAGTTAATATACAGAATAGAATCAAAAATCAAAAAACAAAATTAAAATGAGGCAAAATTGAGTATTGCTGACAAATATGTCTTCATTGATAGAGAGAAATCAGAAAGGTAAATTGAAACATCAATGCAAACTCAAACTTACTTTTTTTTTGCTTTCTGGTTTCCTTGTATAACGTATTAGCCCCTCAGCGCAAAACTGCACAGTAGGTCAATGAACATGTTTCCTGATCTTTATTAATGTCACATATTAACAAAAGTTTACGGAAGATTTGCAAGAGTGCCCCATTGATTCTTTTGTATCGAGTTATAGTATTTGATCTCTATTCAGTGCAGTTCCATGGTATAACGGTTTACAGTAGAAGCTTCCAAAAATAAATCACAACTCCTCAGTTCACCACATGCAGATCCAATATTCTGCACTACTCAAGACTGTTCAGTGACATTTCCCAAGAACCAAGTCATCAATTTAAATTTCAGATCAGTGTTAAAATGTACGGAATATGAGAAAGCAAAAACAGTTGTGATAAATACAGACAATATTCCATACTGGGAAATTATTGAAAAGTGATTTTGTGTCAAAAATGCCAACTACATTAACAAGAGGGCTCCAAATTTTCACATCATAAGAACAGAACATTCTCCACATTTTAAAAGAAACAAAAAAAAATTACAACTATACAGTACTTTTTACATCCTCTGGATATCTCAAAACACATTATAACCAAAGATACAATTTTGAACAAATGAGACTGTTGCGATGCAGATACATTGTTTGCTTCAGTGTGCACTACTATCAAGGGGATAGGAAAAAATCTGTAAATATGCACAGGACACATTAATAAACGAACCTCAAAGTTCTGTGTATCAATAGCGTGAAAATTCTTATCCATCCTAAATTCTTTGAAGCTCTTTGTATGATGGGCCAAATTACTCTATGTTCCTCTGACAATTATCTTAACACAAAGCACTGAAGGAGTAATCACAAGTGATTAGATTTAAAATCCAACTATAAAGAAAACCAAGTTAACTGAAAAACAGGAGCATAAGATTGCCTACGCCATATTTTGGAATGATCAGTTAGCTAGCTGAAATGAGATAGAAATTGACACGTAGAAACTTGGATCAAAAATAGAAAATGTTTAAAAAAGACCAAAAAGGCGCATTATCCACCCACAAAACAAAAGTAAATTATATCAAGTCTTGGAAATCCATAGATTAGTACAAGAGCTTGCAAAAACCAAACTTGAAGTAGAGGGATATGTGAGCTATAGGTACAATTAACGATAAAAACAAATTTGAGAAAGTAAGTGAAGAAATTGAGAGAAGATGGGGAAAGCAAGGAGCACAACTAAGCATTTAAGCAGTACCTTTTGTAAACTCAAGATGTCTCAAAGGACTCTTGTAGCTAACAAATCACTCCGAAATGGATTTACTATTATTGTACAGGGAAATATGACAGTCAAATCCCAGACAAAGTTCCACAAACAAGACTAATGACTAAATTCTTGGTTTTAGTCATGTTGGTAAGGACTAAATGCTTGTCAGCACACTTGGGGAATAAATCTTGCTTTTTTCTGAATGGTACCATGTGATCTTACATCCATTCAAGATAATAGGTGGATTCTGGATCAACATACCAGTTAAATGCCAGTACTACCTAAGCAGTGCAATGGAGAGAGCAGCATGGATGCTGGGCTCAAATTTCTGGAATAAGCCTGTAACAATTGTCTTTTGACTGAAACAACTGAGCCAGGTCTGACAAATTAAAATGATTAGGATTCCAGAAATATACCAGTTAAAAAAATAGTTATAACACAAACTTTTAAGGAAAGAAGCCAGTTAGCAGAGAAAAAAAGACATTGGTAGAGATAGTTGGGAAGAATTTTACATCAAAACTTAAGAAAGAGAAAGATATTGAAGAAGAAATAAATGTTGAATTTAACTATCTTACAGATAAAAACCCTAAAGCCAAACATACCACAGGATTACAGGCTCCAACCAATCTGATTTTATCAGCTAGCAGCTCTGCTCTCTGTTTCTTGTGAGGACTCTGTATCAGTTTCCCCCAAATTTCAACTGCGCTGCCAAAAGTTATACCTCTGTAAAAGCAGATATAAAGTTAATAACCTTAAATTCATGATCAGAAAAAGCTCAATAAACTAGGGCTGCAGAATTAAATAATGAGTGTTAGCATGTATTACAGGTGTGAGAAACATTATGTTTTAAAATCATACTTTGTAAGGCAATTAAACTATGTATTTAAATTCAGCAGCTTTAACACCTGTTTGCATAACCTCAAGTAAAATAGTTTATGTTCCATGATCACGTGGAACTATACTGAGTTCGACAAAACCACAAAATCATATGATGTGCTAAGTGTGATAGCAGTTACACCAGTTATAAATAAACTAAATATAATGCATAGAAGTGCAATGTAATTCATTTTTGTAGGAAGATAGTAGAGAGACAATACAAAGTAAAGAACACAATTTTAAAGAGAATGCCAAAGCAGAGAAACCTGGGTACATATGCGCACAAATCACGGAGGATGCTAGGATATTTTGAGTATGCAGTTAATAAAGCATATATTATCTTAGGCTTTATTAATAAGGGAATTCAGCATAAAGGCAAGGAAGTTATGTTAAACTGATATGGAACACTGGTCTGGCCTCAACTAGAGTACTGCATCTGGTTCTGGTACTACACTTTGTGAAAGATATGAAGACTCAGAGATTGCGCAGAAGAGGCTCACAAAAAAAGGTTCCTTGTCACTGGGACCAATGTTATATAGATAGATAACAAGGTGTAGAGCTGGATGAACACAGCAGGCGAAGCAGCATCAGAGGAGCAGGAAAGCTGATGTTTTGGGTCTGGATCATTCTTCAGAAAGCACAACAATCCCACTATCTCTTATATAGATAGATATTAGTCAGGAGCAGGAAACCATGTTCACTGCAGAGGAGAAGAAAAATCTCAAAGGAAAAGTGGGGTGTCTGGGGGGGAGGTGGGGGTGCGCACTCTACCCAGAATCATGGACCTAAACAATTCTGAGAAGGTTCCAGAAGTTTACAGAAGTCTACAGGATGAATCCAATCCAGGTTTGTTGTGCTTTGTTGTCCATAGCTGAAATAAGAACGTCTAAACCATCGAGATAACAAGGTGTACAGCTGGATGAACACAGCAGGCCAAGCAGCATCATAGGAGCAGGAAGGCTCTTTTGACGTTTTGGTCCTAGACCCTTCATCAGAAAAGGAGGAGGGGAAGGGGGTTCTGAAATAAATAGGGAGAGAGGGGGAGGCGGAGGCGGATAGAAGATGGATAGAGGAGAAGATAGGTGGAGAGGAAACAGACAGGTCAAAGAGGCGGGGATGGAGCCAGTAAAGGTGAGTATAGGTGGGGAGGTAGGGAGGAGATAGGTCAGTCCAGGGTGGACGGACAGGTCAAGGGGGCAGGATGAGGTTAGTAGGTAGGAAATGGGGGTGCAACTTGAGGTGGGAGGAGGGGATAGGTGGGAGGAAGAACAGGTTAGGGAGGCGGGGACGAGCTGGGCTGGTTTTGGGATGTAGTAGGGGGAGGGGAGATTTTGAAGCTTGTGAAATCTACATTGATACCATTGGGCTGCAGGGTTCCCAAGCGGAATATGAGTTGCTGTTCCTGCAACCTTTGGGTGGCATCGTTGTGGCACTGCAGGAGGCCCAGGATGGACATGTCGTCTGAGGAATGGGAGGGGGAGTTGAAATGGTTCGCGACTGGGAGGTGCAGTTGTTTATTGCGAACCGAGCGTAGGTGTTCTGCAAAGCGGTCCCCGAGCCTCCGCTTGGTTTCCCCGATGTAGAGGAGGCCACAATGGGTACAGCGGATGCAGCATACCACATTAGCAGATGTGCAGGTGAACATCTGCTTGATGTGGAAAGTCTTCTTGGGGCCTCGGATGGGGGTGAGGGAGGAGGTGTGGGGGCACCATCACTGTTTTTCTGTATTCTTCTCATTTTTGGTTTGGAACAAGGAGCTAAAGTTGAGAATCAAACTTTATATTTTAAGCAGCAGCTCGTTTTAAAACAAAAAAGAGCAAATAAACTGATGCTTTTTATGGGAACTAGCCTGGACAGATAATTGCAGGTTAACTATTGTCCGAAGAAAACCGCAGATGTTTCGGCACTCAGACATTCTAGATTTCGGATTGGCAACTGGTTAGATGTTGAATTGGTCAGCCAAGGCAGGATTGGTGCTGGCCAGCCAATCACAGAGAATGCTTGTAAAAGAGAAGAAAGAAAAGTGAACCAGTTTTGAATGGAGTTTTGAGATTGTGGGCATGTTTTGAAAAAGCTGCTGGATAGTGCTACTGTGTTTTGCCCTCTCTCTCTCTTTAGTTTTCACTACAGTTGTTGACTTATTCACTATTCTGATAGAAAAATACCCTTCTGTAAGAATTGGGTGAATTATTCTGGAAATCTACCAGACCTGTGTGCATGAATTGGTGACTTCAGAATTCAAGAAAGATCTGCAGTTTACTTGCTTGTGAACAACTCCATTGACCCAAGATTTCTGAAGGCTTGGCACCCATCATGAAACTGTTGAACAGGCTAATTACCATTCTTAAAAAGAAAAAGAACTGAGGATGCTGGAAAACAGAAACAAAAACAGAAATTGCTGTAAAAACTCAGGTCTGGCAGCATCTGCGGCGAGAAAGCAGAGTTAACGTTTTGGGTCCGATGACCCTTCTTCAGAACACAGTTCTTTATTTTGATTGAAATTATCTTTATTACAATTCCTAACCCTTTTCCTTCTAATTTATCCCTTAACTGTGTCTGTCTGTCAGTTTGAGAATGGGGGTTTCTAGTTAAAGAAGATTGACTTTAGATCAGAGAGATTAAGTAGATTGCTTTGTTGTTTATCCATGTTTTGCTGAATTAACATTATTAATAGTAACTTAATCTCTGTTTTAAGTTATAACTTTAGTATCGGGTATCTTTTATTCTTAAAGACTGGTTAGGAATAATTGAAGGATTTTAAAGATCATTAAATGTTTCAAATTTTACTGTGTTGCAAATCTAGGGATAGGGAAGTTGATTTAATTTAGTTTGCTGTCCCTGTGTCGCAACAAAAAGCATAACCTGTTAATCTGTGTTAATACTGACTAGTTTACAATATCACATCTAATCCTTTATAAAATCTTTCCTTTTTGCTACAATTTTACCATCTTGATGTCAATTTAACTCATGTTCAAATTACCTATGTGGGAAGAAAAAACAAAGCTGTTAGCATTATATCAGGCACTGCAAACTGGGCTAGGGGATGGAAAGGAGAGAAGTAAATGTGTTAAGTGCTACCTGGAAGTAGAAGAAAAGAAGAACTAGTGAGAAGACATTAACAAAATGTCTAATAGTAGGGGGCATGTGTTTTAAGGTGAGAGCGGGGAAGTTCAAAGGAGATGTGAGGGACAAGTTTTTTTTTACACAGAGTGGTAGGAGTCTGGAACACACTACCAGGGATGGTGGTGGAGACAGATACAATAAGGGCATTTAAGGGACTTTCAGATAAGCGCATGAATATGCGCGAAACGGAGGAATTTGGACCAAGGGCAGGCAGAAAGGATTAGTTTCATTTGGTGTCATGTTCGGCACAACATCGTGGACTGAAGGGCCCATTCCTTTGCTGTTCTGTTCTAAGTTCTAAAACAATCTTTGAAACAATTCACCAAGTACAACAGAATAGTTTAAATTCATAACTGTCCATAAGAAACGGTTGGGGGGGGGAGGGAAGAAAAATCACTAGTTTTGCCTTCATGTTCAGCAATTTCCAGTGATCATGCCCACAGATGCAAATAGTACAGCATATGAAGATTAAACAAGTAATGATATGCAAAGCAATCACAAGCCCTTCTCAATACTAACTCCATAGTTATGCTATGGTGCAAAGAATCGATTAACAAGACCATCTAAAAATTCTTAGCATTTTACTAGATCTGTTCATCCAATTATTTTAAAAAGGTTGACAGATGAATTAGAACCAAACCATCCAAATAAAATCAAGAATTACAAAATTCAAAAAGTAATCAAAATTTTAATTGTTATTCAGAAACAATTCCTTTAGTAAATGATTGTTAACTGTTAAAAGACACATTCCACATACAACATCCAATCCTCCCACTTACTGTCAAAAGAATAAGGCTAAGTGGAAACTCAAATACGATAAACTCTAACAACAAAAACAATTGATTATTGATTTATTTGCCATTTATGGAACTTGGCCATTGCAAATAGCACTTCAAAAAAGGTAATTACTGCTGAGGAAGTACTTTGGGAAATCTTGAGAACGTAACAAGAAGCCATATAAATGATCGTCATTTCTTTTTAACGTCGTGTAGGTTGAGCTGTCTTGGTCTGCAGAGAACTGGCATGTACATGATGGCCAATGGTCTCATGTACTGTTAATTCTTTTATAAATCTATAATACAAAATATCACCTTTACTGCTAATATGTAAATTTACAACATAGCTGTACACTTGAGACTTAAGTATATAATATTTTTCTATAAAGATCAAACTTTATAACCAACACTGGAAGGGGCATTTCCTTACCTAATATCTAAATCTGGCCGTGCAACTATTTGAAGATTTTGTAATGAACTTCCATCATTAATATTCAAAAATGTAATTTCCTTCTGTGCACGTAGAGCCCGTACCCAGCCCTTGATGGAAAAAAAATCTGTGTTAGACTGAAAATTTACTTTTACAAGAAAGAAAGCTGCAAATGAAAAAAAAAAGGTACTGTAATTTTAAAGTTACGAAAAATATCTGCCAAAAGTAGACTGACGATAGAGTCTATGAAATTGTTGTAGTCTCCCAAATCTTTGTTTATCTTTTCCAGTGCTCCACTCTCAAATGACTTGAATAAAATTTCCATCCATTATAGTACTGAAGTCGCTGTCAGTCATAAATGATATTCTGTCCAAGAATGACAAAGGCAAACTATCCTGCCTCATTCTTCTTGCTTTGACACAATTGATTGTGCCAATCCCCTCTGACACCTCTCCTCCACTTCCGAGTTGGGCAGAACTGTATTCTATTTTTGTTTATGGTAACCAAAGCAATGACACAATTGCTTCTCTTCCAATTCTCACAGAATTATCTTGTTTCCCAAGAATGCAGTTTTGGACCCAGCTATTTCTATTCCATGTCGTCCCTCAGTGACTATCTAAAAATATGTCAGTTTCCCTACGTGCTGATGACACTCATTCTTCCAATGTGAAACTATATTTCTCACAATGTATATTGACAATTGTTACAAAATGCCTTATTAAAATATCTGCCATGTCATGACTGACCCAGCCTTCAAACTGAACTTCCAGATAACTTTAGTCAGTTGTCTTCACACCCTTTAGTTACCTTAAGTTTAAAACATTATAGCGTCATAGAACATGGAAACAGACCCTTCAGTCCAACTCGTCTATGCCAACCAAGTTTCCCAAATTAAAAGAGGTCCCACTTGCCTGCGTTTAGCCCATATCCCTCAAACATTTCCTTTTCATGTACCCATCTAAATGTTTTTAAAATGTTGTAAGTGTACCTGCATTGACCATTTTCTCTAGCAGTTCATTCCACTTGCAAACCACCCTCTAAAAAAGTTGCCTCTCAGGTCCCTTTCAAATCTTTCTCCTGTCAAGTTAAAAATATGCCCCATCATTTTGAACACCCCCACCCTAGCGAAAAGACTTATGCTATTTTCCTGCTTTAATTTGGAGACCCCTGATCTTTAAAGCAGGCCCTCTAGTTTTATATACCCTATTCCTCTCCCTGAGAGGAAACATCCTCTCAGCATTGATTCTGCCACGCTCTCTCAGAATCTTATATGATTCAATAAGAACACCTTTAATTCTTCCAAACTCCAATGAGTATAGGCCCAATCTTTGCACCCTTTCATCCCATGAACCATGTTGAATAGCATCACATTCACCTCTAGGATTTTCCCAACATTGACAGCTTTGTTCAAGTAACTGTAGTTACAATACTGAATCTAAAAGGAACACGTTAGGGGTATAACGGAATATTTTCCACATGCCTGAATGACTGCATTCCCAACATAATCAAAAGCCCAATACCATACAACACAAAGCAGGCTAAGCAGACCAGCACCCCCTCCACCCACCCCTCCAAGTACCTCCAGAGATATTATTACACACCTCTGGAGCAGATAAGACTTGAATCTGGGCCTCCTGGCTCAGAGGTAGGGACATTATTATTGTGCCATTAGTCCCCCTGCCCTCCCCTGCATCACTTCCCAGTCTTCTTTATTCTGTTTTACTTGACTAATCACCTGTTTAAGTATTTAAATAACACCCCTACTCCTACTTGTGCAATAAATTTACTACTCATCCCAACTGAAATTCCTAAATTGAGATAAATAGGAAATAAAGAACAATCAACTGCTTTTTCCCGCTAATGTCATAGCACATTCCTTCCATACATGGTCTCTGACTTTTCATTCTAGAACTCACTCTCTGCTCTGCTTCGACTCTGCAACTGCTCTCACTGGGATTTGCTCTCTAAGCACTGTTTCTACCCCACAGCTGCTCTCTCTGGAACTCCCTCTCTGATCTATTTCTACCTCACAACTGCCCTCACTCACTCTTTGCTGTAACACCTCACAGGCAAGCCTCTTCTATAATTGGTGTCATGGAATCTTTTACCTAAAAGATAACATGAGGGCCTTGGTTTAGTATCTCAAAGTGACAGTGCTTCGGGTGTAAATTAAACAGGCAAACCTTAACATCCTTTCTCCCTCTGGCGTTGGCAAAGATTTTGAGGAATTAACAGATTTTATTTGCTGATATTGTGCAGTTACTTGAACCTTAGAAAACAGTTTCAGGAATAGGCCATTTAGCCATCTGAGCCTACTGCGCCATTCAATATGATCATGGCTGATCATCCAACTCATTAACTTGGTCCCATTTTCTTCCCATACCCTTTGATCCCTATAGTCCTAGGAACTATAGCAAACTGCCTGAAAACAACCAAAGTTTTGGCCTTACCTGTTTTATGTGGAAGAAAATTGCAGAGGCTTACCACTCTATTTAGGGGAAGGATTTTCTCCTCGTCTAAGTCCTAAATGGTTTGCCACGTATTCTTAAGCCATGACCCTTAGTTCTGGACTCTTCGGTCATCAAGAACATCCTTCCTATCTAGTCCAGCTGGAATTTTATAGTTTTCTGAGATCCTGATCCCCTCATTCTTCTAAACTCTAATGAATATAGCCCAAACTGATCAAGTATCTCTTCACATGACAGTTCTGCCATTCCAGGAATCAGTCTGACAATCCTTTATTGCAGTCCCTCCATAGCCAGAACATCCTCCTCAGATAAGGAGACAAATACTGCGCAGAATATTTCAGGTGTGGTCTCATCAAGGCTCTGTATAATTGCAGCAAGATATCCCAGTTCCTGTACTTGATTCATCTTGCTATGACAGCCAACATACCATTTGCCTTCTTCACTACCTCTTGTATCTGCACGCTTACTTTCTGCAAGTGGTGTATGAGGACATCCAGATCTCACTGCACCATCTCTTTCCCCAACTCATCACCATAGAGATAATTATCTGCTTCCCTGTCTTTGCAACCAAACCGAATAACCCCTCAGTTATCCACGTTATACTGCATCTATCCTCTACTTGCCCGCTTCTCAACTTGTCCAAATTGCACTGAAGTTTCCCTTCATCCTCCTCACAGCATATCTTTCCATTCAGCTTTGTTGTCTGCAAACCTGGAGATATAACATGTAGTTTCCTCATCCAACTCATTAACGCATCTTAGGAATAGCCGAGGTCCAAGCACTGTTCCCTGCGGTACCTCACGAGTCACTGCCTGCTGCTTGGAAAAAGACCGGTTTATTCCTTCTCTTTTGATTGCTGTCTGCTATTCAATTCTCAATTAATTTCAATACACAACCTTCAGCACCACACACTTCAATTTTACATGCTAATCTCTGATGTGGACCTTATTGAAAGCCTTCTGAAAAGGCAAGTAAACCACATCCACTAGTTCCCGCTTACGCATTTAGTTGAGGATGTAACTAGGATAAAGTTCCAGCAGATTTTTCAAGTATGACCTCCTCTTCATAAATCCATGCTGACTCCGTCCAATCCTGTCACAATCTTTCAAGTGCTCTGCCATTACATCTTTACTCTCGCATCTTTTTCCCCACTGATGTCAAGCTTTCCAGTAAACAATACGCTGATTTCACTCTACATTCCTTCTTAAATACAGGGGTTATATTAGCTACCTTGCAACCCATAGGAACTGTTCCAGAATTGAAAGAATTTCGGAAGATGACCACCTACTGCATTTGCTGTTTCTACAGCTGCATGCTGAAGTACTCCAGGATGAAGCTTACTGGGCCCTGGGGATTTATCTGCGTTTAAATTTGGTTAGTTTACCCAATACCCAAATAATACTAATTTCTAACACTTATTCCTTCCCATTAGACACAGTTTCCCCCAAGATTTTTATGGGATGTTATCTGGTCTTCCTTTGTGAAGACAGAACTAAAGTATGTATTTAATTATAGAATTCCTACAGTGTGAAAACAGGCCCTTCGGCCCTACAAGTCCACACTGAACCTCAGGCCATTCCACCCAGATCCATTCCCCGTAACTGACCTAATCTACACATCCCTGAACACTACGGGCAATTTAGCATGGCCAATCCACCAGCCGGCACATCTTTGGATTGTGGGAGGAAACCGGAGCACCTGGAGGAAAGCCACGCAGACACGGGGAGAATGTGCAAACTCCACACAGACAGTCGCCGAGGGTGGAATAGAACCCAGCAGTGCTAACCACTGAGCCACTGTGCCGCCCTAATTAGTCTGCCATCTTTGTTCCCTGTTATAAGTTTCCCTGTTTCTGATTGTAGGAGACCTACATTCGTTTTTATTAATGTTTTTCTCTTCAGATACCTTTAAAAACTTTTTTTTTGTGTGTTCCCTGCAAGCTTATGCTTGTGCACCATTTTCCCATCTTAATCAGACTCTTTGTTCTTCCTTTGCTGGAATCTAAACTGCTCCCAATCTTCAGGTCTCTTGCTTTTTTGGCTAATTTGTGTGCCTCTCCCTTGGATTTAATACTATCCCCAACTTCCCTTGTTAGCCATGGCCTGTCTACATTCCCCATTTTATTTTTATGCCTGACCGAATGAATAACTTTTGCTTTTCATCCATGCGCTCTTTAAATGTTTGCCATTACCTACCTAACATCATCCCTTTAAATAATGACCCCCAGTTTATCATAACTAGCTCACACCTCATACCATCATAATTTCCTTCATTTAAATTCAGGACCACTGTCTCCATAACAACTAAATCACTCTGCATCTTAATGAAGAATTCTGTCCTATTGTGGTCACTTTCCCCTACGGGCCTATGCTCAACTCGATTGTCAATTGTTCCATCCTGATTACACGATACCCAGTCATGAATAGCCTTTTCTCGAGTTGGTCCTTCAACATATTGATCCATAAAACTATCCAAAATACTTTCCAAGAACTCCTCCTTGACCGTATTGCTGCTGATTTGATTTGATCTGATCTGTATGCAGATTGAAGTTGCTGATAATCACAGCTGTCCTTAAATTACCCGCATTTCTAGTATCCTTTTCAATGCCTTCCTTCATATTAGTACTACAGTTTGGGGTCTATATACAACCCCAATCATTTTCTGCCCTTTGATGTTTCTACATTGAACGCATACAGATTCTACTTCACCAGAATTAACATCCTTCTTCACAATAACATCAATTTCCTTTTTGATCAACACTGCTGTGCTACCTCCTTTTGTCTGTACTTTCTAAAAACTGAAAATCCATAGATATTCAGTTCCCATTCTCGGTCACCCTGCAGCCAGGCCTCTAATCCCCACTATATTATACTTGTTTAGATCTATTTGCAGGATTAATTTGCCCATTTTATTGCAAAAGCTTCATACATTAAGGCACACAGTCTTAAGGCATCTCTTTTTCAGCATGCTCAGCAACACCATCCCCCCCACCCCTACCCAGGTTCACTACGGCCCTGCTCAATTTTAGCCGTTGAATTTGAATTTTCTGCCTGTCACATTTTTTATTTCCCATTCTGTCATTTGTTTTGTCTTTATTTCCCAGTCTCCTGAGCAGGTTCCCATCCTCTGCCATTTTTATTTTAAACTTTCCCTGATTCCATTCGTAAACATATCCTCTAGCTCCAGTCCTGCCCAGTTGCAACCTGTCCAGTTTGTGCTAGTGCCACCTCCCCCAGAGCTGGTTCCAATGCCCCAGGAATCATGCGCCATGTCTCCAAAATAACAAACAGGAGGCAGTTCCACAATAAAATAGCCTCAGCGATGAAGCAGTCAGCACAATAGTATGAAAGACAACACTCAAAGAGCTCCAGAGATAACAAGGTGTAGAGCTGGATGAACACAGCAGGCCAAGCAGCATCAGAGGAGCAGGAAAGCTGACGTTTTGGGTCGAGACCCTTCTTCAGAAATGGGGGAGGGGAAGGGGATTCTGAAATAAATAGGGAGAGAGGGAGAGGTGGATAGAAGATGGATAAAGGAGAAGACAGGTGGAGAAGAGACAGACAGGTCAAAGAGGCGGGGTTGGAGCCAGTAAAGGTGAATGTAGGTGGGGAGTTATGGAGGGGATAGGTCAATCCAGGGAGGACGGACAGGTCAAGGAGGCGGGATGAGGTTAGTGGGTAGGAGATGGGGGTGGAGCTTGAGGTGGGAGGAATGGTTAGGGAGGCGGGGACGAGCTGGGCTGGTTTTGGGATGCGGTCGGGGGAGGGGAGATTTTGAAGCTTGTGAAGTCCACATTGAAACCCTTGGGCTGCAGGGTTCCCAAGCGAAATATGAGATGCTGTTCCTGCAGCTTTCGGGTGGCATCATTGTGGCAATACAGGAGGCCCAGGATGGACATGTCGTCCAAGGAGTGGGAGGGGGAGTTGAAATGGTTCGCGACTGGGAGGTGTAGTTGTTTTTCTTTGCGAACCAAGCGTAAGTGTTCTGCAAAGCAGTCCCCAGGCCTCCACTTGGTTTCCCCGATGCAGAGGAGGCCACAACGGGAACAGCAGATACAGTATACCACATTAGCAGATGTGCAGGTGAACATCTGTTTCATGTGGAAGGTCTTCTTAGGGCCTGGGATGGGGGTGAGGTGTAGGGGCAGGTATAGCGCTTGCTCCGGTTGCAGGGAAAAGTGCCGGGGGTGGTGGGGCTGGAGGGGAGTGTGGAGCGGACAAGGGAGTCATGGAGAGAGTGGTCCCTCTGGAAAGCAGATAAGGGTGGGGAGGGAAAAATGTCTTTGGTAGTGGGGTCCGATTGCAGATGGCGGAAGTGTCGGAGGGTGATGCGTTGGATTCGGAGGTTGGTGGGGTGGTACGTGAGGACGCGGGGGATTCTGTTTTGGTTGTTATTGCGGGTAGGGGGTGTGAGGGATGAGTTGTGGGAAATGCGAGAGATACGGTCGAGGGCATTTTCGACCATTGTGGAGGGGAAGTTGCGGTCCTTGAAAAACGAGGACATCTGGGATGTCTGGGAGTGGAATCCCTCATCTCGGGAGCAGATGCGGCGGAGGCGAAGGAATTGGGAATAGGGGCTGGCCTTTTTGCAGGAAGGTGGGCGAGAGGAGGTATGTTCTAGGTAGCTGAATACTCTAAGAGCTCCTGTGGTTTGCTGGTAGTGCCCCTATCTCTGAGCCAGAAGGCCCAAGTTCAGGTCCCACCTGCTCCAGAGTGGTGTCACAACATTCTTGAACAGTTTAATTAAAAATATCTTTAAAAATGAGAGTGTTTGTACTCGCAAACATTCTCATCCAGAAGTGAGATCCCCAGCATCACAGATGCCAATTTTCAACAAATTTCATTCATTCCACGTGAGATTAAAAAGCGATTAAAGCCACTAGATAAATCAAAGGATAAAACAAAGGTCCTGAAAACATTCCACCAAGAGTCCTGAAGAATTACGACCCAGAACTTTGCTAAGGGTACAGCAATGTTGTTTCAGTACAGCCACAATACTAGCATCTAAATTGTCCAGCTTTGTCCTGAGCACAAAGAAGAGGACAAACCCAGCCTGGCCAAAATACCAACCCAGAAGTCTACTCTCAATAATCAGCAAAGTGACAGGAGGTGTTAGTGACAGTGGTATTAAACAGCACTCACTTATCACAATATCCTGCTCACTGATCCTCAGTTTGGATTTGCTACATCCAATCGTCTCCTAACCTTATTCCAGTCTTAGTGCATTGATGAATAAAACAGATGACAGAAACGAGGGGCTGTTGATTCCCCTCAACATCAAGGTAGAATACAACCGAGTGCAGCATCATGGAGCCCCAGCAAAACTGGTGTGAATGAAAATCAGAGGGAAATGTCTCTGGTGATTGGAGTCATAGCTAGCACAAAGGAAGTCAGTTTTGTATGTAGGAGGTCAATCATCTTAATCTGAGGATTCTGCTCCTGGAGTTCCTCAGGATTGATATTTTGTAATCAGCTTGTTCAGATGTGTTATGACACACCTCTAGACGAGCTGGGCTTTGAACATAGGTCTTTTGGCTCCAAGTTAGACGCAATACTACTGTTCCTTAGGATAGTAACCCATGCATAACCATCTTCAGCAATACATTCCTCAAAAGGTCAGAGATTGGGATGTTTGCTAATGATTGTATAGTGTTCAGCACCATTCCTGACTCCTCAAAGACTGAAGCAATCCATGTCCATATGCAGTGAAACGGGTAATGTTCACCCCACATAAGTACAAGGCAATGCCATCTGAAGAGAATCTAACCAAGTACAACTGTGACATTCAGTGGCATTACAATCACTGAATCCTCCTAATGAAAATCATTGGGGCTCCAGTGACAAGAACCTGAATCAGGCAAGCTGCAAAAGTAGTGTAGCTACAAGAGCAAATCGGAGGCTGGGAAATCAGAGTATCTGAACTTCGACTCAAAGCCTGTTCACTACCTACAAGACACAAGTCAGGCCTAAGATGGAATACTCTTCACTCACTTGGAAGGGTGCAGCTCAATACTCAGAATTTCAACATCATGCAGAACAAAGTAGCCTACTTCACTGGTGCTGCATCCACCATCTTGAACCTTCACTCACTCCACTACTGATGTGGAGTGCCAGTGTTGGACTTGGGGGTGGATAAAGTCAGAAGTCACACAACACCAGGTTATTTTCCAACAGGTTTATTTGAAATCACAAGCTTTTGGTGCACTACTTTAATTAATCAAATCATAGATCATCCCTTCATTTGCTATTCACTTATGATCACCTGCAAAGGCTTATTATTTAGCCTGTCAACACTCCACTCACACCATGTGATACTCTTAAATACCTAGAATTATGTTGCCATTATCTCTCTGCCTATAAATTCTGTGCCTGTGCGCTTCCCGCCATCTCACCTGATGAAGGAACAGCACTCTGAAAGTTGACAATTTCAAATAAACCTGTTGGAGTATAACCTTGTGTCGTGTGACTTCTGACTTTGTTCACTCCACTACTGATGCAATTTTCCTGCTTTTCTAAATCCTAAAATTTAAATTTAATTCCTTCACTTTGCCGTCTCTCCCACACTTTTATTTAGTGCTTCCCTCGTCCCGATCCTAGTGTTCTCAAGTCCCGTCCATCAATATATTCCTTTTCGGTTTCAGGTTAATCCCCCAACTTTTGGAAATGATGCCTGGCTTCAACTTTTCAGCTGATTGAACAAACTGAGCTATTCTACATGTCCCTAGACTGGTCTATTGTTACTCTCCAGAAACCACTCTAACGCTGGAAAACAACCATGCCGTGTAATCAGGAGGTAATGCATTATAGGAGAGCAGACACACAGCCACTCTATCTACAATGGAGGTGATGGTTACCTGTACCCGGACCTCCTGCTCCTTGGCCGTCGCATCCGACAGCGCCTCAACCACCTTCAGTCTGGACTCATTGCTGCGGCCCGTAAACAGACCGTCGCCCCCCTTCCTCCGGAGGGCAGAGCGACACCGAGATAAAAGCAACCCCGGCAACCGGCCGCTGCTCCTCCACATTACAGCAACGGCTCCATAATGCGCCTGTCAGAGCGGCGGCGCATGCGCACACACACCCTCCGCGCATGCGTTGCCGGGCCGCATTGCCGCGCACGCGCACACGCACACGGCCCGCGCTGCGCGTGCGCAACCAAGCTCAGCGGCTGCACATGCGCGCACACGGTACCTCGCCGCTTGTGCAGCGCCAGGCTCGGCGACGCGCGCGTGGCCCACGCTGCGCGTGCACGGGCGGACGCAGCGTCAGCGCATGCGCGCACTCGGGCTTTTCGGGCGAAGTTGCCACGAGACAGTCAATCACCTGCAACTCAACAAGTGGAAGCTGCTCAGGATTGAATCGCTTCCAGCAATTCAGCACGTAGTTGTGAGCAACCTGAAAAAAGTGTTTGTTCTGAACGCTGTTGTTCATTTAATATTTATACTGAAGTTCAGAACATTATACAAACGTACTAAGGCGAGACTTATGAATGGATCATAGAGTAAGAAGATGCCTTCAGTGCCTCGAGTCTGTACTGCTAAAAGTTTCTGAAGGGTCCCGACCCGAAACGTCAGCTTTCCTGCTCCTCTGATGCTGCCTGACCTGCTGTGTTCTCCAGCTCCACAGTGTGTTAAATCTATACTACTCCCACTTGCTTGCCGCACTTTCCATTCATTCTTAAAACATTTCCACGAATGCCATTGTGAATCTTGGGTTCAGTGGTTCTATTCAGATTTTTTACTGGAAGAATGGCATTGGATGTGCTATGAGTTGAGTGATCGTAGGAGCTTATAAGAAATAGTTATGGATGCATTGTTCAAAAGAGCAAAGGAGTACATCAAAGTCCACCCTATCAGTCTGGACAGGCTGATAGGGTGGTCAGCTTTAGGGCTTTGGGAGGCTTTCTGCAGATCTAGAGGGTTGTACACTAGACACATGTGGCTATCAAGTCTCCCTCAGAGCAAACAGACACATTCAAGGAGAGGGGTTCCATCCTCTTGACGTTTGAATGTCCGCTCCATGATAAATGTTTTCAGAGTCCCTGCCATAATTTGTACATCCTGAGACAGTTTCAGGTGCCTCAACTATTCAATGCATTTGTTTGGATCCTTTGTGGATAGATCGTAGGTTACAAGGGCTCTCCACCAAAAACATGGATGCTCACACGAGCCCAGAAGCTCCAAAATCAAATCAATGGAAATTTGCAATGACTGCCACATTATAATAGAATGACCATCAAGTAGGCAATTAACCTTCAGAAAACATAGTTTAAATGGTTATATTGATGCCAGCACAGCCTGCATACTGGCACACCAAGGCGTTCCTGTATGGTACGGGGTTGCATTCTTCATAATCTAGCACAGCAGAAATGAATTGAATTGGAGACTGAGGAATTATTGAGAGTGCTGCCTATTCTGAGGAGGATTTATGGAAGTGATATTTGATTCAGTGGACAATAGAAATACACAAGATGACAATGGCCATGCCCAGTGTTACGTATGCAAGAAAAATATGCAACTTTTCCCTCTGCATATGATTCAACTGAGGTTTCCTATCATCTCATTGGAGAGGAGATAGGTACCTGACAATGATAACCATTGGTGGTCTGTCATAAACATCCTAAATCATGCTATTGGTCTTCTGCTAAAATCAGCCCTAGTGCTGGACCAAAGACTGGAATTCATTCAAAGATCACAATTTCGTGTCTTCCATTTTAATGACCCATGAATTTGGCATGCGCCACTAGGGTAGAAATAAATGCTATAATTGCTTATCCCTAGAGAGATTCTTTTTATTTTCTTTATACATTAATAGGGTGTGGGTCTCACTGGCAGGTCAACATTTATTCCCTATTCCTAATTTCCCTCGAGAAGATCGTTGTGAGCTGCCTTCTTGAACCCTGCAGTGCATATGCAGTGGGTAGATCCACAATGACATTAGGAGGGGAGTTCCAGGATTTTGACCCAGCGACATTGTAGAAACACCAATAAATTTTCAAGTCAAGATGGTGTGTGGCTTGAAGGGGAACCTGCAGGCATGTATCCACTATCTTTGTCCTTGTAAGTGGAAGCGGATGTGAGTTTGAAAGGTGCTGTCTAACGAGCCTTGGTGAATTACTATGCTAGACATCTTCATGTAGACGCCTCAGGTTACTCTTACGTGTTGTCCCGGCAACCAGAGCTGGTGAATGAGCAGGCTGCTGCATTGAAGCACTGGCATGGAAGATGCCCATGACAGAGAACCTCTGGATGGTGGAGTCCCAGAGAAACAAAGCAAAGGTGCCACCTATATCTCTGCAGATGCCAGCTCTGTCAATAGGGTTGGCTGCAGGAATTGTGCCAATGCCCAGAGGAATGAAGCTGCTTCCTGACTACTTCTCCTTCTACCTGCACCCCTCTTCTCAGGTGGATGGACAAAACCTGGCAACAGATCCAGACTTCCCTGCAATTGCTCAGCACAGCTCAAGGTTAAGGTCATAAAGTGCAGGAAGCTCTCCATAAGGTTCACCAGTTGGAAAAGGTTATGTGTTTTAGTTTTATTTTTTCATAGCCTGTGGGGTTGCTGGCTAGCCCAGCTTCTCCTAATTGCCTTGGAGAAAGTGGTGGTGAGCTACCTTCGTAAACCACTTCAGTCCATGTGGCACAGGTAAACCCACACTGCTGTTAGAAAGGAAGCATTTAGGATTTTTATCCAGCTATAAGACCATAAGATTTAGGAACAGAATTGGGCCATTCAGCCCATCAAGTCTGTTCCATCATTTGATCATAGCTGATATGCTTTTCAACCCCATTCTCCTGCTTTCTCTCCTAACCATTGATCTTCTTACAAATCAAGAACCTATCTATCTCTGTCTTAATTGCACTCAATGACTTGGTTTCCACAGCCTTGTGTGGCAATGAGTTCCACAGATTCACCATTCTCTGGCTAAAAGGTATTTTGAAAGTGTGAAGTAGCCTTGGTGAGTTGCTGAAGTGCATCTTGTGGATGTCATTCACTGCTGTCACTGGTGTATTGGTGATAAGACCATAAGACATAGGAGCAGAAGTAGGCCATTTGGCTCCATTAAGTCTATTTTTCCATTCAATGGCTGACTATGGCTGATCTAATAATCTGTAACTCAACTTTCCTGCCTATTCCTCATAATTCTTGATTCCTTTACTGATTAAAAATTTGTCCATCTCATATGTTCAATTGAATATACAGAAAACCTAGTCACTACAGTCCGCTGAGGTAAAGAATTTCACAGGCTCACTTTGGTCTGAGAGAAGAAATTCCTCCTCACGTCTGTCTTAAGTGGTGACCCTTTATCTTCAAATTATGCCATCTGGCCCTAGACTCTCCCACAAGGGAAACAGACCTCTCTGCAGCCACACTTTCAAGCCCACAAGAATCTTGTATGCTTTAATAAAGTCTCCTATCACCCTTCAAAATTCCAATGGGTATGGTCCCCACCTTTTAAACTCTTTTCACAAGACAATCTGTCCATACCCAGGATCAATCTAATGAACCTGTTCTGTTGTGCCCCCCAATGCCAGTATATCTCCTGAATGATGTTTAGTTCCTGAGTATCATTGGAGCTGCACACAGGCAAGTAGGGAGTATTCCATTGCACTTCTAACTTGTGCCTAGTATGCAGCAGCCAGATTTTTGAGGAGTTTGGAAGTGAGTTACATAGTGCACAATTCCAAGCCTCTGTCCTGCTCTTGTAACTAGTGTATTGAAAAGATTGGTTCTGTTCAATTTCTGCTGAATGGTAATGAATTGTTGTGCATTCAGTGTTAGTAATGCCATTGAATGTCAAGGAGAGATAGTGAGATTCTCTTTTGGTCGAGCTGGTCTTTGCTTAGCACTTGTGAGGTAGGAATAGCAACCCAAACCTGGATGCTGTCAAGGTTTGTCTCATTTGAACTTTGACTGCTTCAGTATTTGAGGAGTCGCGAATAGTGCTGAACATTATGCACTCTCAGTGGAATATCCCACTTCTGACCTTATCATGGAAGAAAGGTCAGTGATGGAGTAGCTGAAGATGGTTTGGCCTAATACCCTGGAAATCCTTTTGTGATATTCTGGGACTTAGATGACTGACCTCCTAAAACCACAACCATCTTCCTTTGTGCCAGGTGTAACTTCAAACAGTGGAATGTTTGCCCCACGATTCCCTTTGATTCCAGTTTTACTAGGCTTCATTAATGCCACATTGGTCAAATACAGCCTTGCTGTCAATAGCAGTCACTTGCACCTCACCTCTGGAATTCAGCTATTTTGTCCACGTCTGAACCAAGGTTGTCATGAGGTCAGGAGCTCAGGGGAACTGAAACTGGGTGTCAGTGAGCACAGTCAGTATTGCTTCACAGCTCTGTTGACAACCCCTTCCATCCATTTGCTGATGTTCAAGAGTAGTCTTATGGGTTGGTAATTGACTGGGTAAGACTTGTCTTGCTATTTGTGGATAGAATAAATCTGGACAATTTGCCACATTGTCGGGGAGATGCCAGTGTTGCACCTGTATGGAACAGCTTGGTTAAGGAGCGATCAGTTCTGGAGGACAGATATTCAGTACTTTCACTGGTATGTTTTGAGAGTCTTTCGTCATGTCAGTATTCAGTGTCTTCAAACATTTCATGACATTATGTGAAATTAATCAAATTGTCTGAAGACTAGCGTCTTTTGTGCCAGGGACCGCAGGAGGAAGCCGAAATTGAACATCCCTCAGCGCTTCTTGCAGAAAACTGTTGTAAATATTTCAGCCTTGTCTCTTGCACTGATGTGCTTGGTTTCCCGTGATTCAGAGTTGGGATATCTCTGGAGCCTTCTTCTCTGTGTATTGTTTAATTGTTCATCTCCATTCACAGCTCAATGGAGCAGGACTGTGGAGCTTAGATCTGATCCACTGGTTGTGACATCACTGTACTTTGTCTGTTGCATTATGTCCCTCCTGTTTAGAATGGAAGTAGCTCTGTACCTTGACACCTTGCTTTTAGTTATGCCTAGCTGCTCTTTTATGCCGTCATGCGCTATTCATTGAGACTGGGTTGAACCAGCACCTGGATGATAATGGTAGACTGGGGTATGCCAGGCAATGAGGTTACAGATTGTGGTTGAAAACAGTTCTGTAGCTGCTTCATGGGTGTCCAGTTTGGAGTAGCTAGAATATTTGAAATTGATATATACAGTTGTTGTGCTATACAACATGATCAAAGATATCCTCAAAATGAAGATGGAACTGCATCTTGGCAAAGACTGTATGGTCATCGCACCATAGCAACACTGACTGGGGGCTTTATGTGATTATCAGAGCCACAAGTGTGTGAATATAAACATTGTTGAGAAGGTTCAGCAATCACAACTACGTTTTTTTAATTCCCTTTGGACTCCGTAATGAGCTTGCCCTCTGTGATGTGCTGGCCTGCTGCAACTCATCCAATTTCTATTGGTTCCTTCTTTACCCTACTTTATTAGAGGTTTAATGTAGTTTTTATTTATTATTTATTGATTATTGCAGGTTCAATCAAGACTTTCAAGAAGCATTGGATGATTATTTAAACTGAAATAATCTACAAGAATATGTGGAAAGATTGCGAAGTGGCTCTAAGTGATCATTTTTGTTCAGAAAGCCTGTTCAGACATATTGGGCCAAATGGCCTTTTTTTTTGTAACATAACAGTTCTGTTATTCTGTGATTAGAGAAATGAAGGGCTCGTCATTCCCCACGTATCTCTGCTGCTTGGCGTTATGGGTTTGAACCTTTGCATCGGCAGAAGTACAGATTATCACGCAACTTCTAGGCTCCCTCTGATGATTATCAAGTTTTATCACTTTAAATGATGATCATCATTTCACTAGTAGGCTTTTTCCAACCAATGTTACAAAGATAGCAAAAGATAGCCTTAGTGACGAGGCAAATATGTGATTGTAATCTTATCTGGGCTGGGGTCAATATGACACCAAGGTTGTAAACAAGATGGTTTAGTTTCAGATTCTTGCCAGGATGAGGGAAGGATTTGTTTGCTAGGGAATACAATTTGAAGCAGAGACTGAAAACGATGACTTCAGTGTACCCAATACTTAATTGGAGGAAATTTCTGCTCATCCACTATTAGATGTCAGATAAGCAGTTTGATACTGTAGCAACAGTGGAGGAACAGAGAAATGGTGTGAGGTAGAGCTGGGTGTTTCCTGTTTGCATGTGCCAGCTATCACTGTGCTAAGCAAGTTTCAGTCACAAAGCAATTAGAAAGCACCTAACACAGGCTGCTTACTTTGTCCTGAAATTGCTCTATTTAGGAGTAAGAGCCAGTTAAAGCAAACAAAAGGAATATGTTTTCATCTGCTTTCTGAATGCCCAACTATTGCAAGAACCTTAGGAATTGGAGGCAGTGCAGAAAAGGTCAACTAAACTGATTGCTTGATTAAAATACCTGAACAGTGAATACAGGATGTATCTGTGATTATTAACTCTAAGTCTTAAGGTAAATATTTTTTAACGTTTCTTAAACAGATGGATAAATTGAATTCTGTGTTTGAGAATGCCACAAATTCTATAATCATTGTAGTGATTGTAATGAGGTCAGCCAGCTGGACATCTAGAATATGAGTTCCCTGGTTGGGGCTGTTAATCTGGTCCAATCAGGGAGCCCTAGCGGACAGATTAAAAGGGGAGTGTCAGAAATACTGACACTCTGATAGCTGACTCTGAAGAGACAGTACTAAAGTCAAGGACTGTTCTTGTGTAAAATATACGGTGATTTGGTGATGGGAAACCAGCTCCTGTGGAGTTATTTCAATCAGGATCAAAACTCAAGCTTCAGATAAAGATTCATGCAAAATTTAGATTTAATAACACAAAATTTGTGCACTGACTTGGAAGACAGTGTGAAAAATGAAATGGGAATTCAATAGATGTATAAGAGAATTGGCAACATAGAAACATAGACAGTATGCTCAGGTGTAGGCTACTTGGCCCTTCAAGATTGCTCCACCATTCAACATGAACATGGCTGATCATTGTACTCAGTCCTCTGTTTTAACTTTCTTTCTATACGCTTTGATCCCTTTAGCCCTAAGAGCTCTACCTAACTCCTCCTTGAAAATTTTCAATGTTTTAGTCCCAGTTGCTTCCTGTGGCAGAGAATTCCAGCAGCCCACTGTTCGCTGGGTGAAGAAATTAATCCCCATTTCAGTCCTAAATGCCTTACTCCATATCCATAGACTGTGACGGTTGGTTTTGGACTCGCTGGTCATTTTGTGAATAATTGTGGTTCAAGCGTTGAACCCTGTGATATCACACTGGTCATTAGCTGGCCTTCTGAAAATGATCCTTTTATGTCTTTTTCTCCTGTCCACCAGCCAGTTCTCTATCAAATCCCATGCACTTTAATGAGAAAGAGGTATCATTTTTGGACTTGATCAGATTGGTAGTAGACCTTTCTGACAATATATATTCTGAGGAAGGGTCACCGGACTCGAAACATTAACTCTGTTTTTCCCTTCACAGATGCTGCCAGACCTGCTGAGCTTTTCCAGCAATTTTGTTTTTTTTCCTGATTAACAGCATCCGCAGTTCTTTTGGTGTTTATTTAATATATATTCCTTGTTCCTTTCTAATATGAACCCTTATACATGTCTACTTGTTAGTCTTCTCTCCAGCAAAACTTCTTGTCTTTCTCTATTTAACCAATTTCAGTTGATAGCTACTACTCTATCCTTTCTTATTCTGATTACACACACAAATGCACTGTCAACACATACTTCTACTTCCCCATATTTGCAATGTGTCAAAATCAACACTAGTAGGGTAGAAACTCATCTGTGCCTGTTGCATTCCAATGATTCACAGCCATCTGCAGGAACAAATTTTGAACCCACTGCATTCTTGGTGAGTTGAGGCTGCTGCATAGATGAGATATTATGTAGACAAAGAATCATGGCTAGCAGTAACCGTGTACCTTACCAATTTTCCAGTGCAGCAGCTGTTTGTTCGCTATATCTATTTCAGCAAAACTTGAGTGGAGCAACATCCGTGTACGGTCCAATTAAAGCAGCTGAATTTCCAACAGGAGTGCTAAAAGCATGTAAAGTGCATGAAAGGGGCCTAAAGTTAGTTTTTAGGCAAGGGGCCCTGAAAAATGGTGAAATAATATTGGCTGAACATCTTACAGGCATCCTTGACGTGCAGGACAAGTTAGTTGGTGCTCTTTGTAGAAATTTACAGCAACAAGAAGTAGGCATCAAGATCCAGTTTCTAGATCTGTTGTCACCTATTTCTAACCAATTTTTAATATGTTTTAAACTCCTTACCTCCTTCAGTCTTCAGCTTTCACATCACAAGTGGGTGTTACCTAATCAATGTTCCTTCATTTACTTTAACTCCTTTTTCTTTATTTTAATTTTGAAGCCATGCAAACACCCCTGTCTTTCAACTTGATTTCTCAATAAAAAGTGGATGCTGAGGTATTCAGGATGTGTCTGTTACTACTGTTCAGCATCTTACAAGGGCTAATGATTTTACAGTTGACCATTTTGATGATATTTTAAAATTATGGCACTGGTCATAATAACTTACCCTTAGAATGTTGGACTATATACAGGTAAGTGAAATACTGAATTGAAAATATAAGTTTAATTTTTGAGATTGAATTTAAAATCTTTTAAGATGTTTCAGCACACAAATGATAACTAATTATATTTATGTAACCCTTAGTAGTTGCAGTGGGAACATGACAGCCTTATGGTATTATTGCGAGTCTATCAATCCAGAGACTCAGGCAAAGTTCTGGGGACCTGGGTTTGAATCCTGCCACAGCAGATAGTGGAATTTAAATTCAATAGAAATCTGGAATCATGACTCTAATGATGGCTCTTATCAGTTGTTGAAAAAACCCATCCGCGTTCACTAATGGCTTTCAGCGAAGAAAACTGCCATCCTTACCTTATCTGGCCTACATGTGACTCTAAACCCACAGCAATGTGGTCGATTCTTAACTACACCTAGCCAGCGACACCCTCATCCTGTGAACAAATAGAAAAGGCTATCCATTCCAACCGAAAAGCACTTGAACTGGATGTGCTAATGTAGCTTTTACAACATTCCACCTATAGATGGCAGTGTGGTACTGTAACAGAGAGTTACACATTTCTCAATTTGATGCAATTTACCACAGAAACACTTGTTAGCTAAAGCGGCAGAAGAATGAGTAATCTGAAATTTTCTGTCAAATGAAAGCAAATCAACATCATTTCATAAAAGAGAATAACAAATTCAATCTTCTTTCGGGAATCATTAAAAGTATGTTTTTACAAATTATGCAGTGGACCAGCACTCATAAAGACCAAAAAAGAAGTCTTAATTGAGTGCTCCAGTATAAAACAATGCTTTGAATATAATAAATAAAGCCTAATTATAACATAATGGTGGTTTTACATTGGTACTGTAATATCCACAAACTTGGACTTTGATTTGGAAAGGCAGCATGAAGCAAAATAACATGTAAGAGCATTCTGAGGCATTCTCAAAATAATACAAAAGTGCCAACATATTGATGTCTTGAATTTTTTTGTCAATTATTTCAGGATTAAGGAACAGTTTTCCTTTGCTTGAAGGTTTTGACTCTGGCTTCTTGTTCAATCACGAGATTAAACACCTTGTGAGGACTCTATAACATTGAAATCTTGGCATTGGCCTTGCAAAGTAATTTTGATGATACCTTGATGGGAAAAGATATTCAGAACTGAGGCGAACTATGAAAATAAGGGGTCTGTCAGTTAAGGTGGAACTCCTGTCCAGTTAAGGAGGAATTCCTCTCTAAGAGTGTTGTGAACCTTTGGACTTCTCTTCCACAGACAGCAGTGAAGTTAGGCTGTTGAATATGTTCAAGGTTGGGTTATGGAGATTTTTGATCTACAAAAGAGGCGAAGGTTATGGGGAGGGAAGGCAGGAAACTGGAATTGCAGCAATGATCAGATCAGTCTTCATCTTATTGAATGTAAATTGAGGTCAGTGGACTCAACTGCATACTCGTGTCCTCATTGTTGGAAATTGGGGATTGTTTTAAGTGGTGATCTTTTAGCATCCCTTATTTAGTATTTCCTGTGTAGAATGAGATCTTATTTAACTGTGTTGCATAAGTAGCTAGCCTTCCACAAGTGTAACCAAAAGAGTTTTTTGAAGAAGTAACGAAAAGGATTGATGAAAGCAGAGTGGTGGAAGTGATCTGTATGGACCTCAGTTAGGTGTTTGACAAGGTTCTGAATGGTAGACTGCTAAGCAAGGTTAGATCACATAGAATACAGGGACAATTTGCCATGCGGGTACAGAACTGGCTGGAAGGTAGGAGAGAGGTAGTGGTGGTGGTGGTTGCTTTTCAGACTGGAGGCCCATGACCAGTGGTGTGCCACAAGGATTGGTGCTGGGTCCACTGCTTTTTATCATTTATATGAATGATTTGAATGTGAACATAGGAGGTATGGTTAATAAGTTTGCAGATGACCACCAAAATTGGAGGTGTAGTGGGCAGTGAAGAAGGTTACCTCAGAGTACAACGGGATCTTGATTAGATGGGCCAATGGGCCAAAGAGCGGCAGATAGAGTTTAATTTAGATAAATGTGAGGGGCTGCATTTGGAAAGGCAAATCAGGGCAGGACTTATAGACATAGGGGTAAGAACGTGGGCAGTATTGCTGGACAAAGAGACCTTGGAGTGCAGGTTCATAGTTCCTTGAAAGTGGAGTTGCAGGTAGAGAAGATAGTGAAGAAGGTGTTTGGTATGCTTGTCTTTATTGCTAAGTGCATTGAGTATAGGAGTTGGGGGGTCATGTTGCTGCTGTACAGGACATTGGTTCAGCCACTTTTGGAATATTGTGTTCAATTCTGGTCTCTCTGCTTTATTAGAGATGTTGTGAAACTTGAAAGGATTCAGAAAAGATTTACAAGGATATTGCCAGGGTTGGAGGGTTTGAGCTATAGGGAGACGCTGAATAGGCTGGGGCTATTTTCCCCGGAGCATCAGAGGCCAAGGGGTGACCTTATAGGGGTTTATAAAATCATGAGGGGCATGAATAGGGTAAAATAGACAAGGTCTTTTCCCTGGGGTGTGGGAGTCCATAACTAGAGGGCATAGGTTTAAGGTGAGAGGGAGCGATTTAAAAGGGACCTAAGGGGTAACTTTTTCACGCAGAGGGTAGTGCGTGTATGGAATGAACTACCAGAGGAAGTGGTGGAGGCTGATACAACATTTAAAAGGCATCTGGATGGGTATATGAATACGACGGGTTTAGAGGGATATTGGTCAAATGTTGGCAATTGGGACTAGATTTATATAGGATATCTGGTCAGCATGAACAAGTTGGACTGAAGGGTCTGTTTCCGTGCTGTACAGCTCTATGACCCTATATACTCAGTGGATAAGTGAATTCTTGTTCCGGCCACACCACGTTATATTCATTTACAGTTGTGGTATTTTCCCAGATGCCCATTCCTAGCATCCAATGGAGCTTGCCACCTCTCCTAAAATGCGGTACTTCATAAGGACTGTTTCAGATAGTTCACTGCCACCAATCCACCTTGTTTTTGCCTTGTCTTGGGCCTTTCTAGTGATCAGTAGGAGAAAATATACAGGAACAAAAATGGAATTTGCTGGAACAGCTCAGCAGGTCTGGCAGTATCTGTGAAGAGAAATCAATGTTAATATTTCAGGTCCAGTGACACTTCCTCAGAACCAATGGTAGCTAGGAAGATGCGAGTTTTTATGCAGAAGATAGGATGGGGGGAGGGGTAAGGAGTAAACAATAGGTGGGGATAGAGCCCAAAGAGAGACAAGAACAGTTGGGCAGACAAAGGAGTGGATAATGATATGGCTAGGAGGGTGAAGAGCTGTTAATGGAGACTGTTAGTGTCTGACAATGGATTGTGCATGATAGTAGACTATGTGATCACAAGGTCTAGTGTGCTGGAGTTGGGGCTGGTACATAGGAAAGCTCAGGCCGTTAAGTTATTGAACTCGATATTGAGTCCTGAAGGCTGCAGGGTCCCCAAGTGGAAAATGTGGTGTTGTACTTCCAGCTTGTGCTGAGCTTCACTGGAGCACTGCAACAAGCCTGAGACAGCAGTACTGGCCAGGGAACAGGGCGCTGTGTTGAAATGGCAGGCAACAAAAAGCTCAGCATCATTTTTGTGGGCAGAAAGTAGGCGTTCTGTGAAGTGGTCACCTAGTCTCCGCTTCATTTCCCCGATGTAGAGGAGACCACATTGTGAGTGGCGAATGCAGTAAACTGGATTGTGTGAAGTGCAAGTAAAGTGCTTCTTCGCCTGGAAGGTATGTTTGGGCCCTTGGATACTGAGGAGGAAGGAGGTAAATGGACAGGTGTTACTCCTTCGCCTAATGCAGGGGAAGGTGCCAAGGGGGTGTGGGGGTTGTTGGGAGTGAAGGAGGAATGGACCAGGGTGTCCTGGAGGGAACGGTCTCTGGGAAAGGCAGACAAAGGAGGGGTGGGGCGGAATATATGTCTGGTGGTGGCATCTTGCTGGACCTGACGGAAATAGTGTCTGATAATCTTTTGGATGTGGATGCTGGTGGGATGGTAGGTAAGGACAGGGGGAACCCTATTGCTGTTGTAGGAGGGAAGAGAAGGGGTAAGGGCTGAAGTGCAAAAGATGGGTCAGACCCGGTTGAGGGCCCTGTCAACAATGGTGCTGGGAAATCCTCGGTTGAGGAAGAAAGTGGACATTTTGGAGGCTTACTTGTCGAAGTTGGCGTCATCAGAACATATGCAATGGAGACAGAGGGACTGGGAGAATGGAATAGAATCTTTACAGGAAGCAGGATGCAAGGTTGTATACTCCAGGTAACTGTGAGAGTCAGTGGGTTTATAGTGGATATTAATGGCCAGTCTATCCCCAGAAATAGAAACAGAGGTGTCGAGGAAAGGAAGAGAGGAGTCAGAAATGGACCAGGTGAAAGTGAGGGAAAGGTGGAAATTGGAAGCGAAATCGATAATTCCAGATGAGAGGGGGAAGCAGCACCGATGATATCATTGACATATCAGAGAAAGGGTTGTAGGTGGGGGCTGGAAAAGGACTGGAACAAGGAACGTTCCATGTACCCCACGAAGAGACAGGCATAACTAGGGCCCATACGGGTACCCATGGCCATGTTCTGACCTGAAGAAAATTAGAGGAGTTAAAAGAGAAGTTATTTAGGGTGAGGATGAGCTTGGCCAAGTGGAGGAGGGTGGTGGTGGGTGGGGATGGTTCAGGCCTTTGCTGCAGGAAGAAACAGAGATCCACAGTCCTGGTGAGGGATGGATGTCCATGGTGAAGAGGAGGCAGTTGGAGATTGCAAACTGGAAATTCTGAAACTGGCATAAAGCGTCAGAGGAATCACGGATGTAAGTTGGCAGGGACTGGACCAAGGGAGCAAAGACCGAGTCAAAGTAGGAAGAGATGAGTTCTGTGAGGCAGGAGCAGGCAGAAACAATGGGTCTGCCTAGACAGTACTGTTGGTGGATATTCGGAAGGATGTAGAAGAGAGCTGTGCAGGGCTGGGATACTATCAGCTTGGAGGCAGTTGGGGGGAGAGGGAGGTCACCAGATGAAATGAGGTTAGTGACCGTAGTTGATACAATGTCCTGATGTTCCATAAAAACTGGAAGAACTGCGGATGCGTCCTGATGTTCCATGTTGGGGTCATAGTCCGGGGGAGATAGGAGGTGGTATCTGAGAGCTGGCGCTTAAGATGCACAGAATGTTTATTGCATGATAGCAATAAATGACCAGGCATAATTATGAGGACATCAACAGCCTCTGAAAGCTGGAGTAGAACTCTTTGTCTGCACACAATACCGTGTGACTTCAGTGTAATGGGTGGAGCCTATGTAACATGGACATTAACCACTTCACAATCATTATCTTATACAACAGTATTAAACCTCAATTTTTCATTCCTCAAATGTTAATTTTACTTTAGGATACATCATGGTAATATGTTGTCACTAGTTTCAATGTTGACTTTAGCTTTTAGAGTGTGATGCCCTGTCTATTCGGGATATTAATGGTTGTAAAAGCTTCAAATTGCCTTATACTGTTGATATGTGAATGATTTTATTGTCATGTGCATTTTACATTGACAGAAACAGTAAAATACAGTGAAAAACTTTTCTACTGTCTCCACGATCTGGTGCCATTTTGAATAGTTTTACGAACAATAAAAAAAACCCTGAAACATTGAGCTTAAAGAGAGTCAATCTGCCCTGACCCAGCTCATCATCAGCGATGCCTGCACTATCGTCCGTCCTTCACCGTTTCGCCGCTGTCTACACCACACCCAACAAACATTGAAGTGCCCACTCTTCAGGCGCTATCTTTCGCTGCTGGGCCAAATCTCCTCCTTCACTGTCTCCCTGCTACCTGCACTGGACCTGCCAATGGCAGAGTTGTTTCTGTCGCTGCTGAGCACACATTGCTGTCATTGCGATGCCCTTCTGCCACTGCTTCACTGCCGGCAGCGCCAGACCCAACCAACGACGAAGTCGCCAATCCTCAGGAGCCTCTTTCACTGCTGGGCCTACCTCGCCGGCGTCACCTCTGCTGATGCAGCAGCCACTGATTCCAATGCCAGGTCCCACGCTCGCACCCGGGAAAGGAAGCATGGACTCACTTGCCACATTCACGAGGTCCGTGCTGAGCTCTCTTGAGTCCGCGCTGGGATTCCTTACTGCTGCCAATGTTAAGCAAACGGAAGTAGTAAGTAAGTAAAGAAAAATAGAAATAAGAAAAGAGAGGGAAAAATAAAGAAAAGTGATTGGAGCAGAAGAGTCCCAGCACAGGAGCCCTACTTCATGGCCATCTTGTGTCAGGTTAACAGAGGAGGAAACTTGGTCAAATTCTTAAGCTTACATTTCACCTGGTGACTCTGAACCCAATTGATGTGTTTGTGTTTGACCACCTTCTTAACTCTATCCTTGTTCTCAGTGATATTAGACCAGAGCAGGAGTAGGCCATTAAGCCCATCACAAATGCTTTGCCATTCAATGAACTCATGAATGATCTAATAATCCTCAGCTCCACTTTCCTGCTTTTTCCCCATAACTGTTGATTCCCTTACTGATTAAAGAAAAGTCTATTTAAGCTTTGAATATATCTAATGACCTAACTGCTGTAGTCCTCTGCTGTAAAAAAATTCCACAGATTCATTACCCTCTGAAAGAAGAAATTTGTTGAAGCATATAGTGCCCAGGACTCCCTTTGGCCAATAAGTCTGCACCATCAAAAAACTACACTAAATCCTCACTGGTCCCACGTTCCAGTACATGATCCATAGTCCTGAATGTTGTGATGTTTTAAGTGGTTATGCAAATAATATTTTATGGCGGTCAGGTTTCCTTCCTCAACCATCCTCCCAGGCAGTGCATTCCAGATTACCACCACACTTTTCCCTCAAATCCACTGAAACCTCCTGTCTTTCACCTTAAAACTACGCACACTTGTTATTGACCCTTCAACCAAGGTAACAGCTGCTTTCTGACCACGTTACCCAAGTGCCTCATAATATTATACACCTCATTTAGGACCCCTTACAGCCTTCTCGGCTTCAAAGAAGCAACCTATGCATTTTCAGCCTCTCTTCATAACTAAACTGCTCCATACAAGGGAACATCCTGATGAATCTCCTCTAAACCCCTCCAGTGCAATTATATCCTCCCTATGGTGTGGTGATCAGAACTGCACACAGTTCCAGCTATGGACTAACCAACATTCTATAAAGCTCCAAAATAACCTCCGTCTTCTTTTAATATATGCCATGACTGATAAAGAGAAGTGTCCCATCTGCCTTCCAAAATATACTATTAATCTGTCCTGCTGCCTCTAGGGATCTACAGGCAATCTCTCCAAGATCCCTCTGTTCATCTGAGCTTCATGATGTCCTGCCATTTATTGAGTACTCTTTTGTCTTGTTCCTTCCTCAAAGTGCATTATCTAACACTTATGAGGTTTAAATTCCAATCACCGCTGATCTATCCATCTGACCAATCTGTCTCTATCCTCTTGTAATCAAAGTCCTTCTTCCTAATTGTCAACCACACAATCTTGCTGTCATCCACAAATTTACTTACCACCCTCCCTCCACACATTTTCTTCGATACAATTTATTGTTATCATGAACAATAAGGGACCCAGTGCTGATCCGTGTGGTATGCCACTGGACCCCGGCCTGCAGTCACGCAGCCTTCTACCGTCATTCTCTGTCTCTTTTCACTAAGTCAATTTTGGGTCCAACTTGCCAAGTTAGCCTGGATCCCATGTGCTTTACCTTCTGTATCAATCTCCCATGTAGGATGTTATCAAAGGCTTTGCTGAAATCCATATAAACTATATCAACTGCATTGTTCTCATCTACACATCTGGTCACCGCCTCAAATAGTTCAAATTTGTTAGGCATGACCTCCCTCTAACAAAGCTATATTGACTATCCTTGATCAATCCCTACTTCTCCAAATGTAGATTAATTCTCTCCTTCAGAATTTTCTCCAATAGTTTCCTGACAGCTGATGGAAGACTCATTGGTCTGTAATTCCCCGGTTTATCTCTACCATCTTTCTTGAAAAGTGGAACCACATTAGCTGTCCTCCAGTCATTAGGCACCTCCCCTGTGGCCAGAAAGGAATTAGAAATTTGAATCAGGGCCCCTGTAATTTCCTCCCTTATCTCCCACAGTAGTTTGGAATACAATTCATCTGGACCTGGGGATATGTCCATTTTTCAGCACATTAAAACCTCCGATACCTCCTCAGTCCCTCAGTGCCTACATCCTCTTTCTTCAAAGTGAAGACAGATGTGAAGTATTCATTTAACACCCTACCAATATCTTCCAGCTCAAGAGAGTCGGTTACCTCAGTTTGCTGGATAGCTGGTTTGCAAGCAGAGTGAATATGCCAATAGCATGCCTTCAATTCTCCCACCAGTTGATGTTACCATTGAAGGACTCTCATTCACAACGTTGCCCTTTGCCTGAGGTATGGTGACCCTTAGGTTAAACTCACCACTAGTCGTCTCTCTCTCCCTAATGAGAGAGTAGGGCTGTGGTCTTTGAAGATCATTCCTACGTTAGCTTACCTCCATCTCAATTCGCAGATTGTCCACTTGAGCTTAATGTGCCCTACATTTTCCCCAATTGTCTTCTTCCCCTCGATATACTCATAAAATATCTTGCAATTCTCCCTAACCTTACCCACCAGTGTTTTTTCATGCTCCCTTTATGCTCTTCTAGTTACTTTCTCAAGTTCCACCTACACTTTCTGTACTCTGCTATGGCCTCCATTGTTTTGCTCCCTTTGTACCTGTTATATATCTCTCTTTTCATTCTTATTCCATCCTGAATAGTCCTAAACAACAAATGTTTTCTGGGCTTGTTGCTCCTACATTTCACCTTAAAGGAAACTTTTTTGAATGCCTCACACTGTTCTACTGTAGATTTATCCTGAGGTAGCTGTCCCCAGACAACTTTGGCCAAATCCTGCCCTATCTTAATAAAATATGCCTTCCCCTAATCCAAAACCCCTTTTTCTGCAAACTATCTTTTTCCCTTTCCAAAGCAAACTTGAAACACATGGTGTTGAGGTTGCTATCACTAAAATGCTCCCTGCTACCACCTTGAACATCTGTCTGGCTTTGTTCAGCACTGCACCATTCCTTGTGGGACACATTGATATAAAAAACTCTCCTGAATACATTACCAGAAAGCTGCTTCCTCTAAACCCTTTACATTATGAATATCTCGATTAATTTTGGGTAAGTTGAAACCCTCTAATAATTACCCTATTATTGTTTTTACATACCCTTGTGAATTATCTGCGTATCTGCACCTCCATTACTCACTGACTGTTTGGGAGCCTATAGTACACTTCTGGTGGTGTGACTGTCTCCTTTCTGTTCCTAAGTTGTACCCATAAAGCCTCATTTGAAGACCCTTTCAAGATATCATCTCTCCTTACTGCAGTAACTGACTTCTTAATTAATAGTATGGCACCATCTCACTTTTACACCCTCTCCTGTCTTTCCTGAGGATCCTCTACATGGGAATGCCGAGTTGCCAGCCCTGCTTCTCCCTCAAACTTGTCTTTGTGATAGCAAAAACATCTCAATACCATGTTTCATTTCCATGCCCTTCACTCATCTGCTTAACCTATAATACTCCAACCATTAAAGTAGAAGCCATCTAGCCTCACCTCACTCCCTTGAAACTCATCGTAGCTCACATTCCTCTTGATTTCTTTACTGAAGTATTCCATGTCCCTACTGTATTAACACTCTGTGCGCCCTCTCCTCCCAACATCACTGGCGAACCTACCTGCAAAGATGTTGTGTCCTATACTGGTTCATGCAGACCTGTTTATACAAGTCCTATCTTCCTGAGAAATTGTCCCAATGATCCAGGAATCTAAAACCCTTTCCTCTAATCACTGTCCTAACCAAATGACCACTTACTCTGACATTATGCCCTTTTGTTTAGACTCTCCCATGAGGGGAAACAACCTGTCAATATTTATCCTGTCAAACCCAGTAAGAATCTTATATGTTTTTACCAAGTTGCCTCTCATTCTTGTAAACACCAATAAGTACAGGCCAAACCTAATCAACCTCTTCTCATAAGGAAATCTCTCCATACCCAGGATCAACCTAGTGAACATTCTCTGGATTACCTCCAATGCCAATGTGTTTTTGCTTACATAAGAGGACCAAAACAGTTCTCAGATTTCTAGATGTGGCCTAAATGGTACCTTGTACAGTTTTAGCTTTTGCCTACTTTTACCTCCATTCTATTGAAGTAAAACCCAGCATTCCATTTACGAGAGTTAACTTAAGAGGGCTCTTCTGGGATTTGAACCTTGAACTTCCCAGATATGAATTCCCATGTTGCTAAGCGAAAGTGATACCCTAGATGAATTAACCAGCCCACTGTGTTGTTATAAGATTGTTAGTCATCTGTGTTTCGTTCTGTGTCTGGCTTGGCCTTTGGAACCAGATTTCCTGCATATGTGTGCCCAGTGTCCTTTGGTGCCACATACTTTGCTGATATCAAGAAAAGTTGGGCAGCCTTTGGGTGGGTGCAACAAATCACATTTGTGATAGATTTTGTTGGTCTTGTGTGCTGTGCTGACTGTTGCAATAGTGTTGGCTGCACCTAAAACATATAATTTTTGTTGGCCACCACAACGGTTTCATTGTGCTTCCATCCTCAAATAATATGTGAAAGATACCCCACTTTTTCTTGCACAAATGATTCTTCCAAGAGGCTTCAATTGCATAGAGGCAATGATTGACTCAATGACTCTCTCTGACGGTTCTTGTTCAGAAAAGTTATGCTCATGATCGTTGTTACGGCATTTTCCAGCAAAGTGGTCAACAGACACTTGGTGTATTAGTTTGTATGACATAAGTTGATTGTAAGGGCTGCCCATGACTGAGCAGCACAAAATGGCTGATAGCTGCCCATGGCTAATGCAGCAGAACATGGCTGACAGTAGTTAGAGAACTTGGGAGAGTATTTGCTTAATATAGTCTTCAAAAATGGGACAATAGTAGCTCTGTAGACATAAGGTTACTGAGTTAGAATATGCAGCTGCAGTTGCTTATGCATAAGACATAGATAAGAACATTTCACACTAATTAGTTGTTTCTCTTTAATTATTTAATCAATCTGTTACAATATTACGAGTAGGTTTTAGTTAAGATCCTTCACATAATCATCAATACAGATTCTGAAGTAGTTACAGATCCACCTATATGCAAAAAAGTCAGTAAAAGCATTGGAGCAAAAGATTCAAACTAGTTTCAGACAGTAAAAACAGTCCACCCTTATCATTACAGGGAGAAATGAATCATAGGTACAGAAATTAGCAGGCATTGGAATGTGGATTGAATGAACACATTAAGAAACAACTTGTTAGCTAAAGAATTCTAACATTCGGTGTAACCACATAACTTTGTTGGAACTGATCAAAAATCAGTATTCTTTTATATTTCCTGCAATGAGGAATTTGACAGGTCCTGAAATGTTAGGCAAGTATCCAATTAACTGGCAGTGAACATGTTGCATCTGATAAATATTACTTGAATACAGCATCCATTGTGAAAAGTCTCAAGGAGGGAGATAAGAGTGTCTAGGAAACATTATGAAGGACCAGGGATGGACCACAAGCCTGTCCATCTATTTGTCATTTAGTGATATAATTAGCTTAATAGGAAATACGTTGAAATTGCTGAGGCAAGCTTGAACTATATAAGATGCTGTACCAGACAGCCAATTACAAAGGGATAACTCTGCGTTGCTGACCAATAGTTATCAGGTGGTGGGAGAGGGGCGTGGGAAATGTGTGTGCTCTAAGTTTAAACTGTATAAGGTACAATATTCTGAAGCTTTTTGTGTGCCTTATTGGTCTGGAGAAATGAAGCTGTAAACCGCAGTCAGGGTTACCTGACACCAACTAGCAACTCGGACCCTCATTGGAAAATATGAGATCTAACAATTGGTGTCTGTTAATTTTGAAGTTAATTCTTCATGTATATAAATAATTTGGATGAGAATTTAGGAAGCATGGTTAGTAAGTTTGTGGATGACACCACAATTGGTGGTTTAGTGGACAGTGAAGAAGGTTATCGAAGATTACAAAGGGATTTTGATCAATCGGGCCAATAGGCTGAGGAATGGCAGATGGAGTTTAATTTGGGATAAAAGTCAAGTGTTGCAGTTTGGTAAAACAAGCAAGGGCAGGACTTAAACAGTTAATGGTAGGACCTGCGGAGTGTTGTCAAAAAGAGACGTAGGGGTTCAGGTATACAGTTCTTCAAAAGTTACATCAGAGGTAAATAGGGTTGTAAAGAAGGTGTTTGGCATGCTCATCTTCATTGCTCAGACCAATGAGTATAAGAGTTGGGACGTCATGTTGTGGCTGTATAGGACATTGGTGAAGCCACTTTTGGAGTACTGTGTAGAGTTCTGGTCACCCTGGTATAGGAAGGATATTATTAAACTGGAGAGGGTGCGGAAAAGATTTACGAGAATATTACCATGAATGGAGTGTTTGAAATATAAGGAGAGGCTGGATAGGCTGAGACTTTTTGCACTGGAGTAAGGAAGTTGAGGGGTGACCTTATAGGGGTTTATAAAGTCATGAGGGACATAGATAAGATGAATAGCAAAGGCCCTTTCCCTAGGTTAGGGGAGTTCAAAACTAGAGGTCATATTTTTACGGTGGTAGGAGAAAGAGTTGAAAGGAACCTATGGGGTAACATTTTCACACAAAGGGTGGTTTGCATGTGGAATGAACTGCCAGATGAAGGGAGATGTAGGTACAGTTACAACATTTGAAAGACATTTGAACTGGTACATGAATAGGAAAGGTTTAGAGGGATAAGGGCCAAATGCAGGCAAATTGGACTAGTTTAATTTGGAAAACTTGGTTGACATGGAATGAGTTTAGCTGAATTGTCTGTTTTCATGCTGTAAGATTCTATGACTCTACCTTGAGTTGGTCTTCGAGTACTTTCCATATCTTTCTCATCATCCATGAAATGACTGAATGGTTTATTTCCACAAAGCCCCTCTTTGCCAATGGCAAGCAAGATTTTCAAAGGTCTTTTCTTAGGATCATCTATTGTTTGAGCTGTAAAGTAGAACTGCACATGTTGAATGGTTGTAATTCAGTAAAGGAGTCATTGGATATCAAGTCTATAATAAGGTTTCTGTTATTCATGATTCAACTGTAAAATCATTGGACTATATCTCCTTAAGCTGTGTGGCCCTGACTTTATATCAGTGTAAGTTTAAAGTTGCTCTATTTTTAAGAACATTGATGGCTGTTGTTCTGAGAAACTGTTACTCAAGTATCGACTCCAGGAACAGAACATTCTTGCTTCCAGTTTTTGTACGGCATAGCTTTGTGTGGCAGCTCTAAAATGCATTGTGGTCTTTTATTCCTTCTTTAACCTAAAGCAATCTTAGGAATGTTCTGAAGAAGGGTCTAGGCCCGAAACATCAGCCTTCCTGCTCCTCTGATACTGCTTGGCCTGCTGTGTTCATCCAACTCTACACCTTGTTATCTTAGAAATGTCCTTTGGCTTGAAAGACCATCTTCTAACCAAAAATAAATTTTCTTGGTGGTTAATGCTCTATTTACAAGTCTGCACAGCCCACTGTACTCACAGAAACTGATGTTGCTGGGGCGTGAGAAATTCTCCCTTTTCCCATGGAATCATTGGGTACAGAGACCCTTCGACCCATCAAGCTTGTACTGCCAAAAATACACTACCACCTACACTAATCCCACTTTTATGCACTAGGCTCATACCCTTGAATGTTATGACACTTCTAGTGTTCATTAAAGTTTTTTTTTTATGTTTGTGAGCTTGTGAGGCCCATGTTATGTTGTCCAAAGCTTTTGTCTGGATGGTCCTCAATTAATTTTCCAAGTATATACCATTCTGGAAGATTTTCAAAATGGCCATCACTGCTACCATGGTGTTTGACCTGATGCGGCAATGCTTATGTTATTTTCCTTGACATAAGAAACAGGGTTTGGACATTGCGGTATTGAAGAATCAGACAGATATCTATCACAACTAATTAATATGTATACCGGTTACTGAATACTAGAGATCTAAAACAAACAAAAACATAAGTTGCTGGAGAAACTCAGGGTCCTTCTGAGAAAGGAAGACTGGACCCAAAACACTAACTGTGCTTCCTTTGCACAGATGCTGCCAGGCCTGCTGAGTTTCTCCAATAATTTTTGTTTTTGTTTATTGTGTACAGGCATTACATTTCTCAGGCATGTAAGCACCAAGGCTAATACTTAGCTATTGCCTTACAACAAAGGAGCATGCTTCCAGTAGGGTGTCATGCTTCAAGTGACCCAGGGAAAGATGAAGTATGAGATCTGCATATCCTCTCATCAGGTACTACCATAGTGATGACGTCATCAGCGTCTCTCTTACAGTTATATCATATATTGAGTGAGACATCATGCAATAAGGAGAAATTTCTTTACTCAGAAAATATCTTAAATGTGGAAATTTATACTTATTACTTTTCTGTAGACTTTCATTTCTGTTTATTTTGAAATAGTGCTAAGGTATTATTTTACTGGAAGTTGTTCAAGTTTTGACTTCAAGGCTCACTGGAAATTCTGAAGAGTACTTTTAATTACTATAGTTTCTTGAAACCAAAGATCTGCCAGTTGTATAAGGAGTTGCAAAATTTCTCATCATGTAGCTTAGATTTAGAAAGTAAACTTTACGCACACAGATGCACAACTTACAGTATTCAGTAAACACCAAAGGCAACTATTAAACAATGTGACCTTTAAAGGAGAGTTAGCTAAATAATATTGCTGCACAGGACTATTTTTGTAAGTGTCTTGCATATTTTGCTTGAAGAGAGTGAGTCAAACAGCTTCAATGTTTTCGATTGGAAATATTAGCACAGATAATTTACGCCAAATTATTTATTTCTGTGCTGTGTATCCTATGTAATTCAATACAAATAAACATTTGAAGAGGTGTAAAATAGGCTGCTGGTTTGCCATCACCCATTTTAAATTATTAGAGGAAGACAAAATGAATTTCACTGGCTTTACATTGTGAGGCAGAATGCCTTTAAATTAATATTAAATTCAGCATTACTTTTTTAAAAGTTAAACTGTTTCAAAGAATTATTAAATTCAGCAACATCTATATACATCTAGTTCCATGGAGCATTTCTGCATAGATTATGAATGTTGATGATATTGCTTTTATTGGCTTAGAAGAGTTCCTGATCTGAACAATCTGAAGGAGCTCAAGTACTCAAACCTGGATGCTCTAACAATTATGCAATTTCATCTACGTATGTTAAATCACCTCTTTCATATAGTTCAACACAATCGTTTCTCAATGTCAATTCCTCACTCATCTCACTGTTTACATATTTAACAGAAAGGCAGAAATGAATCATCTTCAAAGAATATGTGCACATTTTAAAGAGTGCAGCCATCAACATATTTTTAACATTTAAACAGCTACAGGGAAGAGTGTTTGATTTTAATGTCATTTTAAAAAGCTATTATTGCCATTGAGTATTTAGCATATGTCTCTGCTGGTGATTATATATACTTACAATGATAATCTTGTTGTCTCCCTTTCTCAACCACCTAATGAACAATATGCTTCTTTTAAATCGTTAAAGATATATGGCAGAATTATATAGGGTTCTGAACGTGGGTTATGGCTGGATTTGTGGCAAAATCAGCTGAGCGGGCGATTTTGACATCAAGAACAGCTCACCCCATCTTTTATGCTTTTGCCCAATGGTGAGGTGAGTTTCCTACTAGGCAGCAGTGAGTTGCCAATTAAGGGGCATTATTGCTCGTTAAATGCCTTATTAACAGCCCAACTTATCTCATTGACATTCAGCTTGTGGGCAAAAATATGATCCTGTTTGCTGAGAGAGCGAGAAAAATGTTGGAGAGATGGCATGAGGAGGAGGATTAGGCTTGAGAATATCCTCATGTTCAATCGTTTTGCCCAGTACAGCCTCTTAAATAACCCTTCTCATAATCTCAAGGGAATACTGAACACTAAAATATCCAGTTGTCTTTCCTCGTTCTGTTAATTCTCGCTTTTTTCTGTTGTGCCAGTGTGTGCAAATAATGAGATGTAGGTGTGAGGCTTGCACCTGCACTCTGCGCATGAGTCTGAGATAAAACATTTGAGTCCTGATTGATTGAGATTGTTATTAGGTATGTGATAGGAGTGTGATGAATTGAATAGTGTTTGTAGCAAATGGTACGGTTGGTAGGATAAGACATTTGAAGATGGATTCAGTGACCTTGACAACTGGTATGAGATCATTAAACTTCTGCCTGCGCTATATCCAGACCTGTTATCCTACACTTCTGACACTGACCTCTGTTGCTTCCTCTCATCACTATCTTTGAAGCAAATGTCTGTAGAGTCTTTCTAAAAAAATATATTTTCATAGAATCTGAATGTTGATGGCCAGACCACCATTTATTGCTCATCCCTATTTGCCCTTGAGATGGTGGTTGTGAACTGCCTTCTGGAAGGGACTTCCAGGATTTTGATCCGGCGACATCGAATAATATAACTCTAAGCCGGGATGTTGCACGGTTGGGAGGGAAAGTTGCTGATGGTGGTGGTATTCCATGTGAAGTGTGAGTTCAACCACACTCCTGACCCATAGTGATCAGACAAGACTCCAGTTTCTTTCGTCACTGGTCTACGTAAGCATATGAAAGGGACAATCACATGTATCCAAAGATAGTGTACAAATTTCTATAATTGATTACACTTAATTACAGTGATCCTTTCTCAATGAGCCCAGGTCATTTACACTAATACAATTACAGACTGACAGGTTATTGTTATGCAATTACACAGCATCAACATTCTTGCAGTATCAGTCGAACCTCCCACTCTGCTGTCTCCACAGCCAGTTCCAGCAGCTTGATTTGGACTGTGTTTTGTACTGCTGCCCTTCAATATGCAACTGCTGCTCTTGTTCTTTTATGTGATAGTGGCCATTGGTTTGGAAGACACTGGCGAAGGAGCCTTGGTGAGTTGCTGTAGTGCCTTCCACTTCCCCGAAACACCTTTGTCCTTTTTCATCTCTTCTGCCGAGACCTTTAGTACAGAATCTGAAAATCTTGTTTCCTGCTGCATCCCATAGTTAGCCATGTTGGTTCTTCCACAGCACACTTTTCATTATGATCACAGCACCACCACCAGCCACCACACTGCTCTACTGTAGAGTACACTTCCGATATTTGGTCTCCTGTTGATGTGTGCAGGCAATGAACAACACACAGAAATCGTGGGAATAAGCAAGCTGGTTTCCTGCTTTTATTTTAACCAACAGACACTTCCTGCATCTCTTTTCATGGATTATGCAACTTATCCCACCATCCCCTTTCCTTTTTTGGCCAAAAATCTTTTCCCTCAGCAAACATGACTTTAGCTAAGCCAAAGTTTGTCCAACTCTTCAATTGTGTACTTGTATTTTGAGACTATTTGTACACAGTTCTCAACTTCTGGACAAGGTTAATGAAACAAAGTTGTCATTGTGTAGCTTCATCTATTGTCAGTATCTTTCTTTCACTTGCAAGCTTGTTTTGACTGTACTGATGCAACAACTATTCTGAATTTACGCATTCACACCCCAACCTGCTCCAACAAATTGTAAAATTTATTCCTTCTCTCTACAACTTTGTGATGTTGAAATTAAGACATCACACCCATTTTCCTACGTTAACTTATTAATTTCCATTCGAGTGTGTTGTCACAGGAGTATTATTCCTGCACTGGCAAGCAAACTCCCTCGGCCAGTGCTGTGGTCGCCAGCTATAGTGGCTCAGCTTATGTCCCCAATTATTTTGTTTTCCTGAATTGAAGTCAGAGGCAAACTGAAGTTACAGTCTTATAGCCGATAATCCACTAAAAGGAAGGAGAATTGTTTAAAGACAGAAGTAGGTGTTTACAGACATAATTTAAATGACATCAGAACAGTAAAAGTTGTAAGAAGATAAACTATGATAAGTGCATTGTCAGGTCAGATTCAGTGCTCTCCCGAGTCACAGAATCATAGTCAAAGAGTCGTATAGCATAGAAACAGGCCCTTCAGCACCATGCCTATGCTGACCAACAAACACCAAATTACACTAAGCCCATTTACCTGCACTTGGTCCGTAGCCTACTATGTGCTGGCATTTTAAGTGCTCATTCAGATGCTTCTTAAATGTTGTTTGAATACCTGCCTACACACGCTCTCAGGCAGCACATTCCATATTTCTACCACCCTCTGGTTAAAAAAAGTTCCTCAGATCTCCTCTAAACCATTTACTTCTGACCTTAAATTTATGCTCTCTGGTCTAAGACATGTCTGTGAGAGGGAAAAGATTCTCACAATCTACCCTGTCTATGCTTCTCATAACTTTGTATACCTCAGTCCAATCCAACCACCATCACTCCTCCCCCTCCACCCCCCTCCACTTAGCCTCCTCTGCTCCAAGGAAAACAAACCCAGCCTATCCTGTCTGTCCTCATAACTGACATTTTCCATCCCAGGCAACATCCTGGTGAATCTTCTCTGCACCCTCTCCAGTACAATTATATTCTTTCGATACTGTGACAACAAGAACTGCAGAAAGTATTCATCTGTGTCCTAACCAATGCTCTATGAAGTTGTAGCAAGATTTTCCTGCTCCTATATTCTGCACCCTGGCTAATGAAAGCAAGCATCCCATTATGCCTTCTTCACCACCCTATCTACCTGACACCTTCAGGAATGAATGGACTTGTACACCAAGGTCACTTTGTTCCTCTATACTTCCTAGGGACCTTACCTTTCATTGTGTTTATTCTTTCCTTATAAGACCACCCAAAATCTATCACCTTGCACTTATCAGGATCAAATTATATCTGCCATTCCTCTGCCCAATTTACCAGCTGATCAATATCACACTGTAACCTGAGATTATCCTCCTCACTTTCAACACCACCACCAATTTTCATGTCATTTGCAACTAATTGTACCTTCTACATTCACATCCAAATTGTTAATGTACATAAGGGACAGCAAGGGTCCTTGCACTAATCCCTGTGGTACACCACTGTTCAAAGGCTTACAATCACAAAGACAACCCTTTACCATTATACTTAGCCTTCTACTTGCAAGCCAATTTTGGATCCAGTTTGCCAGCTTGTCTTGGATCCATGTATTCTTACCTTTTGGACCAGCCTTCCATGTGGAATCTTTTCAAAAGCCTCACTGAAGTTCATGTAGACTATATGTAAACCAATCAAACTGCACTACCCTCATCAATATACTTAGTCACCTTTTCAAAAAAATCTCAAATAAATTAGGCCAACAGGTTCTCTCTCCAACAAATCTGTGCTGACTATCCCTGAACAATCCCTATCTTTCCAAGAGTTGATTAATTCTGACCCTCAGATTTTTTTTTCCAATCATTTCCCTACCACTGATGACAGACTAACTGGTCTGTAATTACCTGGCCTAATCTCGTTACCCTTCTTGAACAAATAAACCACATTAGCTATCCTTTAACCATCTGGCACTTGACCTGTGGCCAGCAATGTATTAAATATCTCTGCCAGGGCCCCAGCTATCTCCTATCTGCCTCGGCTACACCACATCAGACCAGGGGATTTGTGCACTTTTATGCCTTAAAACATCAAATACCTTCTCTTTATTAATCTTAACATGTTCTTGAACCTCACCACTCTAACTGAAATCTCCAGCTACAATTTTTTTTTCAATACACATGAGAAATATTCATTTAAGACCTCGCCCACGTCTTCTGGCTCTACACACAGATTGCCCTTTCGGTCTCTAATAGGCCTCACTCTTTCCCTGGTAATCCTCTTGCTCTTAATATACTTATAAAATGCTTTGGGGCTTTCCTTAATCTTATCTGCCAAAGATATTCTGTGGCCCCTCCTAGCCCTCATAATTTCTCTTTTTAAGTACTTCTCTGTACTTTAAAAGGGCCTCACCTATTTTTAATGCCCTTTACCTGACCTTTGTTTTCTTTGTTTTCTTTATCAAATTCTTGGTGGCCCTTGACATCCAAGGTTCCCTCAACTTGGTGTCCTTGTCCTTCACTCTTAGAGGAACACCCTGGCCCTGAACTCTCATTATACTACTTTTAAAAGACTCCCACTTTCCAAATATAGACTTACCGACAAGTAGCTGCTCTCAATCTGTTTGTCACATTGTCTGTACTGATATTGAAATTTGGCTTCACCCAATTTAGATACTTCTGTACTATCCTTATCCCTTTCCATACTGACTTTGAAACTAACAGAGCTATGGTCACTATCCCCAAAATGTTTTCCCATTGACAGTTCAACTTCTTGATCGATGGCATTCTCTAGGATTTAGTTTAGCACTGCCCCATCTCTAGAAAGACTAACTATGTACTGGCATAAAAAGAACTCCTGGAAGCATTTTAAAAATTTCATCCTATCTAATTCTTTCACATGTAGGCGATCCCAGTTAATGTTCATTAAGTTGAAATCCCCTACTATTATAACCCTACTTCTCTGTGATTTGTCTACATATCTGCTCCTCTGTCTCTCTCTGACTGTAGAATGATCCCAGCAAAGTGATCATCCCTTTTTTATTTCTAAACTCTACCCAGGTGGCCTCATTTGAAGAGCCATCTAAGACATTTTTCCTCATTACGGGAGTGATGGTCTCCTTTATCAATAATGCAATTGCTGCTAACTCTCGTAATTCCCCCTATCATGTCTGAAATTTCTATACCCTGGAATGTTAAGCTGCCACTCTTGCCTTTCCTTTAACTATTTCTAAGTGATTGCAACAATATCCCATTCTCATGTGTTGATTAATGCCATAAGTTCATCTACCATAACAGCCAGGGTCCTTGCATTAAAATAAATGCAATTTAGCATGTCCACTTGCTGGACTGTCCTAGTATTTCTTCTGTATTTCATTGAACCTTGTTCCTAACTTTCTATCTATTCTGTGTCCCATCCTCCTGTCAAATTAGTTTAAAACCTTTCTCATTATTGAACATTATTATTTTTGCCAATGTTTGTTTATTTTAATTAATGGAAGTGAATTGCATACCAGCCCTGATATTGAATCAGGGACAGAAACCCTAATGGATTTGGTGAAGAGGTGATCTGATAGAGGTCTGCAAGATTATGAAGGGCATAGACAGAGTGGACAGTCAGAAGCTTTTTCCCAGGGTGGAAAATTCAGTTACTAGGGACCATAGGTTAAAAGTGCGAGGGGCAAGCTTTAAAGGTGATGTACGAGGCAAGTTTTTTACAGAGCGTGGTGGGTGTCTGGAACTCGCTGCCGGGGGCGGTGGTGGAAGCAGATACTATAGTGACTTTTAAAGGGCCGTCTTGACAAATACATGAATAGGACGGGAATAGAAGGATACGGTCCCCAGAAGGGTAGGGGGTTTTAGTTGTGACGGGCAGCATATCGGTGCAGGCTTGGAGGGCCGAAGGGCCTGTTCCTGTTCTGTAATTTTCTTTGTTCTTTGTTCTAACACTGCAGATGTCCTAATCAGAATTTCCCAAAGGTCTCTCAATTTGGACTATGTTCCTTTAGACTGGAAAATTGTGCATGTCATTCTTCTATTTAAGGAAGCTGAGAAATTTGAACCAGGATACTATTTTGAACCATTCTCAAAAGGTCTGATGATGTTGTGATATTGTCCTTACTTCTGAACCAGTGGGCCTGGGTTCAAGTCCCATTTGACCTGGAAGTGTTTCATGGCATGTCTGAACTGGTCATTAAAATGACAATGTCACTTCTCAAAATTTAAGTCCATAGTTAAGGGTAGAGTGACTCAGTCCTGAAAAGTTTGTAGCTTAGTGAGTCAACACAGGTTAGGCCATGCCTGATGAATCTGACTGATTTGTTTTGAAGAGGTGACCGGATTATTAGATGGTAGAGTATCAGAGGATATTGTTTATATAGGCTTCTATGGGGCACTTGATTATGTCTCTCAAAAGTTGACTGTTAGCTAAATGTGAAATGCATGGAGTTGAAACGGAGGTGGTTGCCTGTTGCTAATGTCACTCTACCACTAATCCTGAGCCCCAGCTAATTGTTTTGGGGACAGGAGCTTGAATTCCACAATGGCAGATGGTGAAATTTGAATTCAATAAAATTAGGAATAGAACACTAATTTAATGTCAAGCATGTAACTATTGTCAATTGTTGTAAAAACCCACCTAGTTCACTGTTGTATTTGATTTGATTTATTGTCGTCACATGTACCTAAGTACAGTGAAAGGTTTTGTTTGGTGTGCAGTACAGGCAGCTCATAATATGCAAAGATCTTAGGGTGATTGAACAGAGTGAGGAATACAAAGTTATGGTTGCAACGAAGGTATACAAAAAGCAAGATCAACATTAGATTTGAAATTTGAGAAGTCCATTCAGAAGTCTAGTAACAGCGGAGAAGAAACTGTTCTTGAACCCATTGGTAAGTGTGTTTAAGTTTTTGTATATTCTGCCTGATGGAAGAGGTTGGAAGAGATTATAACCAGGGTGGGAGGAGTCTTTGATGATGTTGGCTGCCTTTCCAAGCCATCGAGAAGTGTAGATGGTCAATGGATGTAAGATTGGCTTGCTTAATGGACTGGGCTGTGTTCACAACTTTCTGTAGTTTCTTACGGTCCTGAGCAGAGTAGTCGCTGTACCAAGCTGAGATACATCCAGAAAGAATGATTTCTATGGTGCATTTATAAAAGTTGGTGAGAGTCCTTATGGACATGCCTGATTTTTTGAGCCTCCTGAGGAAGAGGAGGCATTGTTGTGCCTTCTTGACCGTCACATCTGTGTAGCTGGTCCAGGACAGATTGTTGATGATCCTCACTCCTAGGAACTTGATGCTCACGACCAGCTCCACCTCAGCTCCATTGATGTAGGCAGGGGTGTGCCCTCCTCCTTGCTTCCTGAAGTCAATGATCAGCTGTTTAGGTTTGCTGATGTTGAGGGAGAGACTGTTATCTTTACACCATGTCACCAAGCATTCTATCTCTTTCCTGTATTCTGTCTCGTCATTGTTTGATATCCGGCCTAAACAGTGGTGTCGTCAGCGAACTTGTAGATGGAGTTCAGATGAAATTTGGGCACACAGGCATGAGTGTGCAGGGAGTACAGTAAGGGGCTGAATATGCAGCCTTAAGGGGTGCCAGTGTTGAGGATTGTTGTGGAAGAGATGCTGTTGTCCATCTTCACTGTTTGTGGGCTGTGCATCAGGAAATTGAATATCCTGTTGCACGGGGCAGAGCAGAGACCTAGGCCTTGGAGTTTGGAGATTAGTTTGGTTGGGATTATAGTGTTGAAGGCTGCAGAGTAGTCCATAAGGAGAAGCCTGAGGTAGGTATCCTTATTATCCAAATGTTCCAGAGATGAGTGTAAGGCTAGGGAGATGGTGTCTGCTGTTTACTTGTTGCACCAGTAGGCAAATTGCAAAGGATCGAGGTAGGCTGGGAGGCTAGAGCTGATATGAGCCATGACTAACCTCTCAAACACTTCCTAATTATGCAGGTCAGAGCCACCAGGCAGTAGTTATTGAGGAACGTTGCATGTGTTTTCTTTGACACCAGGATGATGGTGATCTTCATGAGGCAGGTGGGGATTTCAGCTTGTAGCAAGGAGAGGTTAAAAATGTCAGCAAATATTCCCACCAGCTGGTCCACACAGGACCTGCACAGCCGGGGACTCCATCTGGGTCAGTTGCAATCTGTGAGTTCACTTTCGAAAAGGCCGATCTGACATCTGCAGCGGTGACTGAGGGAACAGGTGCATCGAAGGTGACACCATTTCAATGACCTTCTTTTTGAATGGAGCGAAAATGAATTGAACGCGTCAAGGAGGGATGTATTTTTATGTGCTATTCTGTTCTGCTTCATTTTGTAGCTCTGCCAAATGCATGCAAAGAAAGTCGTGATCTTGGTCCCTCAGAGGATGACACTGGGGAAATTAATAATGGGAAATATAGAAATAAAACTGACTTTGAGCATATATTTTGTACTCACAGTGGGATAGTCTAAAAGTAACCCAATAACAGCAGAAAATCAGGAAGCAAAGGGGAGGAAGGAACTTAAAACAGTCATTATCACAAGAGGAAAACGTTTCAATCAAACTTGGGGAATGAGGTTGTTAAGTTTCCTAGAACTGATGACCTTCAGCTTAAGAATTTAAACGGAGTATTTGCAGAGATAGTATGCTAAGCTGGTACAGCCTCAGGGTTTCTCCAAGATCCAATATTTTTCAGCTGTATCAGGCAAATATTGCTTGTGAACTTTCTTCATGCCTCTTCTAATGATGATCAATGGTTCTAAGGTGTCTTCTGAGCCTCAACTGCTTTAGATGGCTGTCAGGGTTTTTCTGAGATGCGACACTAATTCTTAGCTGCACTCGTTAGATACCAGGACATTTGCTGAGCCCTAACTATCTGTCGTTTGATGAAACAGCACCGTTTCAGAATGGAGCCTTACCCTCTGCTCCCAAACACCTCATTGACCAGCATCTGAAGATAATGACCTTTTTGTCTGATGACCTCTATCTAACTGACTAAAACTGACTCTGACCGTAAAATGCTGTTCTCTAACTCTTGGACTGATCTGAATGATCTATGAAAACTCTCTAAAGGATTCTCACTCCTGTTCTTAGCAGAATAGAATGTAGCAACCAGCAGTGGAACAGCCTGTTCCCTGTATGTTATTATATATATATATATAGAACTTCTTTCAATGCTGCTGGGCACACCTTCGGTTAGCTGAGACTGCACTGACCCAGTTGGCAACCACAGACCAGGCAGGCAGCTCCGATGTTGCTGTCACCACTCCTGTCTCTGAGGGTAGTGGATGACACTCCCTGCACGACTCTGTCTGCCAGGACCTTCAATACCTATCTGTAAAGTAGAGTGTAAATAAGCCACTCTGTGCCAGGTCTGGGGGCAAATATCATGAACTGTTCAGAGCAGATTCAGACTACCAGTGCTTGTCTGGGTGTGCAACAGCCCTTTAAAGTTGGTGCCAGCTGTGGGGGATGGTCTATTTTGGCATATCCTTGCATGGGGAGTTCTTCTGGATACGGTGAGTGTTAAAATCGAACTAACATCAGATGAGAAGTATGTCATAGTGACGTGGCAGGTAGTTAATGAGGTGAGTTTGAGATGAAAGCACAAGGAAACTCACCAGGCTTTGTGGGTATAAACCTTCCATGAAACTCAACAAAATGAACATGTGGCCAAAATATATGATTTAGTCCATGGTTCCAGAATAAGTTTTGGCCTGTTTAAGGTCATGAATCTTTGGAGATTGACTCATTGAATACTTTCATGGTTGAGCTACACAGGTTTTTGATGTGTAAAGGTGTGGAAGCAAAACAGAGCTAATACCAAGGTCAAATCAGTGATGGAGCAGCTCAGGGGCTAGTGGTGTAGTGATAATGTGACTGGACCAGTCGTTCAGAGTCCAGAATGTTCTTGGGACAAGGGTCTGAAACTCACAATGGGAGATGGTGGAATTTGAAATCAATGCAAAATAACTGGAAGTAAAAACTAGTCTAATGGTGACCATATAACCACTGTCAATTGTCACAAAAACCCATCTGATTGACGAATGAATATACTTTAGGGAAGGAAATCTGCCATCTTTACCTGGTCTGACCTACATGTGACTCCAGATCCATACAGAAAAACTTGGCAATGCGACTAAGTAGCCCACTGATACCACCTGAGAGTTTGTCCAAGTTCAGTTTATCAAGGATCCAACTTATTTGTACTCTGAAATGGTTCAGAGAGCTAATCAATTCAACGGTGACCAGGGATGGCTAACAAATGTTTGCGTTGCTGGAGGCATCCACATCCCATATTTGAACAGAAACATGTTCCTGCTCCTGCTCCTATTTCTATATATCTTGCAGAAAGGGGATAATTAGTTACTGTAATTAGAAGGATGTGGCTAATGGAGTCCACAAGGATTTGTGTTGGGGCTTCATTAGTTCACTGCCCTTATTGATATCTATGGGACAGGGAGAAAGCCACATATCCAAAGCTGACAATGACGCATGGACACATTAGGGGGAGGTGATGGCCTAGTGGTATTACCACTGGAATGTTAATCGAGACCCACATAATGATCTCGGGGACCTGGGTTTGAATCCTGCCATGGCAGATGGTGGAATTTGAATTCAATTTAAAAAAAACTGGACAAAAGAGATAACGGTGACCATGAATCCATTGTTGATTGTTGGAAAAATCCATCTGGTTCACTAATGTCCTTTGGGGAAGAAAACCGCCATCCTCACATGACCTGGCCAACAAAGGAGGGAAGTTATGCACAGAGCCATAGGAAGTGGGAGAGATCCTTGATGAGTACTTTGTATCAGTATTCACCAAGGCGAAGGACATAACTGATATTGAGATCAGGGATGAGTATGTGAATGCTCTAGAGAAAGTCAATATATTGAAGGAGGAAGTTTTGTGAATCCTAAATTGAATTAAGGTAGACAAGTCCCCAGGGCCAGATGGGGTCTATCCCAGGTTACTGCGAGAGGCAAGGGAAGAAATAGCCAGGGCATTAGCAGATACCCTCACATCCTCTTTGATCACAGGCGAGGTTCCAGAGGACTGAAGATTAGCCAATGTTGTTCCTTTGTTTAAGAAAGGAAGCCAGGATAATCCAGGAAATTATAGGCTGATGAGCCTGACGTCAGTGGTGGGGGAGCTCTTGAAGAAAATACTGAAGGACAAGCTATATGGACATTTGGAAGAAACTGGACTAGTTAGTGTACAGGGAAGGTCATATCTCACCAACCTGATTGAATTTTTTGAAGAGCTGACAAAGATAATTGATGAAGGAAGGGCTATGGATTAGTTTATATGGACTTTAGTAAGGCATTTGATAAAATGTCAGATTGGTACAAAAACTAAAATCACATGGGATTTGGGGTGGGCTAACTAGATGGATACAAAACTGTTTGGTCACAGAAGATGGAGGGTAGCAGTGGAAGGATATTTTTGAGAATGGGGATCGGTAACTATTGATGTTCCACAGGGATCAGTCTGAGGTCCTCTGTTGTTTATATAAATGTGTATATCTAAATGATCTGGAGGAAAATGTGGGTGTGCAAAGTAAGTGAATATATTTGAAAACATGATAACCAATTTTTCAAAATGACAAATGTGAGGCTATCACTGTGAGGTGCCTATAGAGAGGGGAACAGTTAGAGCTGCGGGATGTTTTGTACTGAGTAGTGCTCTGTAAGAGAATACTGGGAAAAGTCAGAGTGTGCATCTTGGCATCTGAAAGTGCGATGTCACTTACCTACCATGCACTTTTGATATTCTTCATCCTTTTATTGAGCTGCCACCAGGATGGAGGAAACAAATTTTTACTTCTGACTTCCTCAGTCACTTCCATTAAAACCCCTTGGTTGTATTTTTCTTCCTATGTTTGTGCAAAATCACTTCCACTGGACAGGCCCATTACATACCAGACTTCCAGGTAAGAGTAAAAGATGCAGGTCACTCTATATTTCTGTGGTTACTGCAACATCAAAAATCCAAATGTTGGTGGGCCCTTGTAACCCAGATTGTTGTCCCACCTGGCCCATGAATCTGCAGTTGTGAAGCTCTTGGCTAAAGAGCCTCAGAAAAGCTCACAGTGGATCTCAAAGTGTTCCTGACCTCTCACTGATCCCATTATTGATGCTAATTTAGAAAAATCCACCTTAGGAAACAATACAACACATGAAAGATGGTAGAAGTTTGGAAGTTGTCTCTACAAATGGCAATTTGAATTAAGCTAGTTGTTAATATTAAGATCTGAGATTAATAGTTTTTTGTTAACCAAAGGTATTAAGGGATATGAAGAAAAGTTTTTATAAAATTCATTCATGGGATGTATACATTGCCTATCCCTAGTTACTCTTGAGAAGGTGGTAGTAAGCTGCCTTTTTGAACGATGGCAGTCCATTTATTACTTATATACCTACAATGCTATTGGGAGGGAGTACCAGGATGTTGACCCAGCGAAACTGAAGGAACAGCTATATATTTCCTAGTGAAAATAGTGAGTGGCTTGAAGGGGAGATTGCAGTAGTTGTGTTCCCATGTATCTGCTAATCTTGTCCTGCTAGATGAAAGTGGTTGTTTTGGAAAGTGCTGTCTAAGGAGCCTTGGTGAACTTCTGAGTGCATCTTGGAGATGGTACACACTGCTGCTACTGAGCATCGGTGATGAAGGTAGTGAATGTTTGTGGATGTGATGTTTACCAAGCAGCTGCTTTGACCTTCATGGTATCAAGCTTCTTGAGTGTTGTTGGAGCTGCTCTCATCCAGATAAGTGGGGAATATTCCAACATACTCCTGACACATGCCTTGTGGATAGTGGGCAGAATTTGGGTGGGATCAGGAGTTGAGTTATTTGCTGCAAAATTCCTAGCCTCTTACCTGTTCTTGTAGCCACTGTATTTATATGGCAAGTCCAATTCAGTTTTTGGTGAATGGTAACACATAGGATGTTGATAGGGGGAATTTCAGCGATGGTAACACCATTGAATGTCAACACGCCATGGTTAGATTTTCTCTTATGGTGAAGATTGTTGCCCGATGCTTGTGTAGCATGGATGGTACTCACCACTTGTCAGCCTGAATTTGGATATTTTCCAGGTCTTACTGCATTTGGGCATGCACTGTAGTTCAGGATTTGGAGGGTCACGAATGGTGATAAATATGGTGCAATCATTAGCAAACATCCCCACTTCTCACGTTACAATGGAAGGAAAGTCATTGATGAAACAGAAAAATATGGTTGGGACCTAGGATGCTACTCTCAGAAATGCCTATAAAGATCTCTGGAACGGAGTTGAATGGCCTCTGGCAACCACAACCATTTTCCTTTGCGCTAGATATCAATCGAATGAGCAGAGAGTTTGCCATCCTCCCTGCCCTGATACCCATTGACTCCAGTTTTGCGATGCTCCTTTGGTTACCTCACCATACCTCTGGAATTCACCCCTTTGTCCATGTTTGAACCAAAGCTGTAATGAGATCAGGAGCTGAGTGGCTCAGGTGGAACTCTAACTGGGTGTCACTGAGCAGGTTATTGCTGAGCATGTGCTGCTTGATAGCACTGTTGATGACACCTTCCATTAATTTACTGATGATCGAGAGTACACTGATGGGGTGGTAATTGGCTGAGTTGGATTTGTCCTGCTTTTTGTGTATCGGAACTACCTGGGCAATTTTCCACATTGTTAGGTAGATGTCAGTCATTGTGACTGGACTGGAACAGCTTGTCTCAGAGAGAGGCAGGTTCTTGAGCACAAGTCCTCAGTACGGTTGCCAGAATGTTGTCTGAGCCCATAGTCTTCGCAGTATCCAGTACCTCCAATCAATTCTTAACATCATGTGGAGTGAGTCAATTGTCTGAAGACTGGCATCTGTGACGCTGGCAGTCGCTGGAGGAAGCTAAGGTTTCTGGCTGAAGGTTATTGTGAACAATTCGGCTTTTTCTTTGCAATGATGTGCTATGTTCCCCTCTTTGAGGATAAGGATATTTGTGGAGACTCCTCCTCTAGTGAGTTGTTTAATTGCCCATCACCATTCATGATTAAACTGTAGTACAATTGGAGAACTTAGATCTGATCAGTTGGTTGTGGGATCACTTAGCTCTGTCTATCACTTGCTGCTTATGCCATTTGGCATGCAAGTAGTCCTATTTTGTAGCTTCACCAGGTTAACACCTCATTTTTAGGCTGCATGGTACTGCTCCTGGTATGCTGTCCTGCACTTTTCATTGAACCAGAGCTGGTCCCTTGGCTTGATGATAATGGTAGAGTATGCATACACTGGGCCATGAGGTTGCAGATTGATTCTGCTGCTGCAGATGGCGCACTGTGCCTCATGGAATTGCTAGATCTGTTCAAAGTCCATCCCACTCAGCATGGTGACAATGCTACACAACATGATGGAGGGTGAAAATGGGACATGGTCTCCACAAGGACTGTCTGTGGTCACTCTTGGTGGGGATGATGTCAAGCATGCTTTTCCCTCTTGTTGGTTCCCTCACCACCTGTTGCAGATCCAGTCTAGAGGCAATTTCCTTTAGGACTCAACCACCAGTGATCCTAAAGCATGGCACTGCTTTGTACATGGTCTATGACACAAGGGTGGGTGGGAAGATGAGCATGAGTGATGCTTCTGGGTTGCAGAGAGTGAAGACAGAGCACTGTCTGGGTGCCTTTAAATAAAGGACTACTCCATCTGAATAATACCTCTCTATGGCCAGGAAGTCCTGAGCAGATTCTCCTGCCACATGCCTCTGCAAGGCCACAGAGAGTGGTGAGCACTTCTCGGAATACAGTCAGAACAATAATTGTCTCTGGAGCTGGGTAACAAGGTAGATAGGTTGCAGGGTGGGGTGGAAGTTCCACCAGATCAGCCTGCCTGACTCCAGCATGCAAAGTGTGGAGGGGACCAATTAGGAGGGAAGAGAAACCAGGGAGGACAGGACTATAATGGGCATTGGGATACTTCACTGGATGCAAAGTGCTTGCAATGTGGCTGTTAGGTTTCAGCTGGTAATCTCACCACATGGTGGGAACAGTTTCTCACTCCTCTGTCCAGACCACTTATAATTTGGAATATCCTGATTAGATTTCCCCTCAAATTTCTCTGAGGAAAACAGACCCAACTTCCACAATCTATTTGCATAATTGAAATTCCTCATTTCTGGAACTATTCTTATTAATTTTTTCTGCACTCTCCAATGCTTTTACAACTTTCCGAATGAGCAGCACCAACAACTGTTCATAATATTCTAGCCGACGACAAACTAGTAGGTAGAACGGACAAACAGGGAAAATGATGTTCAATGTGGAGGGATTGAGGTGATTCATCTCGGTAAAAATCATGTGGAAAGATGATATTAAATAAGGGTACAACTCTAAAGAGGGTGCAGCAGCAGATGGCCCTGGGTGTGTTGAGGGCACAGAATTTAAGTGATCGGAAAAAGAAGCAAAGGTGATGTAGGAAATTCTTTTCATGTTGCAAGTAGTTAGTGCATTCCAAACATTATCTGGGAGGATGATGGAGTTAGGTTCAATCAAGGCTTTGGTTAAGAATAAGAAGGAAGCATATGTCAGGTACAGACAGCAGAGATCGAGTGAATCCCTAAAAGGCAGTAGGAGTATTCTCGAGGGAAATCAGGATGGCAAAAAGGGGACATGAGATAGCTTTGGCAAATAGGGTTAAGGAGAATCCAAAGGGATTCTATAAATACATTAAGGACAAAAGAGTAACCAGGGAGAGAATAGGGCCCCTTGAAGATCAGCAAGGCCACCTATGTGTGGAACTGCAGGACATGGGTCAGATACCAGATGAATATTTTGCATCAGTGTTTACTGTGGAGATGGACATAGAAGATAGACAGAGTGGGGAAATAAATAGTGACATCTTGTAAAATAGCCACATTACAGACAAGGAGGTGCTGGACTTCTTAAAATGCATAAAGGTGGATAAATCCCCTGGACCTGATTAGGTATACCTAGAAATCTTTGGGGAGTTAGGGAAATGATTCCTAGGCCCCTTGCTAAGATATTTGCATTATCAATAGCCACAGGTCAGGTGCTGGAAGACTGGAGTTTGGCTAACATGGTGCCATTATTTAAGAAAGGTGGTATTTAAAAGCCGGGGAACTATAGACCAGTGAGTCTCACATCAATGGTGGGAACGTTGCTGGAGGGAATCATGAGGGACAGGATTTATATGTATATGGAAAGGCAAGGAGTGATTAGGGACGGTCAACATGGCTTTGTGCATGGGAAATTGTGTGTAACTAAATTAATTGAGTTTTTTGAAGAAGTAACAAGAAGAATTGATGAGGGCAGAGCGGTGGACTAGATCTATATGGACTTCAGTAAGGCATTCCTCATGGTAGACTGGTTAGCAAGGTTAGATCACATGGAATGCGGTGAGAAAAAGCCATTTGGATACAGAACTGGCTCCAAGGTAGAAGACAGAGGGTGGTGGTGGAGGGTTGCTTTTCAGACAGGAGGCCTGTGACTAGCAGTGTGCCACAAGGATCGGTGCTGGGGCCACTTCTTTTCATCATTTATATAAATGATTTGGATGTGAACGTAGGAGGTATGGTTAGTAAGTTTGTAGATGACATCAAAATTGGTGGTGCGGTGGACAACGAACAAGGTTACCTCAGAGTACAATGGGACATTAATCAAATGGGCCAATGGGCCAAAGAGTGGCAGATGGAGTTTAATTTAGATAAATGTGAGGTGCTGCATTTTGGAAAGGCAAACCAGGCAGGACTTCTACACTTAATGGTGAAGTCCGGGGGAGTGTTGCTGAACAAAGAGAATTTGGAGCACAGGCTGATAGTTCCTTGAAAGTAGAGTCGCAAGTAGACAGTTTGGTGAAGAAGATGTTTGGTACGCTTGTCTTTATTGGTCAGTGCATTCAGTATAGGAGATGGGAGGTCGTGTTGCGGCTGTACAGGACATTGGTTAGGCCACTTTGGAATACTGCTTGCAATTCTGGTCACTCTGCTATAGGAAGGATTTTGTGAAACTTGAAAGGGTTCAGAAACGATTTAGAAGGATGTCGCCAGGGTTGGAGGGTTTGAGCTATAAAGGAGAGGCTGAATAGGCTGGGGCTGTTTTCTCTGGAGTGTCAGAGGCTGAAGGGTGACCTTATAGATGTTTATAAAATCATGAGGGGCATGGATAGGGTGAACAGACAAGTTCTTTTCTCTGGGCTGGGGGAGTCCAAAACTAAAGGGCTTGGGGGAAAGATTTGAAAGGGACCTAAGGGGCAACTTTTTCATGCAGAGGGTGGTGCGTGTATGGAATGAGTTGTCAGAGGAAGTGGTAGAGGTTGGTACAATCACAACATTTAAAAGGTAGTTGGATGGGTATATGAATAGGAAGGGTTTAGAGGGATATGGGCCACATGCTGGCAAATGGGACTAGATTTATTTAGGATATCTGGTTAGGATGGATGAGTTGGACTGAAGGATCTGTTTTCATGCTGTACATCTCTATGACTCTATGACTGAGACATTTGAAAGAAAATCAGGTTATTGTGTAAAGAGGAAAAATTTTCAGGGTTAATGGGGGGAGGCAGGAGAATGGCTGTAATTTAATCCCCCCCCCCCCCCCCCCCCCCGGGGATCCAGTACTGACATGATGGGCCAAATGGCTCCTGCTACACTATAACATTTCTGACTCTAAATAAAGTCAATGATGCATCAAAAATGATTTTCTTCTGCAGTTTGTGTTAGTAAATGATCTTTTAAGAATGTGATGCTGACAACAATCTTTTGATTGTAATACTAAAATTTTTAAAAATGCATTAGGATGGGAGACTGCCTGCAATGCACTTATGAACAATGCAGGCATGAAAGAGAGGACTAAATTCTGAAGAGAATATTTCCACCTTCTAGTTAAATTCAATCTGGACATCTTTCAGCTTAGGACAAGAATCTTAATCATATCAACTTGTTAAAATTTGTGGCTAATAATTTCAATTCAGTCTTGCTTCTTTCGTAAATGTGTACAGTACACATTTAATAATGACAAAATGAATGAAGTAGTAACTAATAGAATCCCTATGATGTGGAAGCAGGTCATTCAGCACATCAAGATGACACTGAAGAGTATCCCACCCAGACCCATCCCCCTGCTTTTCCCCCGAGCCTGCACATCCCTGGGACACTGTGGGCAATTTAACATGGCCAACCCACCTAACACACACATCTTTGGACTGTGGGAGGAAACTGGACCATCCAGATGAAACCCACACAGACACAGCGAGAACTCCACACAGACAGTTGCCCAAGGCTGGAGTTGAACCAGGGTCCCTAGCACTGTGAGGTAGCAGAGCTGACCACTATACCACTGTGTCACCCCCAGAGTATCAGCAAGTTAAAGTGACAGAGCAAAAATCAAACACAGTAATTCCACTCTTTCCTTCATCTTATAATGCTGGGTCAAAAGCAATTTTGGCAGAACTTAATAAATATTCACTTGATTGCCCTTTTCTTTCAGAACTACATAGAATTATACCTTTACTTTCTTCACATAACTGTCCTAGAATTTCTGACTGTTGCTGGAAACTCACTTGGGTCAGCACCACTGTGTGCAGTTGTGCTGGTCCAAATAATGTGTATCTCCTCCCCATATCTCCTCCTTGCCTAATTGCGAAACATTAAATCATTTGTATTATCCCAATAGTTGAGATTTAATTTATCAGAGAAATCATACACTTTAGACCTTCTTCCTGGGGTTTTCCCTGCTACATCTAATAACGCGGTAAAAAAATCATTCATGTTTAAAATAGACGCCTAGGGAACACATCCCGTGTCTGAATGGGTAGGCCCATGTTGCATCAAATAGTAGGTTATAGTTGTTGAACCAATGAACAGCAGAGATCCAATAATTAGTCCCAGGCAGCTTGCTGGAGAAACCTTAAACATTGTTAAGATGTGGTGTCAGCAGCAGGCCACAGGTAAGTCTTTGAAAGGGACTGGTGTGGGGGTGGGGGGAGGTGTCAATTGGGAGACCAAAAGGAGTGGTGATCAGAAAGATCAATGAGGCTCATGGTGGCTTTTATCAGCACGTGTGATGGCAGTAGTCTTGGGGATCAAGGCTAAGATGTTGTTTGTATGAGGTCAAAAAGAACTTTCCAGATGCAGCTTTTACTTTGTTGGCTATGACCTAACTAACGGTATCTTTAACAGCTATGTATCATGTGACAAGATGCTCTTGTTTTTTCTGAATATGTATCAGCATTAATTGCCTCTCATCAGGGCACAAACAGGTTTTGTTTTTTAGAGATCCTCTTGAGACTACATTTTCTATCTGCACTAACATATTTATAAGGTGATACAATCACCTTCTGTATTTGAGTTGATATATGGAGTATTTGCACTCGTACGGAAGCAGAATTATAAGAATTCATCATTATCCTCAACAATTATCAACTGTCCATTAAATTTCAAGGCAGAACACACAAAAAAGTATCAATTTGCTGGACACCACAGTATTTAAATTGGCATAAGACGAAAACTATTTGTTGGCAACAGAAATCTTCTTCTCAGAATAACTAACACATTTCCACACACAAAAAAACTATCACGCTAAACAGAGCTTCCAAATTGGTGAGCTCATTGTTGATGCATTTCTGTTGGATATTCACAAAGCTGGAATATTTTAAACTTAGCAGTTACTACCATTTTTACTACAGCTCTGATTTCAGTCTATTCAATTTCAATTTAACAACTGGCAGAGTTTTTGTTACAATGGCATTCACTGTATTTTCTCATTTAGTAGTACTTGAACATACTTGCAGGCTGAAGTTTGAGATTCCACAAACATTTGCAAGTAATTCATTATTTCCTGGCACCTAGTTGGCTGAGTGCACCTTTGTTGACAGGCACAAAATTGTTCTTTCTTCTTTACAGCCTCCTTGTCTCTCTTCATCACTCTTGTGATCCACATGTCCTTCCACCCCATTGACACTTATTTTTACCTGCAACCTTCCCCCAGCCATCTCGACAAAAAGTGGCTCACATGGCCGTCTCCAAATTTGGAAAAAAGTGGGATTCTGCATACCTTTCCTGTCAAACCCTAGTGTTGACAAAAACGCTGCGACTGGGCCCACCTCATGTCCACCCCCACCCCGCCAAGACCGAACATTGGTAAAACTGGGACTGGCATCTCAGCTCAGCTCTTGGCATGCCCTTCCCAGAACTTGACCATCAGCTCTTGGCCCATCCCTCTATCTGGTCTTGGGGGGAAAAGGCAGCTAGCTTCCATTTCTCTGCCCTTGCCCTCACACCAGGACTCCAGCAACTGGTCGCCTGCTGACACCATCATTATCAAAACGTACTTATCTTTCTCACTGGTCGTCCAGTCACAGGTTTCTTCTAGGCTTTGTCTGGTAATGATCGGCTCACTAGTGAACCTATCAGCAGCAAGCATAGGTGTGAACTAGCCTGTGATTGGAGGAAACATTTCCTTCCATTCATCTTAAGGGGGCAACTTTTCCCTGATTGGTCACTTTCGTGATTATGTTTTCCCAGGAACTTTGTGGAATTCAGGGACAGAGTTGCCCACTACCTCTGTACTGTCACAGGTCAAAGTAATATTTAGAGTGATTCAAACAGGCCTTAGGCGCTTTATTTGCAACTGCAAAGAGTTTAACACATTTTTCAGGCGTTGGTCCTGTTTACTTAATCTTTTGCTTATTACTAACATTGTGGGAGTCACACCTCCAACTCGAAGACCATGAGTCTCTTTCCCACCATGTTGAAGATCATGGTGAATTTTTATTGCCCAAAATGCGGGTATGGGGTCATAATCATTCTAGGACAGTGCCTGCATTCATCTGGCCATCAAAACAGCTTCTCTACCCTCTATGCAAATGCTTTGCTGAGATGCAGACTTTGTCCTTATATCTCAGTTATGCTGATGACAGATTTGAGATTCAGCATGTTCAAGAATTAATTGTGTATTCACAGATGCAACTATGTTTATGTGAGGTTTCACATATGTAGTTATCAACGTTATGATCTTAAACTTGTGAGTCTACCTAAGGAGCATAGCTGAGAAATGAACTTGTCTACGGCTAAAACAATGCAATTGCCTTGACAGCAGGTTGCAGTGCTTTAGATGTATGGTTCACAAGTTAAGGTCTGCCTAATGCTGACAGCTCTGCCTATTCTAAATGCGTTAATAGCAGTTTGACATTGGAAATGGAAAATCTCCATTCCCTTGGTTCAATTAATTCTTTTACCTGATTTTTACAGGGGAGAAATTAATGTGTTTCTTTTACACTGCAAACAAAAACAAAATCTGACAGAATATTGTGTCAGAAGGCAATTTTCTTCACCTGGGACTTCAGTGCGAATTCACTTGAGACAGAGGGATAACTGTCCCTCATGTGTCTGAGAGTGCAAATGCAAATTTCCAGGGAAGATAAATGAACTGGATATAAATACCATAAATTTTGTTCTAGTTCAGTAATCCACCATGAGGCCATAGAATAAATAAAAACAAGCTGCTGATATAACAACATACAACCACCTGAGGGTAGATTTACAATAACTTTTCTTCCAGCATATCCATCCCATCCTTTGCATTTAAGAAACAATTCAGTCTCCTTCAGCTCTGCATAGACATCCAGTGGTATCAGTTTATTTACTGTTCATGCAGTAAAATGACTAACGTCAGCATTGAATCTTAACATGGTTTTTGACTAACATACATTGGAACTTGGAAATTTTTAACAAATTATCCATTTGTTGTTTAGAAGTAACATGAAGTAACATGGCTTGCAGTCAATTATGGAAGTATCCAAGTTGTTAACTCTTCATTTTGTCTTATGTATTTTTGACCTGTTCAAAATGAATCATATATTTTATACCGAACTGTTTTGTTCTGTGTGCATCTACATTTAGTTCAATCTTTCAAGCCATTCACTGTATCCTGGCTAGAATGGAAAACAGATGATTTGTTATAATTGTGACCATGTCAGCCATTAACACATATTTTAAAGCAGAAGGGTTGGACTTTCCACTTCCATCTGTTCTGGCTTGGCTTTGTATTGTAGTATATTCATTTATTAAAATTCACCCAGTTTGTTTTAAAATAGTCAAACCAAGCTCTTGAAATTACCGTACCAGTCCATTGACATGATTGTGAGGATGAATTTTTAGAATGAATCTTAGCAATGTCACTTGGGCCTTTCAATTCTAGTTATACCATCTCAACAGAAGCACTCATTCTGACATTACCTTGATGAAAATGAATACTTCTTTATCTTGTAAAATTACCTAAAATATATATTTTGTAAAGCAATAAATAATAATCCTCATATTTCACAACTACTGGTTTAAATCTTACATTTCTAACACAATAAAAACTCAACTGTAAACAAAGTACAGTCATGGTCTTAAATAAATAGGCTACAACTTTTATACCACCATGGTTAAATGCTGTGTTAAAACTTCAACTTGCAGCTTTATGATATAAATCCAAACTAATATAGTTTCATTGAAAGTGAAACCATTCCTGCTGAAGCATCTTTGTCTTCTGAAAACATTTAATGTCAATCTCAACAACATATTCAAAGCCTCACACTGCTTGGTTCACCAAAACGCTGTGTTGGAGTATGTTGATATGTTTTTCCATCCGTTGTTTACTACATGATAAATCCTTCGGCTTTGATGGGAAAGTGTTAAGCTGGTGTTACACAACATCCCATAAAGATGACATGAAAACCAAGTAACAGTCACCATCAGTGTTGGATATCACATAAAAGCAACTGTGGTCTCAGAAAACATGATCCATATCCTTTCTAGAGGAATAAGTGGCACAGCATATATTTAACATAATGGAAATAAGACATGAAAAACAGATAAAATTAAATTGCATGCAATACTTTGTGAAGTTATTCTGAAAGGATTTTTTTTGTTCTTAATATTCAACTATGATTTTTCTCACTGTGGTTACTGATCAGTAATACTTCAAAGTATTAGTTCACATATCAATGTAAATCTTGAATGAAAGCTATCAAAAAATACAAAGATTAACCCCCCGCTGTATGCTAACAGCTGTTTTTATTTGTTATGCACACTAAATGATCCACGTCTTATAAGGAGACATTAAATCTTTTGTAGACAGGGTGTGCTGTGCTATAAAAATGGTTGCAGTATATCATACAAAATGCAGAAAAATATAAAAGAATACATAAATAGGAATTGGTTATTATAAGCAAACTTGGGGATATATAATACTTTCACTTAACAGTATGTGACATCACTTCAACTTCCCATGAAAATATCAAATTGGAAAGTATGCCCAAAATAAGCCACCATATTTTAAACATAAATGAGTTTTGTGATGCTTTAATTGCACAGTAACAAAGCAGTAATCATGAAGCTTCTCCTAAGGTCAAAACACATTGGGTGACAATCATAATATCGTACGTTATTAATATTGTGATGCATGTATGTATTACAAATACACACGCACCAACAGTGTCCAATGCCTAAACACCTATTAGACCAGTTCAGAGAACATTAAACATTTCCTTAAAACCTAAAGAAAAATGACAATAACACTATTTGTAGCCAATAATTAGTGTTAAATGGGCACTTTAACAAGTTCAGTAAGATGCAGGTAATAAAGGTTTGCGGTAACTGTTTCTTTTGCGTTGCGGGTTACATTAGTTAAGTGAAAGATGGGATTTTTCATACTATGCCATCCAATTGTATTGTGATTTTAAGTAAAAAATTAACCGAGTCAAAGAATTGATGAATAACAAAAGAAATATGGATTTTTAAAAATCGTTTAATAAAAAAGTCAAACTTAAAAAAAAACTGAAAACAATATTTGAAGAGGAACAGAAGCGATAAAAACTGAGACACGATCTAAAAAATACAAACTAAAACGTCTTCAATCTCTCAACTTACCTATAGTATGACTTCTGATTGAAATCAATTAAAAGAAATTTAAAACACAAAATAACCTTTTATTTATTTCCACTGAAGACTACACAGTGACACTGCTGTAGTTCTAGGAGTTATCTACATTTGCATATATTTACAGCCTTGCATATTTACACAATCCGAATACAGTGTTAGAAACATAAGCTTTGAGAGTTGTCTCAAATTAAAATCAGAACCGTAAGAAAGTTCTCACACGAGCTGTTACTTTCTATGCTGATATAAAATGCAGACGTAGTCCTTTGCTGCATCAAAATACATCTCATAAGAAGTCCCAAAGAACTAACAAAAGAGGATAATTCTTTGAATTTGTAAGCAGATACTGGCAGATCACGTTTCTCTAACAGAAGCGTGTCTTGGTTCTGACCTTGAAACTGACTGTAAAACAATAGCTCACAGTTCTCATATTATTAGAAAATGGCAAAAAATTCACTGTGATCACACTACTGCAAAATACCTTCTGCTCAATGCAAAATGTGTGAAGAAATAAAAGAAAATCTCTGCACGTTGCAGGAATTACAATGCAACGGTTTTAAAAATAATCGTAACAACACAGCCTGAAAAATGGCCACATAAGCAGATGTCTTTGGCAAAGTGGTTGGCACATGGTCCTTTACTGTTACCTCTTGCCCATTTCACTCTGTCTCATGAAATGGATATTATTTACACTGTCTGACAATTCAGGGTATTGTTCAACAGTTTTAATAAAGTAGCCATCATAACCTTGCACCCTGCCAGTGATCAGTAGCTGCTGCTTTTCTCCATCTGTCCATGAGCGAATGCCTTCCTCTCCATCTTGCAACCTTTGCTGTTCCCGACTCCAGGCCTGTGCTACAGCTCGCTGCCTAGCCAACTCCAAGACACGAGCTTTCTCTTCATCCATGGTTGTCCCATATCGTGTATTTAAACATAGGAAACCGTATTGGAGTTTTATATCGGTGTATCTTCTAGTCCTTCCATTCAGAACAGTATTAATTTGCGAGACAGTAACATTAACTCCATTCTCCAGGGTTCGCCTTCCACCATTAAGGCCCAAAATGGTGAGATCCCTTTCTGCAGGCCCCAGTTTAATGAAATAATGTGTGTCCACACCATTAATGGTGAAGTGAAAACTTTCTAAATAGTAGGCATTATTTAACACAGCAGCCACTCTCCTGCCATCCTCATTGGCAACACTTATGATATCAGTGCTTACTCGTCCTCCTCTCACAGCAAATTTCACCCCTTTGCCCAGGATTGAACCACTCGTTGCGAAAGTCTTCACTTGTGCCTTTGGCTGACATCCAGCTCCACTTCCTCCATAAATCCGGCCAAAGTGCTCAACTGTAACAAAGGCTTTGAGTTGCTTCTGTACTATACACTGGACTCCTAAGATAGACTAGTGAAAAGAGAAACCATTAGCATACATTTTCATCAAAAAAAAAAACACCCTGTTCACAACACTGGAATACAATTTCCTTTATGAGTCTTTTCCTGTATCTGGTGAGCAGTTTCAAAAATATTGCCCACTGCTTCACAACCAAATTTTGTAATTAATCACTTTAGAAGGATTGATTATCTTATGTTTGGAAATTGCACAATTTGATTTTAGAATAAATTGAAACAAGAAACTAAATCTTTCTAAATTACCTTTAACGAAACATCATACTGTGCTATTATGTGCTATTCCTAAGTGCTGTAAACCTCTGAAAGCAATTGAAAAACTGCACGAATCAGATAGCTCAAACCATCTTTGATGGCTGCTTGGACATCCTGCTTGGCCTTGAACTCAGAGTCATACAGTCATACAGCATGAAAACAGCCCCTTCAGCCCAACCAGTCATGCCGACCATGTTCCCAAACTAAACTAATCCCACTTGCCTGCGCTTGTCCCATATCTCTCCAAGCCTTTCCTATTCATGAACTTATCCAGGTATCTTTTAATGCTGTAACTGTACCTGCATCCATCACTTTCTCTGGCAGTTCATTCCACACACGAACCACTCTCTATGTAAAAAAGTTGTCTCTCATGTACTTTATAAATCTTTCTACTCTCACTCAAAATTGGCCCCTAGTTTTGAACTCCCTCATCCTAGGGAAAAGACCCTTGTTGTTCACCTTATCTATGTCCCTCATGATTTTATAAATCTTATTAAGGTCACCCCTCAACCTCCTACGCTCCAGTGAAAAAAAGACCCAGCCTCTTCATTCCATTTTTATATTTCAAACCCTCCATTCCTGGCAACATCCTGGTAAGTTTTTTCTTAACCTGCTCCAGTTTAATCATATTCTTCCCATAACAGGGTAACCAGAACTGCACACAGTACTTCAGAAGAGGACTCACCGAAGTCATGTACAACCTCAACATGATGTCCCAACTCCTATACTCAAAGATCTGAGCAAGGAAGCAATGAACTCAGAAAACCAACACACATTTTCAAGGATAGTAGGAACTGCAGATGCTGGAGAATCTAAGATAACAAGGTGTAGAGCTGGATGAACACAGCAGGCCAATTAGCATCAGAGGAGCAGGAAAGCTGACGTTTCGGGTTGAGACTCTTCCTCAGAAAAGGTCTTTTCTTTTTCAGGTCTTCTCTTCTTCAGAAAAGG
>NC_063337.1:51837955-51919753 GCF_021869965.1 Rhincodon typus
TCAGAAATATTTCTGAAGAAGGGTCTAGGCCCGAAACGTCAGCCTTCCTGCTCCTCTGATGCTGCTTGGCCTGCTGCGTTCATCCAGCTCTACACCTTGTTATCACACATTTTCAAGCTTGGTCTTACAATCAGACTTCATGTTTCGTGTAATAAAGTTCAACATGTTCATAGGCATTAGAACGAGATGAGATTTTACAATAACAAGGTGTAGAGCTGGATGAACACAGCAGGATTTTGCAATAAATAGTTTATTAATCCCATTTAAGAGGTTGATTGTTTTAAAACAGAACAGAAAAACCAGTACTGGGATCATCACTGTGTGCCAAGAAATGGAAAAAAGAACATACTAAATGAGAAAGAAACAATTTCAATTTCCTTGAAACTTTGGGTTTAAGTTTATATTTCTCTTGTTGGGGAACTAAATGCTTAATAATAGAAATGCTGGATGTTGAGTAAAGGAACATGCATGAAACAGGTCTGGGTCAAAATAAAGACCAACACCCTGGTATTTTTGACAGTGGTGTGTACAATTCTGTAGCATGCAGGTTCATAGTTCCTTGAAAGTGGAGTCACAGGTGGACAGGGTAGTGAAGAAGGTGTTTGGTATGCTTGTTTTTATTGGTTAGTATATTTAGTATAGGAGTTGGGAGGTCATGTTGCAGCTGTAGAGGACATTGGTTAGGCCACTTTGGCCTAATTTGGCAGAATTGCGCGCAATTCTGGTCTCCCTGCTATAGAAAGGATGTTGTGCAACTTGAAAAGATTCAGAAAAGATTTACAAGGATGTTGCCAGGGTTGGAGAGTTTGAGCGATAGGGAGAGGCTGAATAGGCTGGGGCTATTTTCCCTGGAGTGTCAGAGGCTGAGGGGTGACCTTATTGAGGCTTATAAAATCATGAGGGGCATGGATAGGGTAAATAGACAAGGTATTTTCCCCGGGTGGGGGAGTTCAAACTAGAGGGCATAGGTTTAAAGGGAGGGGGAAAGATTTAAAAGGGACCTAAGGGGCAACTTTTTCAAGCAGAGGGTGGTGCATGTATGGAATGAGCTGCCAGAGGAAGTGGTGGAAGTTGGTACAACTGCAACATTTGAAAGGCATCTGGATGGGTATATGAATAGGCAGGGTTGAGAGGGATATGGGCCAAATGCAGGCAAACGGGAGTAGATTTATTTAGGATATCTGGTCAGCATGGATGATTTGGACTGAAAAGTCTGTTTCCGTGCGATACATCTGTATAACTCTACAACTCTAACTTTAGAACTAAAAATGAGTCCTATCTCTTGGATCCATTCACATACTCTCATGTCACAAAACAGAAACGCATTTGACTATCTGAAAGATCTTGGCAGTTCTCTATAAAGGGTTATGTGTATCAATGTACACTTAACGGCATACACACATTCCTGAATAGTTTGCTCACGTATGTTTTAAATGTACCTCGACAAGTAATGAGGTGCGACAGTAAAATTCAAATAATGAAGTACAGTAATTAACTAATTACACTTATAAAGGGAAGACTTGAATCTGCAAAGCTGGAACTGTAATTTCCCTGTTTTTTTTTGCTGTTAATTTGTTTGCAGGCTGCAATTGCACTGGCAAGGCAGCATTTATTGCCGATTCCTAGGTCCCTGAGAAAGTATTCATGAGTGTTCTCCTTGACCTGCTGCATTCCACTTGAGTATTTCAATGCAGTGGCAAGGGCAAAACCTAACTGGAGAGATTTCAACAAGGAGCTGTAGGTGATGAAAAAACAAGTCAAGGACTTTGGAGTGGAAAAGGAAGTTGGTCACAGGCCAATAAGGCTTGAACAATTTTTAACTCATGAGGGACAAAACCTGAGGAGATGGCATTATTTATAGTGCCAGCTACCATAGGCGCAGGAAGATAAAACTTCTTTTACAATTTTGTTCACAAATTTTCTGATTTATAGATTCAGAACTTACCTCCATGGAATTGGAATTAAATGGCCGAATTCTCCTGCATTGAGAGCCTCAAACTCAGAACCATCTGTCGGTCCAATCTTGGCGATTTTCTGCCTAACTGATGATCAGGATGTCTCTGGGACCCCTAAACCAGGAATGTCACATGAGTTTTACGGGTGAGATGGACATTTGGAGTTCTTCAGACTCTGGGTAGCTGGAATTCGAATGGGAGAGGTAGACGCTGCTGACGTAGGTGGAGGTAACCTCTGAAATCTACATTCTGAAATTGTTAAAAACAAGTGCAGCTACAGTTGACAGGCTTTCTGTGCATGGGACAGCCTCTCTACAGGCCTGCATCCCTACCATTGCAGCTCTGACACTAGTGGTCCCAATAGTTGGGAGGAGGGATTTAAAGATGTCATTTGCCCTCTTTGCCACCTCCAGGCAACGGTTGGGCTTCAGCCTTGGCAGGGTCCTGTCCTATTCAGGAAAGTGTCAGGCACAGCACCACTCTTACCCAAGTAGGTACTGAATGATCTTAGTTAGCTGCCACTGCTGCTGGGCATGGCTCAGCCTCCATCCAGATCACTCGCAGGTGAATGCAGGGGGCGCCACCCAAATGCGAGATGCGTTCATTACCTTCCATGGCCCACATCCAAACCTATTTCTGTGGATGCAGCAAAATTCACTCTAAAATTTCTGGGTTGCTCTTGTCGTATACTAACCACAACATGGCTGCACTCTGTTAATATAATTGGGGTCACATTGGGAAAGGCACCAATATTGGCACAAAGATTGCAATGGGTGATTAATCCGCACCCACTCCCTTTTATGCAAGCAGCACACCAGCTTCATGCTGCCTTTGAATATAAATTATGGTACCGTGCCAACCAGTGCTAAATATGTTTTTGAGTCACTGTATTCCTCATCAGAAGCTCCATTTGTGAGAGCTAGCATTATCTTAAAGCTAGCGTACACTTCTTACAACTGGCCTGCAATTCTGCATCCAGACTACACAGCTGTTGGAATTGTTCGCCAAAGCCATTGTGAACAGGAAGAACACTTACAAATGGTGAAACAGGGCAGAGAGAGAACCTTGAGGATCTTAGATGCAGCAAAAGACACTCAATGCAGGAGACAGACATGAGGAAAGAGGTTATCTATCCATAAGGGTCTAGGAGGCCCTCCAGACAGACACTGTAAAAGCAATGGCAGTATAAAACAGTCATGATCAATAATAGCAGTATAAAGTCCTGGAAGCAGTGGCAAAAGAAGTTCAATGGCCTCACATGAGTGGTCAAGGTCAGTGAATGCAACTTTAAATGTCGTATCCTGTGCCACTAGCTTCAAATATTTCTCAATTGCCTGCTCATCCTTCACTTAAAACAATCATCATCTATACATACCATCTAAATGTACTATACATTTCTAGCTTCACCCTACCAGCACTCACTTTGCACTTTTGCCAATCTGAAACACACCGACAAAGATTCAACTTGGAAGGGCACATCACTCTTACTCATTGCATCATACGCACTGACACATTTCTTCCTCTGTTAGATGACAAGATGTTGCGTTTCTGCAGACCACAACACTTAACCAACAGGAGACAGATGCCACATTCTCTCTCCCAATGGAAGAGGCGGTCTTGTCACCATGACAGCAGCCATGAAACAGGCCTTAGTTGGTAGTGGGGCTGAAACCATTGAAGATGATAGTTCGTTCCTAGCTAATCCATTCTAACATCTCATCTTCCCCTCATGCTGTAGCTTTTTCCTAATTACTAATATGATGCAAGCCTGCACATCCTACTGATCCTTATCACAGCCCAGGTATTATCCTTTTGGATATCTAAGAATTGCCACCTGACCAGCTAGTGGTGCAAGACTGTGAACTGCATGAGAAATAAGTGACAGATAATGATGAAATGCTTGTTGCTATCTCATATTTGAAGCGACCAGCACTGAGGTTACTGTGGAAAGTAGTACTTAAGCAGAATTTTCATTGACAATTCACAAGACATGAATGGGCTGCAGCTAGGGCAGGAAAAGGTGGCAGCAGTCTGGTCTCACTGGGTTAGAGCAACAGCAAGGACAGTGTGGGTGGAGTGGGAAGGTGGAGAGACTTCAGGCGCTCTTCAGCCTTCAGCGGGGTCCTCCTATGACAATGGCTGCTCCTATGGCTCACCCTCATTAAGGCCCCATTCCTTTCCAGGGCCTGGATCTCAGATCGTGGCCTCTCAAATCCCATGCCTGGTTGTGAGGGCATTGCCCAATCATTGCATTCACATCTTTTGGTGGACCTTCTAAATGGTTGGCAGCTCCTGGGAGTATGCGGCTATCTTCAGTAGAGCTGGCCACCCTGGGGTCAGCCATGGCAAGATGGGCTCTCAGATCCACAGACTCCCGAAAATAGTATCACCCAGATCCTACCAGTCACTGGCCCACATCTTTGGATCTGTCAGCAGGACAACTGGCACAATAATAAGCCATCAGTCAAATATAGATCAGATAAGAACAATGGGGGAGAATACAAATGAAATTAAAAATGGGTGATGTGATCCCACATTTGCTTACTCCACAACATTCAAACATTAATGCTTGGTGAGGAAATATGTCCTGTAGATATAGAGACAAATTTAACACTGCTTCACAGAAATAAATTGATTCTTACTGTTTCTTCAACCTGTTAAAGTTTAAATCCTGGGTTTTTTTTTTAAAATGTTAGGCAGTACACAAGTCAATCTGCTTCATATAGTGATGCTAAAAACAATAACTTAAAGAGCATGTCTAAAGAAATTCCTTCCTTTGTCTAAAAAAATTTCAAAGCACAAGACTGCAAGAGCAATACAGAATAGCATCACACCATTCATCACAATTTCTGCACTATCATTCAATTGAAATTAGTTTCCACGTTGTATTTACCACATCAACATGAACTTTAGTACCTTGACATAAAGAATGACCCCCATCAGAAATCACAGACCTGAAATGGACAAGGGGCGGTGATAAAAAGTCAGGACAACTGACCGACAGCAGTTAGGCATAAAGATGCATAGCACCATTGCAAGGTGTCAGGGTATATGGAGAATCAATAAAGAGTAGGGCCAAAACAACTGAATCATATTAAATTCAATAATATCCATTCACTTCTATGGCATAATAGTAGCTGTCCTCCTCTAAGCTAGCAGGTCTAGGTTCAAGTACCACTTGCTCCAGAAGTGTGTAATAACATCTCTGTAACAGGTGGTTTAGAAAATATTTCCATTTACTTCTGCTTAAAAATTGGATCTGAAATGTATCTGATTGAGGCATATCTCCTCAGGACTGTACAAATTTTGGTGTATTTTGGGTCATACTTTGTATAATGCTTTTCTAAGGAATCTCTCAAATGTTTTCAGTTAAATCTGGAAAGTTATCTGGAGCTTAGTTCTATTGTTAAACAATGAGTAGACTTGATAGTACAACATTTGCAATGCGGAACGTAAGAATTTTAGTTCTGCTTTTGAGTTCATGAGTTGTTGAAGCATGATCCCTATGTTGCACCTGCATGGTCGTCTGTCTGCACAATTTTCTTTTCAATATTTTAAAACAGTTTTTTTTAAAGAAGCAAACTAAAGAAATTGATCAGTTATCTTTCATTCATACATCACTATTAGAGAGAAACATTTTAGATTCTGGTGGTGAATGTGCAATTTATGAAGACATGTTTTATTTATAGTTAATGGTTTTGATTGAAGATTGCTGAGGAAAAAAAAAACTTTTGTCAAGATTTTGCGAATGCTCACTTTTTGTTTAAAAATATTGCTGAGAAATTTTGACTTGTGCCCAAATGGGTATGAATTTGGGAGCATGGCTCTTCCATACACTGATCCATTCCTGGCTCAGAACCAAGCTGAATTTAACTTTGGATCTCGTTTGAACACCATCAGTGAATTACGAGCAATGAATAGGCACTTTACTGCAGTTCACTGGTTGGGGAGGATGGTAAATTGGGCAGACTCAAGCTTGGGCTTAAGGATCCAGGGTAGAGCCCATAATGAGTCAGCAGGAGACAGAGGATTCTCTATAAGTCCAAAGGAAACAGTTCTGCTTGGAGACAGAATGTGTCTCAACATGTGCTGCTGCAACAAGTTATGGTCCATTATATTACATACACCATACAATATAGAAATGGGTCAAAGTTCCCAAATGGTCCATGCCAGTCTTTATGCTCCATACAGTCTCATTCCATCCTTCATGCTTTAACCCCCATCAACGTAAACTTTCATTCCTTTTTCTCATCAAATATTTTTCTAGATTCCCTGTAAATGGTCATCCTAATCACCGTAAGCATTTAATGACATGGTCAGTTCCAGCCACTTTGTGGGAAAAGGAATTTCTTCTGAATTCCTGATTGGATTCATTGGTAACTGTCTTAAACTGATAGTCCCTAGTTTTGGTCTCCCAATAAACTGCAAACATTTTCTCCACGTTCTCCACATTCAGCAATCTAAAAGACCTCTATCAGGCCACCCTTAAGCCTTCCACTTTCTTGAGAAAAGAGCTGTAACCTGTACAATCTGTCCTGACAGACATAACTTCTCAGCTTTGGTATCATTGTCTTAAATCTTTTAGCTACTAAGACCTTTTTACAATATGGCATTCAGAACTCTCCATAGAATTGTGGTCTAATCAAGGCTTTATACAAATTTAATGATTCATGTGTACCCAAGATACCTTTTCTCCTCTATTCCATTTAAACAAATATGTTCCAAGAAGTATATAGCCTGCTTATTCTTCCCACTAAAAAGCATCACCTTACAGTGTTCCCCATTGCAATCAATTAGCCATTAACAAACCCAATCTGTAGGTTTATTAATGCATTCATATTTTATATCTAGTTATCAAAAATAGCTTAGAAAATCTTGGCAGGGGAAGAGGTTGGACAGCATCTGAATACCAGTGAGGAAGTATTCTATCAAATTTAGCTGTTGAGATGTGGCCGGAACAAAGCATAAGATATTAAACAGCCAAACCTCATCGAAGCAGAATATTTCTAGTGTGGAACTTTAGTTATACTTTCTTTTTATTGGCTGCCTGTTCTCTGGCCTTTAATGTCTGGATCATTGAAAGTTGCAGCAGAACATCTTCTGAGGTTGGAAATTAGGTCCCATTTCTGGTTCCGACTCTGGTTTCTGTGACTTTAATCCAGCCCATGTTGAGAGATGATTAATTTTCACATTACAGAAGGAAAAATAGGCATTGCTTCTTTGGTCCTGATCAACATGGCCTCAAATTTTACCAAAAGCTGTTCAGCCCCTCAAGAGGATGCAACAGTGTAACTGACATCCAAATTAGTGTCATAAGTCTTTGTATGTGCACTTCTTGATGACGGATTTCTACGTTTCTATTTAGGTACTACTCTGGATAGGTTAATTAGTATTGTCTTTATTTTTGACTTTTTGTTTAAGAACAATTCAGGACAAAACATTATTTTACTCTTAGCTATATAGGAGTATTCCAAATGATGTTACTCATCTCCTCCTTCTGCATCTCCCTTATCAATAAAAGAATGATAATTTATTTGCATGTCACCCTGGTATAGATCCTCTGTGTGCTGCAGTCTGCAGGAGTGTACACCTGCCCACCCAGCAGCTTTATTCAGAAACCTCAATAGTGGTGTGCCCAAAAAGTTTGAAAATATCCATATCCCAAACTTTTGTTGCATGTATATTGCAGGTGCAACCCTCATTGATAAAGCCCCAAAGAGGGGTCAAGTTAAGAGAATTGAATTCCAGCAAAACAAGACTCCTCCCCTTGATTCCTAAGCTCTGTGCCTGGGACTGTTCTGAGGTCAGAAGTTAGGAAAATTGTTCCCTTCTCCTTTTAGTCTGGTATGAATTTTACCAAATGCAACTTCCAGTTAGCAGGTTAGAATGGAACAATTTGATCTGCTGTCATGTTATTGTTTATAAAAAAAAATCAAAGACCAGCTTTAAGGTAATACAGTGTGGAGCTGGAGGAGCACAGTGGGCCAGGCAGCATCAGAGGAGCAGGAAAGTTGACGTTTCGGGTCGGGACTCTTCTTCAGAAATTTCAGAAATTCAGAGAAAAGACCAGCTTTGTCCATGTTCAGTGAACAAGTTAGTAACTTGCAACATTGCTGATAACATTTCAAGAATTGTGATACTTAAGCTGAAAAAGACAGGAGTTGTGCTGCCCAAAAATCCAATTCTCAATTCTCAATTGTGTTTCAGTTACTTGAGTGAGAAATATTGGATTTTAAATGATTTTAGTGAGCTTTCTGAAAAACCTTGAATAATCATGGCGGGATGTCAGATTTACAGCACTCAGGTAACTTCGCCATTAGGTTATAAAATGTCAATGAATCACCCTCCAATTATTTGGACGGTGAATTTAGCATTAGGAATAACCAATATCACTTCCAGCAATTTGATGTGAGCAGTTACCCAATGCAAGCTGAAGCAGGCCTGGTAGTTTTATTCCTTTAGAAAATTACCAGGGATCCCAAAAGTACCAGAAGTCCCAGTTACACAATAATAATTATGCTGTTATAGATGACTGAAACTGTAATCTGTCAGGGGGATTGCATAAATTTTGTAGAGTCCACTTGATTTTCTTTAAATGTAAAGAAGATCATGCAGGTTCTATAAAGTGCAGGGGATTGGTTCTGACAGATAACTGCCCAAGTACCATACTTGACTTATTTGATGCTAAAGTGGAAAATTATAAGCTGCTAGATTGTTGTAGATGCTGCTGTGGTACTTATCATGGTTATCTGGGCGAGACAAATTTAATGTGAAGAATTGCCCTCTTTTAAACTAATGTTAGTTGAAGGACATTTATTGGTCAAGACACCAGAAAAACCTTCTGCTCTTCATCAAATTTAGCATCAGTTGAAGCACTGGAACAACTGGATAGGACCACAATTCAAGGTTATTTCCTAAGGACTGCATCTTCATTAATACAGTATTCTTCCTGAGAACAGAATACAAAAAAATACTGGAACTATTCAGTACTGACGATCAATTTGAAGATTTGAAATATTGACTGACTGACTGACTTCAGTTTCTCCACAGATGCTATCTGAATGATAAGTATTTCCAGCTTCTTTTTTCTTTATTAAGTGAGGAGACTCATGACAATGTCACAGAAATGAAAGAGGCAGATTTTTGAACATAGCGTTGATGATAAGGAAAAGTGAAGTGGATCCAGGGAGCCTGTTCTCAGGGGAAGACAGGACAGAAACTTACCCCAACAATTAAAACTCGCTGTAGCCTGAAAGAAGGTGGATTCTAATTCCTCCAGCTTACCTATATCCTTTGCATGTCGGGTCACAGAAAATCAAACTCTATCCTGATGGCTAATTGGTGGCACAGTTGAAGTGGATGAACAAGTAACTAATCTTATCCACTACAATAAATGATAACAGAAGATGGCAGATTCGATGCACAAGTTGGAAGAAAGCTAGAAATAACCAGCAGTAATTTAACAATATAATTCAAGCTTAAAATAGGGATAAAATGTGTAAGAAATTCAAATTCTTTGTTTTTTGTTCTTAACTAATGGTGCGTGGTTTGGAGTAATAGTGAAGGATGGTATGTGGTTTGGAGGGGGCCTTTAGGCCAATTGAGTAATGATTAGCTACACCAATTATTAAATGCAACTCCGTGCATACCTTTCCTTCCACTGCTACCCTTGCACTGATTGTAAAGTCTGAGTAACCTTCTTCTGTGCCACAGTGACTTTGGTTCTATTTTCTCTAAGGAATAAGAAATGTGTTCTGTTGCTATTTTATCGCATTCAAAAGAAAATCTGCAGATAAAGACTGTGATTCATTTGTTTCATTCTCTTTCACCATGACAGTTGCATGAAGCAACAGTAAATGTTAATCAACCACCTGCAATTTGTGGAATCTTGCTATGCACAAAAGATCTGCTCTGCATGCCAGTGTGAGGGTAGCGTATCATCATCTGGGAAGTATCAAGTTTGGAGAGAAATTATGAGGAGATATACGGATGAGTATCTCATTTGAACAAACTTCAGTTTATCGTTCAATTTATGAAAATAAATTTCTATGAATGTTGTAATGACAATCAGAGAAATTTTGAATTAGATGGAAATGATTAGATAATATTATTAATCAAGAGATTATTTCTAAGCTCCCACTGATTTAGTGCTGGGTATACATAGACTTACGTAGACTCCCAGACTTTTAGAAAGGTTGGACAGGACATGAAGTCCCACCCCACTGTGTTCATTGCATTTTTGTTCGGGATTGGGTGCATGACTCGCACATGAAGATAACTTGAACCCTGAAGAGTCATTTGAACTCTGTGCCAAATTGAAAAAGATCCTATTTTCCCTGAAGCAGGGTCCTTAACCTATAATATAGGAGTGAAACATTTATTGAGGAGACATAAATGTGCATTAAGGGGCGCATAAGATCTGTCAAATTGTCAAGCTGTCAATTTAAGTAAATCACAACACTAAAAATTAATGAAATGGAGCCTGCCTGTGTCAATGAATATGGAAAAAATCTGTTGCATTACTTACACAAATGTTTAACATTGCCTCAAGGGCTATATTTATGTCATTATTGTTGGTTGGCTGCTTTCCACAACTTATAATTATCCCATGAGGGTGGTGGAGGATGGTGCATAAATTCAATGTTTGATTGACAATAACAACATTGTTTGAAGGACTGCTATCTTTGCTGTAGGATTGTCAGTACATGTTTATTTTGATAAGGGTTAATGGGCTTTTAAAGCATTGAATGGACTTTCATGAATGGGAGTGTTAATTTTTATTATGATGAAATCTGTAATAGATATTTACATCTTTATTTTACCTCAAAATGGCTCCTGGAGCTTGCCCACAGTGAAGACTGGATCAGTTGACGTGGATGGTGTTAAGGCAAAGTCTGGTGGATGGACACCATTACTTGGTAAGCATGGGGCATGGGGTGTGGGTGAGGAACTAATGGAGTGTGAGGGAGGACGACCAGAGCGTCTGTTATTTTTCAATAATCTTAGATTGTTAATGAAGACCTGGTAAACTGAGTTGGGCCTTTCGAACAACCCGCCTCTGCACTTGGCAGCCACTGCCTTTAATCTATGTTTGAGCCTGATTCCATCCCTCACCCACGTTGGGGTAAAAATTGAACCATTCAGAGAACTTTATCCTATGGCAAGTGCACCAACCTGGGGAATTTCCCAGCTCAAACTACCTACTTGTAAAGCAAAGGTCCAGCCATAAGACTCCATTCTAAATTGTCACTGATTTAGGGTCATACAAGTAACAATGCAGGAGAATCTCACTTGACCTGTTTTGCCCATACTATTGCTGGTTCTTTAACTAAAACAATCTCCTGCCTTTGCCTCATATATTTTTTGTATTTTATATTTCACTCCTTTAGATACATACTCCAACACTCGTAGTAAATGAGATGTTGCTAATGCAATTTGCCCATTATATGTGTTAGACAGTTTAAAAGGATCACATTATTACTAGTAAACAGAACAATAGCAAATCATTGGTAAAGTTGTAATAACATATCGCTCTGAACAGATTAAGTACACATGTATAAGTTGTAGTTATTTTTAACAAATGCATTCGGATGTATCTCTGGAGCATGTGGGAACCTGGCTCTCATAGTTTAAAGACAAGAACCACTGTAGATGTTTTTTTAATCAACCTGTTCAGACATTTCTGGAGTAGGTCAGATTTAAACCCAGGCCTTCTGGGTGAAAGGAATGGGTGGGATTTAAACCCAGGCCTTCTGGGTGAAAGGAATGGGTGGGACGTAAACCCAGGCCTTCTGGGTGAAAGGAATGGGTGGGACGTAAACCCAGGCCTTCTGGGTGAAAGGAATGGGTGGGACTTAAACCCAGGCCTTCTGGCTGAAAGATACCACTGTGACATATGAATTAGGACAGAATTAAGGTATACAGGAATTGTACCTTAATGAGGTGTGAACTACCAAGAAAATATCTGTTTCTGTGTGAAATTCAAGGGGCGCTTAACATGCTCAACGTGACACATTTCTAATTGACAATAATAAAACTGATAATTATTAGTGTTTTTTGGTTAATTGGAATGAGGTCACAATTTAAACATGGGTGGTTTAACAAATTGGGTCTGAACTTACTTGGTTTCCATGTACATTTAAGTTATCACAGCCCTAGCAGTGACCAATTGTGATGCTAATGATTCTTGGTGTGAACAAAACATTTCCATCTTTTGCCATTTCTATTCATAATTTTGAGTCAATGTGTTATGTTACAACAATGCCTGCAAAAAAACTTTCTCTGGCGAATTGCTGAAATTCCACATTTGAAAATGTAAAATCAAATCAATTTATGCTGACCGCTGTTTAAAACAAGCAGCCTGGCCAAAAGGAGTCGAGATAATGGGTTCTTCATTGCAAACGCACACAGTGAGGTATCCTCTCTACACTACATGTAGTCTTTTTAGTGGTGAGGCAGTTTCATTTTGTCCATACATCACAGTTAAATTTGATCAAGTAACCGTGGGACTGGCTGAGTCTTTGGGTGTAGGAATGGGGGATGAGGGAAGTTGTTACCTTGCTGTTGTCCCACTGTTGAGTTTTCATCTGAGTGTTGTGAAGTTCATAGGAAGGTTCCATTGACGAAGTTTCTGGTTTTGGATACCCTGGGATAACATTATGCAGCTGGAATCCAAATGTCAGCAGCCAACTGTTCACATCTGTGACATGAAAAAGAGTAAAATCACATTCAAAGCCTTTCAATTGTTTCACAGAAAAGCACCAGGGAGCTCTTTACTGCAGAAATACCATGAAGATCCGGATGATCCTTAGAAACATCCATCGGAGTGGTGCTTAGTATGACTGTGTTGTGCATGTCAAATTAAATAGCATATAATACAGCTGTCACTAAGGTGGTTGTTATGTTGGCAGTTGGGTGTGGATGTCCCTTTACGAGAGCAGGTCATGAGACCAGGAGTGGGAGCTAGGGGAGACAGTCTAAAACCGACTGTGGAGCTGAGAGAACGCACAATAACGTATTCTCTGTTCAAGTTTACTCTCCATCTATGTTGTGTTCTATTTCTGGTTCTAGTGAACCACCAACACCATAGTGGTGTATCTTGCAATTTCAAGCATTGAAACAACTGGCACTTCTTAAGTACTCAATGCATGCAGGGGAATAACTCAACAAAAGGGAAAATGGGTAGGTTTATGGCAGGAAGCTAATGATATTGTTGAAGAGGAGAACAGAGAGCACTGAGGTGGTTTTTGGAGCAGAAAGAAGATTGTTAGACTTGGAGAATTCGACAGTAAAACCATAAGAGTTAAGAGCAATTACAGGCTATGTGGTCTGCTCTGCCACTCAGTAAGGTCATGGGATGATCTCATAGCTCTTCACTTGACTTTCCTGCCTTATCCCCATAAACCTCGATTCCATCATTGATTAAAATTCTGTCTGTCTCAGACTTGAAAAAACTTAATGACCCAGCCTCAACAGCTCTCTGCGATAAATAATTCCACAGATTTTATTTATTATTTTGAGTTATTACACTTTATAGATTATTATTTCTGTTATCCTCGGAAAGAGAAAACAAATCATCTCTATCTTTGTCATAAATGGGCAACCCTTTATTCTGAGATTGTGCTGTCTGGTCCTAGACTCTCTCACAAGCAGACACCACCTCTCCTGTCAAACCTGTGTAAGAATCTTATATGTTTCAATAATGTCTCCTTTAATTCTTCTAATTTCCAATGAATACAGGCTCAACCTACTTACCTGTCCCTTGATATCTGGGTCAATCAGGTGGATCTTGATAGAATCCCTACAGTGTGGAAACAGGCCCTTTGGCCCAACAAGCCTACACTGACCCTCAGAGCATCTCACCCAGACCCATCCCCTATAACCCACCTAATCTACACATCCCTGAACACTACAGGCAATTTAGCATGGCCAATCCACCTAGCCTGCGCATCTTTGGACTGTGGGAGGAAACCCACGCAGACATGGGGAGAATGTGCAAACTCCACACAGACAGTCACCTGAGGGTAGAATTGAACCCGGGTTCCTGGTGCTGAGAGGCAGCAGTGCTAACCACTGAGTCACCACGCTGCCCTGTTCTCCAGACAGTCTCCAATACCAGTAAAGCTTGCCTTAGATAAAGGGACCAAAACTGTTCACAACTGGGGCCTGACTACTGCTTTGTATAGTTTTAGAGATGCCTCTCTAGTTTTATAAATTATTGTCTTTGAAATTGGGTTAAGGGACCAGCATTGATTCAGTATAAAGCCAGTGGTGGTCAAGAGGATGCTGGGTCTCATGCAAGTCATGTCCTGCCTCCTCTTGCTGAACGGCCCCCCCTCCCCAACCCAATTCAAAATGGGATCAGTCAGAAATCTGATCCTGTCCACAATTTTCAAATGTCTGGATTTTCCATGCCGCTATGAAAATACAGTGATAAAGAAGCAGAAGGAGCATGGTGGGATATAAAGTGATTCTGAACCAAGGTAAGAGTGGGTGGCATGGTGGCACAGTGGTCAGCACTGCTACCTCACAGTGCCAGGGACCTGGGTTCGATCCCAGCTTTAGTCAACTGTTCATGTGGAGTTTGCACATTGTCCTTGTTTCTGCCAATTGTTCCAGTTATTTCCTGCTGTGCAGCTTAGGTGGATTGGCCACCTAAGTTGCTCTGTAGTGTGCATATTAGGTGGATTAGTCATGGATATGGGGTCAAGAGGGTAGGATAAGGTGGGGGAGGGTGTCTAGGTAGGATGTCCTTCAGAGGACTGGTGCAGACTTGATGGGCCAAATGGCACTGTATCTGCACTGTAAGGATTCTAAGACTCCAAGAGAAATTATTTCAAATTGCTGGCCTGCAGAAATCTTCCCCCACAATAAGAGGGCAGAAATCTGTTGGTGGTGCTTAAGTGAGTAAATTAAATAATTCTGAGCCTTATTTGAGGGGTTGTCAGAAAATTTCTCATTCACAACACTTCTCATCTGCAGAAAACAGGTATGGAGTTAAAAATTGGGTTATATATGTTTGCTGAGAGTATTGCAGATGATTACGGTAATCAATCCCACAGAGATTTGTAACATATTCAGCTAGTAGGGTTACCATTATCATTTTGACTTAATTTTATAGCTTTGCCAATAAAAAATATTTTGATGTAAAAACCAGGATGATCCTCAAAACTCATTGTTTTTAATGGAAATGCAATAGCGATAATTATATTATTGGTTTTGTAAATTACACATATTTGTAATAAACAAAGTTTGAATGGAAAGAAAATCCATTGTTTTCTACATTTATATTATTTTATTGGCTTGCTGCAGAATAGATCAGTTTCAATACAACTTATTGTCAGAATGTTATGACTGTGTTGTTGGTACCAAAGTTACCAGCCATTTGCAAGTAATGATAATCTCGTTTGAACTGAATAGTATTCAATTACTGCAGGCTTTAGATAATCATAACATCATTATTAAAGATGAAAACTATGGTGGCTGCAGACATATTTTTTCTTTCATTACTTAATTTATATTTGAACTCATCTTTTTTGTATTTTTCATGTTGTCGTCCTTTACATTTTGAGCTTGTTCCTTTAATAGTAGCAATTCTTTCCTTTTAGGATCTATCCTGGTCCTTGAAAATTTTACGGAACTTTTGAGGTTTATTTTGGCTCCTTAATGTGAAGGGAAAGTGCAAATTTGCTTTACTCTTCTTCGTCAAAAAGTGTATATTTTTTGTAAAAGCCATACCTTTAAAAATATTAGAAATGTTAAGTAAGACTGCAGTAAACACTTAGAAGTTTAGACGAACTCAGTTAGAGGTTTAATTTCATGCCAGCTCTTGATCATAGAACATTGGTCAGCTTGTTTTACAATGAAGTCATTGGAGGTAATGGATTAGACTTGGTCTGGTGTGCAGAGAAGCAATCATCCACAACATCTTTAGGGATTACCAATGGCACAGCTATCTACTTGAAACAGATTATGTGATCATTGGAATAGGAATTTATATAAAGTTAAGTATAATCTTCCTTACCTGTCATGTAACATTTGATATCTTGCATATTGCTGACTGGGTTATTATTTTTAAACATGTACAAATTAAAAGGTACGAGACTGTCGCTGAGGTGATTCCACACATCATGATCTGGTGCTGTCCATCTTCCAGAAAGCACATCATAATCTCGCCGTCCAAAGTGTACTAGTTTGGTGAGGGGATCATACAAGCCACCATGATAGCCTACAATGAGTTGAAAGGCTGGATTTGTGTCCATATAAATCTCCCCATAAGCAGTGTAGCTGATTTGCTTAATCATTAAACCATTTCCACTAAATACAGCTAATGGGGTTCCTGTATTATCACAGGCAACGTAGAATTCATCACCACTGCTAATTTCCATCGCAAAAAGGTGACCTTGAAGGTCATAGTATAGGGATGCTATTTCAGAGCTTGTATGATTGTACATGTGTGTAATTCTTGCAGGGTTATTCAGATCTGCATAAAAAAACTGTAAGTACATCCCATTGCTGGTTCTGCTCGAAACCCGTCTTCCAACTCCATCATATCGATAATGCACTCTCCAACCATTTGATTTACTGTAAGCTTTGGTGAGAAGTCCAGCTGAATTGTACTCAAAGATAATACTTCCCCTTTGTCGTAAGAAACCATCCTCATCTACTTTGTACTGGACTTCTCCAAGACGAGTAATCCGATCCCTCCTGTCATGCCTCAGCGGAGTCAGACGAGCACTATTGCCAGGACTTAGTAAATGGAGATTTCCATTTAGATCATAGCTATAGCGCCACAAAGGTTTGTCATTCAAGGATACGGTCTGCAATTGGCCATCTGCATCATATTCATAAGCATACCTGGATGTATTGGCATAGGGACCAACCTTTAATTCCCGTTTTACAACCCTACCCATGTTGTCATATTGCACTGTCATCCAATACATGAGTGATCTGAAAATTTCATACTGGACCTCTTTTACTCGCCCATATGCATCAAAATGCTTAGTGTGAGTCATGACTGCCGTGGTGATGATCTGATTAATGTCATAATAAATTACACCAAATTTTCCAAATTGTTCGATTTTCCCAGAAACATCATCGTATCGATAGAGATCAATTGGTAATGGTGTCTCATTGATCACAGCTTGCATGCTCGTAACCCGGAAACTGTTGTCATAGTTATAATCGAAGCGAGCATTCACCATTCCTTCCTCACTGAACCGAAAGATCTGCCTGTCAATAAGAGGGCCAATTTGCCTGAAACGTATTGTGCAAGTGAAGCCTTCATTCTGCAAGTTGACAGTTTTAAGCATTCCAGCTGTTTCATCATAGGTAAAACCAATCCTCGTGGTGTCGTAAAGGATTTCTGAGAGCTTGGACAGCTTGCCATATTTGTAAAGCACACGGCGCCCTGTTCCCAGGTATGACATTTGCAACAAGTGATTGTCCTCTGTGTAGTCTTGAATCACAGAAGCATTGCCTTCAGGGGGTTTATAGATGTTCCTGTAATAGCCCACAGAACGAATGGTTTCCAGACTTTGCTGAGCAACATTTGGCATTGTCACAGAAGAAAGTCGATCATTTTTGTCAAATTCAAAGATGTATTGTCTTTGACTATGCAGAAGCAGCACTGCGGACTATGAGAAACAGGAGAAATAACATTTAATAGCTGCTAATCACACATCATGATATGTATGCATTCCATTAACTATTTCAATCATTTGTATCAATCTTCCTGGGCAGATTAATTAATTACGAAGAGCAATTTATTCAATTTGATGGCATGTTAAATTTATAGCCAAACCTAAACAGATGTCCAGAGTACAGCCCTTATGGAATTATTCAAATCTTTGTAAATCAAATCAACATTATACATGTAGCAGGCAAGCTAGATCTGAACTAAATTCAAGCATCACATTAATAACTTTTGAAAGGTATTGCAAATGGGTCACTACTTCATAGAATAGTTTTCTTTGCAGCATTCAGTAGAACACTTGAACACAGAAGGAAACATTTTCAACTGCCATTTAAATTCAAAGCAAAAATATTCAGATGCTCAGCTGAGGCATTCAGAAGACAGCTTTTATCTACATGCTGAGGGGCAGCTAGTTACAATTGAAATTTGATGGCATGATTTTACCACTTTCTATCATTCTAATAAACACCTATTTCTCATCAGAAACCTGATACATTAGTCAACGCTCATTAAAAGACACAGGTCATTCCACTGTCTGAAGCAGAAATTTTAGAAATGATTCCTGAGCAACACCAACTAGTTTGTCATAGCAGTACCTAAGATGGTACATTCTTCCCGCCATTTAATACTGCAAATGTGCCACTTCCTTGTAGACTTATGCAGGGAATGGCAGAATGTTATGTAGACTCAATACCACCAGGAAAAGTACTGCATTGCAAATTTTTGTGACCAACTCTGCTGGTCTGACACTGCATACAGATCCCAAATAATTAGCTTTTGAGGTAGATACTCTTTACAAAGCTTAAGGATTGCACCCAATCTCAAAATAGACAAAAGAGAACATTTTAAGGCCACTCTGTAGGCCGTGTTGCAAAGGGGTCATTGACATTAATGTATGGAATGACCTGCCTGCCTAATCAAAAGAATTGCAACACTGTCAGGTACCAACTGTGTAAACTTTGTTGCAGAGGAGCAACAGAAGTGGAAGGAGAGAGAGCCATAAACATCCCTTATCAGTGCAATTCCTGTCCACTTTGCCCTAAGACCTATAGCTCCAGGATTAACTTTCGGACACAGGAATCATGAAAGCCTCATTCGTGCATTTCAAGAACGGATGATAACAGCAGTGATGCTTGGCACAACACTAATACCAGGTCTCTGCTGGCATACACGTATGGGCTAAAACATACTAAACTGGACCCAGATTGCTTTTCATCTGAATATATTTCAAATTTTGCTATATATTTCAATTATTTAATCTGCAGAAGTTATTCCCATTGTACATTATCTATGACCAAACTATGAAAGCACTAAGTCCATTGAAAAAGGCTCAGATTACTGGTCCTCAGTACTTTATCAGTGACTGTTATAGAAAAAGTGGTGCTTTAGTGATCTCAGTTTAAATATTATGTTGTGATTTATCCACTATTCAAAAAGGTCTGCTGTGCAAATTTCTAGTTCGTGAAACGTAATAGGGTCTTCACTTCCTACATAAGGGACAGCAACTAACTTAATTTTCTCAAAATGTTTATCATATATGACGAAAATGAACTTCAAGGTGCCTCTATGACAATACCTTTTCAAGGTAAGTGTAGCTCCAGGACTTTCCATCAGCAAAGGTTCTGGATACAATCCTGCCGGCTTGGTCGTAGTCAATTCTTTCTGACATGGTACCTCTCTGGATACCTGCCACCTGACCAGTTGAAGAGTATGTCACATTCACCCCATTTAGTCTGCTGCTTGGAGACCATAGAGTAGGTCGGCCAACCTGATCATACAGGATTCGGAGGGTGAACTTCCTATGATCATCGTATATTTTTTCCGTTCTAGTTATGCGATCAAAATCCAGAGAGAGCAAATTTCGGCTATGGACCTGTAAAATATTAAAAACAATCTATAATACTCCTCAATAGCCCTTTTATAGAATAGAAAGTAAGAAAAGTTTGAAAAAATATCATCGGCAATGAGGTTTAATAACAAAATTCGGTATAGAGCTGTGAACTTTCACTTGTCTGCATATATTTTGTTATGTTCCTACTTTCAGTTTTCAGAATATCATACGTGATATTTCCTGCCTTGCCACTTAAAAAATAGTCAGCAATTTTCCATTTTACTCTTGCTCTGCTGGGACATCAAGCCTAATATTGCTGCTTTAAGCATGTACTCACAATGGACAGCAGAGCTTGGTCATGTTGGATCTTACTGATTCTGGTCATGTTTACAAAAAGCTCCCACCCAAGAGAGGATTGTGCCTCATTAAGAAAGGCACCTTAAGGTGTCCAGTATATTTCACACCCAATAAATTACTTTGAAAATGCAGACTACTAATGTTTTCTAGGTATACAATGGAGCCAATATGCCTATAGCAATGAGATAGATAATTGGTTTTTCTATATTTTGGGCATTAATTGAAAGACTGTTGGTAGGATCACTCTCTGCCATTTTTCTGTTCCATTGCCTCCTATGTAGAAAGGCACAAACGGCTTAAATGCAGAAATATTATGTTTGATCGCTTCAGCAGAGCAAAAATAATATAGAAAATAGCTGTTTACTTTTAAGCCTGAACTCCCTGCTCTTTTCTAAACATGTGGCATAATTTCTTTATATTGAAATGAGCAGTCAAGTAAAACCTAGTCAAACATGTTACTGTTGCTCCCTGACTGTAGGCACAGACTACAACTCTGATGATAGTTGGAGAGAGAACTGGCTTCCAGATTCTGGAGCTCAAGTTGTGAGTTAATTTCTTCATGGTCTTTTCAAGATTGAAAAGATATAATTTTATTCCCCATTCCTGCAGATCAGTGGGCACAAAGATCTAGTGCCTTATGGCGTTGTAATAGAACAGACATTTCTGAGACTGCCATTGTCAGGGAAACAGAACATAACAGGCATCTGACTTTCCCTCGTAGCATCTTCAACATTGACAGATAGGAAGAAACACTACAGAACTCATGCCTGAATGTCTAAAGTTGTAGCTATTAGTGGTTTTCTCCAAGAAACAAGTCACTATATAAGGAGGGAAATATCAGTCCTGTGAGTTTTTTGTAGCACTGGAGAAGTCAATCATGTCTGATTGTTCCTCAGATTACAAGATGTGCTAGAACAAGAAAAAGACATTCATGTGCAGATGGCTAGGTACCTTGTTAAGAAAGAAGAGGTTGGCTTCTGGAGCTAGTGGTATTGTCTCACAAGAACCTTCAACAAAATCTTGTACTGATGTGCAGGACTCTTTGAATGTTGTCACATGTATACTGACCATTCAGAGAGTAGGTTTCCTGTTGAGTAAATTAGAATGATTTTCTCTAGACGCTGATAAAGCATCATTGGTGAAGTTGATTTCACACTGAAACTTTAAAAGATCAGAAATCTTATTAAACTAGCTAATCATATCTTCCTGTTATGATAACAAGCTGGATAATTCCCAAGTTTCAGCGGAAAGTGTATAATCTGCCAGATATTGCAGAGATCCAAGATGGCTGCCTGTGAAGACCTTGTGGCATAGAAGCCACCCATGTGGCTGTGATTTTCATACCACTCGAGAGATCTGTCCGGGCAGATGACTGCAATCCCAGATCCTCAAGTTGGAGCTGTCCAAATGCCTCTGTGTTGAAATGCACTCCTCTAATACAGATTTCCTCATTAGGTTTTTTACAGCTCATGTACTCTCAGTATCTTCTTCGTGAAGAATTGTCGGTTGTGCTCCCCCATATGTTAGACTTCACATTCCTTTCTTCCATTCTCTCTTCTTCATTTATACTATATCTTATGCATTTTAAAGCGAGAACGATCAGATTTAGTTTGGAAATGTTTCTGTTAATTTTTAGGAAGGAAAATAAATTGAACCAGATTTACCTTCAATTTGCTGGTCATTCAGGTTGTCGTCTTAACTGTTGTCCCCAAAAATGCCTGCAATAGTGTGATTGTCTGTTGTAGCATGATTGAGTAAACTAGATCATTTTTTGCTGCTAAATTGATTCAATACTTAAGATTTACAGTCACTTGCAGTGTACTGGCTAATTATTAATGGTGAATAAATATTAGCTCTTGGATAGACATTGTAATCAATTAGAATTTGGGCACAATACCTATAAATGTCTAACAACTAAATTAACAAAGACTTGAATTGTTACTTATGAACACAGAATCATAGAATTACCATTGATATGAGAATGCTGCAATTAGTCAGTCAGTTACAGGTCCCCAGTGAAACAAAATCATTTCACAGCAGTGGTTCAAATTGAACCACGAATAACTTAATATGTCATCTTAATTTCTAAAGATGGATTTTTCAAATAACTTGAATGCTTTTTAATGAACATACTTCTCTATCCAACCATACACGGTCTAGTACTTGAAATACACTTGAATATGTTAACACTTTCTATTGCATATTGCAACTTTCAAATTCAAAACAAAAGTTTGATATTATTAAGAATACATAGGCCTATTCCTTTCTGTTTGGCCAGGGAGTTCCAACAATGATTGTTTCTAAAATGGCACATTTAATAATAATCAGAAATATCAAGAATTTTACAACAAAATTTCCAAAGCTCTCACGTGTGTGAAGAAGGGAGAAGAGCTAAAAAGATTCAATACAAATTCTTTTAGGTTGTTGTAAATGCAGTCCCACGATTGGCAAAGAAGTAGATGAAAAAGTAGACCTTGAATGAGGGTGAGAAATGAATTCACCCTTGCTGCTTCCAAAAGCATTCAAGCACATAAAGTGTCTGACACAGGCAGAAAAATGGCCAAATTGTCAGAAACGATTTAGAAAAGGCTTCAATTTTGGTGATGAAGACCAATAAAGATCAGCTTGGCACCTTGCTATATGTAGTGAGTGGCATCATGGAGGATGTTCTAAGCTAGGGGCGAACAAAGAAACAGCTGCATATTAGGATGGAATCATAACTTTTTATTCATATTTTTGTGTTTGGCAATATTATTGAATGCGCATAATTTAATTGAAAGAAAAAAATGCTTAGAAAAGACATACTCATCTTATACTGACCTTAAAATGTTGGCAGCCAATTATGATTATGTAATATTAACAGATGACTTGATCAGAGATAAAATCATTGATGATGTTTTAGAGGAAATTCTTTCAGACTTCCTAGGGTCCAGGAAAGATGTAACTGTGACTAAAGTGAAGCAACTGCCTAGCAAGAAGCTGCAGTCAAAATTAAAACTGAGTCCTTTTTAGTGGAGAGGGTGTAATCTCATGGAGAAAGAAAAGGACTGAAGTATTTGTGATATGTCAGCTGTAAAAGCACATCAGTACTGAAGCCACAGAAGTATGAGGAGCACCAGATGTCATTTTGCAATGTACCTGCTGTTACAATGTTCAAAGGAAATACAGTCAAAGAAGCAACAAATAAACTGCTAACACTACTTGAGAAGATGTATAGTGGAACACAGACAATGGAATCATTTGTAATTTGACCCAGATTGCAGCACAGTGAGCAGCGATTTACAAAAACTTTAAGTCTGAAATTAGGTGTTGAGATGATGAAGAACGGATAAGTTCGAGTGAAGAAGCTGACTCCTCCCTCTTCTAATGAAGAATTTCTAAAAAACAAGCCACAGCAACCAAGAATGATGTTCAGTTTAACACAAAAAAAGCAAAATGTTTTCAACAAGTAAATTCTTTACAAAGAAGAAAAGTAATGAAACAGATGTAAAAATATCACTTATGCTAAACAAACCAGTAAAAACAAGAAAATGGCAAAGAATCAAACCATGACCTTATCTGGTCATCTGTCTGTGCCCAAGTCCCTGGATCTACTGCCCTTGACCTACTGAGCTGGGAGCTCCTGCCCGAAGACTGTCTACCTTGACTGAGACGTGACCATTTGGTTGAAGTAGCATGGTGCCTTGTAGCAAGATATTAACATCCCTGACAAGCTTCCTGGCTTTTTGTCAGCACTAAAAGGCATGGCAAGAAAGAAGTACTGTGGGCCTGTTGTTCTGGCTGAAGGGGAAAGGCGTAAAAAAGCATGGGAAGGAGAGGCAGAGATGAGCTAAACATCCAATTTGGCTCAAACTCAGTAAGTGCTAAGATATCGAGGGAGGATCCCTGGCTTGCCAGCTCCAGTCCATGAGATGAGTTCCTTTCCCTGGCAGCAGTACTGCAATGAAAGGTGTCAGTGTGCTCCCAAATGCAGCACTGAAGTGCAGAACCACGCTATAAGTTGATCGGAGATATGCAATGAGGATGTTGTGGGGCTGTTTTGATTAGGATCCCAATATCCATGGGTGTGGGGTGTATGTGGGGTTGCTGTCCATGGCCTTTGCCATGATATTGGTGCCTGGTGTCCAAGTGAGGAGCAAGCAGTGAGCTGGAGTTGTCAGGTACCTGCTCCAACATTCATGTTGGGCATCTTTGGCATCTAGTTTCTATCCATCAGGTGGGAAAACAGTAAACTGTAAATCAATGAAGTGATCAATAAATAAATAAATCATTCATTCAGATTTATTCATTCGGATCAATAAATCATTCGTTCATTCATTCAATGAAGTGAGATTAGATAATAATGAGGGTGATAACAAATGATAATCCATGCAAACAGGTCTCTCACTACTCACGAGGGAGAATTTAGTCTTGCCATTCAAATCTTGCTTGGAAAATGCAACATTTTGCCCTCAATGTCAAGGGACATCTCACCGCACTTTCCCATCATTCCTGCCATGGACATCATCCTTCAGGGTGTTGGGAAGGTTCTGTCCAATGCCTCTGGGAGTATGTGTGTGAACTTGAAGAATGCAGATCCTCAATAACTCAAAGAGAATTTTGTATGAGATTGGGGAGATTGTTGATGATAAAAGTTGCCTCTTTAAAAATGTGGAGGGAGGTATAGAAGGATGTGTATATACTATATAGAGGTAAACATCTGGGGGGAGATATATGCTAAAGGATTAAGAGTATGTACAAGGAAAGCTTTGTAAATAATTAAGTCACGATCCTATGGTAATTTAGGGATTCTGAAGAACGGAGCAACAGCTTACACCTTGTGTTTAGTTAGAATGTACATAGCCTAACGTAAATAAAAAAACTTTTGAAGTATCCTAAAACTTAAATCCCTTTAATACACTAGCATACCATATATTGTCTAAGGCAGTATATGACAACAACAGACTGGCCTGTTAGTGGCAAAATGCTGGAATATTTTATTAAGTAAGACTCAGTATGCACTTAGAAACTCATAGTATGCTTAGAAAAAGCCAGTATGGTTTTACAAATGGGGAATCATTTCTGACAAACTTGTTAAGAGCTTTTGAGCGTGTTAATATTAGGATAGATTCAAGAATAGATATTATTGCATAACATACCTGGATTTTCAAAAGGCATTCATTATGATGCTGCAGTAAAGATTAATAGACAAGACAAGTTTTCATGGAGTTAGCTGGAATATATTCCAATGGATGGAAGATTGATTTTTAGACGCAACATAAAGAAGAGGGATAAGTGGAGCATTTTTAAGTTGGCATTCTGTGATTAGTGCACTGCCACGATGATCAGTGGTTGGGCTCTTGCTAGTTCTCATCTATATTCATGACTTAAACAAACTGAGAAAAACATAACTGATTTTGCTGATGATACAAAGCTAGGTATGTATATATATACTGTGAAGATTCAAAGACGGTCAAGTGAATAGGCAACATGGTGTCAAATGGAATATATTGTGGGGAAGCATGAAGTTATTCACATTAGATATAAAAATGCAGAAGAAAAATATTAATCAAAAGGGAATCAAGGGATTTGGGGAATCAGGCCGGAAACTGACGTTGAGGCAACTATGATTGTACCGAATAGCTTAAGAGGTCATTTAGTCTCTCCTGTATCTATTGCTGATATTTCAAGGTGCAGTCACTGTGCCTAGCAGAAAATATTGCACACAGAAAACTCTTATAAACACCAAAGTGCTAACATCTAAATAGTCTGTTTTTACGATGTTAACTAATGGATTAATATTAGCCAGTATCTCACGCATAGTTTCTTTGCTCTTCTTCTAAATTGTGCCATAGGATCTTTGTCATATATCTGAGTAGGTAGCCGGGGTTTAATGTCTTATTGAAGGTTACACCTCCATCAGTGTAGCTGGTCCCAAGTACTGCACTGCTATGTCAGACTTGACTTTTGTGTTTGAGTCCCAGAGTGACACTTCAACCCAAAACCTTGAAACACACGGCAAGAGTGCTATGAAGCGAGCCAATTCTGACACACAAAATAAACAAATTATGCATGTGAAAGTCACAAAGAGCATTGTGAACTTTTTTTTTTATAATTCAGGCAAAGTATTAAACATCATCACACACGCCAAAGTAAAAATCTGTAACATATCCAGTAATATTGCAGAAAATTGACAGGTTATTCCACTAGCGATCAATATTTAGGGAAGATATGTTAAAGGAGGCTGTTGCATTGCCTCACTTTCAGATTATCAGATGTTTTAGTGTGAGAAGTGACTCCATCATAAATGGCTTTGAACAGGAATCATACAGCTACTCATTTCTATTTTACACTTAGTTTACAGAAAAGAAGACTTCTCTTATTACTATACATTCCATTTGTGGCTATGCAACTAATAAATTAATTTGAGAAGATTAAGCAATTAGCAATCATCAAAATGTATGAGTTTAAAAAACTTAGTGTAATTTGTACAATTCTTCCTTCATGGCACCTTTACCACTCGAAAACCTTATTAGATTCATGGCATTAAAAAAAAATTTGAATTGTTTTTGACTTTAATGTGCATTATTATATATATGATTGCAAGACTGAAAAATATCCCTTTAGCTTTTAAAGCTAGCCTAATGTCCACAAATGACATATATGGTATATTAAAATGATACCTTTTCTTTGTATTCATTTATACCTGGATGATTGAAATCTAACTAAGTCATTAAGCCATTGAGCTTCAAGCCATATAACAATCGGACCAATATTTGAAAAATTAAAGATCATGCCATGCACGCTGCACAAGGGATAAGCGAAAAGTGCCAATTTAGATAATGTTCACAATGCCTTGCAACCTGGGAGAGAGACACTGCAAAACTCTCACTATCAGTCAATACAATCGCATAAGCAACTAATTTTCCACGACAATGGATTCCTGCTAATTTGCCTTTCCTCACTCCCTATTCTGCTCTTTTGGTTTCACCCTGGAGCCTTCCCTCCACTATAAAACAATCTTGCTGCTGTGCTCTGCAGTTCCTTTTCCCCTAGTCTGTACTTGTTTCACACTCACCATATTTCATACTGTGCCTTTGATTGCCTTATTTCTCCACAATACACTGCCTTTTTTTCTCCCTTGGCAGGTTAGAGTAGCATAGGCCTGATGAGGTCAAATATCTACAACTAGCTGATTCAGTGATTTCTCAGCTTTGGAAATAGCAAAGATTCTCCATGATAAACTGGCAAATTGTTTATTTGTAATTGATGTGGATATCTTTCTTTCTCTCTTCTGCTCATGAGGTTGAAGATCAACCATGATTGTATTTCATGGTGGAGCAGGTGTCAATGACATATGTCAAATATCTGCACCTATTTCTCAAAAGCTTATAACAATAATAATGTGAATGAACCTTATTCTCAGTGGACACAACTAAATTTCAGTTATAGGCATTCTGGGACTTGATTCATTGAAACAAGGTACTAATAAACTGTGTGACCAGACATTGCATGTTAAACTACTTTAAAAAAAGTACGTGGCCAACAACATGTTTCAAGCACTGAGACAGCAAAGGCTATGTTTTTTGCACACTGTGTGCCTTGCCATTGCCCTGAGCTTAGCTCCTACTTTATTGGAGTGTCTGCAGCTTTGGATAATCTTTCAGCTCTCCTGACACATAGTACCTGAAGCAAATTAGCATGTTATCTAGCATTAGTAGCTTTTTAATATGGTTGTTGGCTATGTTAAAGCTGTACTGCTATTGAGGGATAGAAATACCCAAAGCAGGGTCACCACGGAACAGAAACATAATTGGACCAGCCATGAATGCCATGCTACAAGAACGCAAAGGAGGCTGGGGATTCTGTTGTGAGTGATTGCATCCTGACTCCCCAAGGAGTCTTTTCACTCATTTCAAGGCATAAGTCAGAGGTAGCCTGGCTTACTCTCTATTACCTGGATGAATTCAGATCCAAGAAAACACCAGAAACTGACAACACCCGAAAAATGCGACACCATGCAGGAGCATTGAGACCAAAGCTGTGACCTTAAACATTCACTCCTCATCACTTCTTATTGTCGCTGTACTTTCACAGAACCTCCAAATCTACCTGGTAGAAGACAAAGGGCAGCAGACACTTGGAAACACCGCCATCTACAAGTTCTCTTCCAGATCCCACACCATCCTAACTTGGGAGAATATTGCTAGTTCTTTACAGTCACTGAGTCAACACTCAGAAGCTCCCACCCTAACAACACCTGTGCACTGCAGAATCTTAAGTAACTTTCAAGAACAGCGGGTTGGGCAATATATTCTAACATTGCCTGCGGTGCTCATTTCCTGTCAATGAGCAAAAGAGTGATTTAATTTGGTCTTGTGCTGCGTGATGAAGAACGTAGGAAATAGTGAAAAGTGGTGGAGTGGTGAACAATTGTTATCATATGTTGAAATATCTGGAGAAATCAAGAGCTCTATTTGTCTCGACTATTCTTGATAGGTCATTGAAAAACTTTCTCCACTGGATCTGGGTGGTGGGAGGGAGGTTCGTGGAGCTGACCAGCTGAGCAGTCACTTTCTATGTACTGTAAGCTTAATAGTTCAGGACCTTCCTTGTATTTTTAGAAAGAAAACATCTATCATTACTCTGATCTCTTCCAAAAGAGCCTCCAAAGAAGCCTTGGAGAAACTGGTACTTTGCCTACAACTCATTCTGCCTTGATTTCTAGCTGAAAGGGAATCTTACACAAAGGTATGGAACCTAATATTAAGAAAGCTATTCTTCTTTAACTAATCCTCTGATTGACTTGCTAGAAATTGAGCTCTAGAAGTGGCCCACCAGTGAGTGTATAATGAGGCTTGAATGTTAAAATAACTTTGTTTATTGCTACAATAGTTGAGTTTTGATTTGACTCAAAGGGCATCAGTCCTTCTGAGGGGTATGGAATAGTATATGGGATAGGAAGCTTGTCCATCCTATCAGAATGCTAATGGTCAGCTCTTGCAAGCCTTTCACTGTGACAAGTGGGGTTTTGGATGTCCTCCACAAATCGTACCAAGTTAAAAGAGACAGGAACAGATATGAAGACAAGACAGAAAGTGAAGAAACATCCTGGAAGTTAAATTGTAGGAATTTTGTGCACATTAGGGTGAACATAGAGGCAAAGGAATGTTGAGGCAGGTCAATGACAGAAGGGCTAGAAGCAAGGAGAATGATTCAAAAGAAGGGCTAAATTTTGAGCCGACATCAATTTTGTTAAGCAAATGCCCAATGGGATTATTTTAAGTGTCAACAACTGAGGCTCAGATCTGGTGTTCATTGGAACTCTTTATAGTCAATGGTAGTTGAGCTGGGCTATTCAAGGTATCCACTCTGGGACCTTTCCCACCTTGGCTCCGGCTTAAGGTCTACTGACCAAGATGGCAGACCTGCATCAGGCACAAAGAGGGGCCTTCCACTAGGAAAGTCCTGTTTCCCAACAGACTGAGATGAGACTGTGACACAACACAATTTCTGCCTCACAATTCCCACATCTGATAGTAAAATCTGGCCAGTCTTTTGAAATTTTGACTTATTCCAAATCCACCCATATGCAGAGTTAGAATTAAGACACAAAAATCATTAGCTGAACAGTCATCTGGAGATAAAATATGGTCTGTGAACTGGTTCAGATGTTCACAGACGTTAAGAGAATGAAATATGTTAAATCTTGGATACCACTTTAAGAGACAGGCACATGAACACAGCATCAAACTGATAAATTAGAAACTTAACACAATGGGGCAAAGGTTTCAGATGGACCAGAGCAGTTGAAAAACATAGAATTATTTATGAGATAATTCAATGCAATGCTGCAGTGGCACGATGCAAGATCTTCCTGAATGGATGAATTCAAATAGACGGATTGACCTTCTTCACTTGAAATGATTTTGTGATTTATAAGACTTGGTTACCACATTAACTCTCTGTTCAACAAAGTTCATACTGGAAGAAGAAGATGCAATCAAGGTGAGGGGTGAACATTGTAAATCTCTGAATTGTACGTGCCTTCATTTTGCTTGGTTTTACTCACCCTAAGTCTTCGCCCAAATATTGTGATCTGTCCTCTGGTTTGTTCTTTCCGCTGTCGCCATTCCACCAAGTTTAAACCATTCTCAATGGGCAGGGTAACATTGCGCTTTCCGACCGTAGGATTTACAGTGCCACCTAAGAGATGTGGCTCCGTTTGCAAGGCAACTTCCATACCATTAGCTAGCATAAGTCTCAGTGAGCCATCGGCACCAATATGATATCCATTTCTAACTTGATCTGAGAATACAAACATTTGATAATTCCCAATTATTACAAATTCTGTGTGGGGAAAGTGAATATTTGGATTACAAATCAGCTAGCCAGTCAATATAATCATTGCTATTTAATGTCTTTGATTACTTTAGCAAAGAATGAATGAAAGGTTGGTGAATCTTACAGACTTGGATGGGTATAAGTTCAAATTTACACATCACCAGTCTTTTGATCTAAGCTGTGGTGCTGCAGAAAAGTGTCAAGTGTTGCACATGAATGAACAGCACTGGTTATGGCCTGAAAGATGATCGACAACTTGTCCCTCTCAGATCTGTAATCGTTTAATAGTCAGGGAGGAAAGGTAGTGGGAAAAAAAAGAATGTATTGTCAAAAGTTGGAGAACAGAGACACAATGGATCCCAAATTGTAGGTAGTTTTCTCACTCCACACACGTCTTTAGGTAGGAGACTGGTGATTACTGCAAGAAAATGTGTTACATCACACTCAGTTGTCTCAAGTCTCCACTGGTCATATGACTTCCCATATTGTCTAATTGGGAGAAGTATCTCCATCCAAGCAGTTACAAGCTAAATAATGGGATGACAATGAGACCAGAGTGGTCCTTCCTAAGAGTAATATTCCTTTCTTAGGTCCTGGATGAAAGGATAAGAATCCAATGCTAAATACATTAAGATTGGTTTACAAGGCCCATGTTGCCAATGTATTAAAGCCTGTGAATCAAACCCTTTCCATTACAATTATAAACAGGTCAGGTACAGTACTGTTAGATGCAGAACAAAGTTCTTAAAGAATCTTGCCACTTAGTATTGAATTAGCAACAATTGCGGCCTTGAGGGTACTGGATTGAAGCTGCCAAAAATAGTTGCCTGCAGGATCTGCACAATTTGGTCTGGATTTGAATTCTTGAAGAATAAAAGGTGCCATTTAACTTACTATACCATCCAATTCACATTGTTTGGATAAAAACACAAGTGGCTCTACAATGTATCATTTCCAGTTTGACATTTTCACATTAATATAGATTATTTTGGTTGTGATATTTCATAATAATTTTCCTGGTACAGTATTAAAAAGGGTGAGATTGGATTAGCTGCTTAACATACACCGTACCTGATTTGCCATCTCATTGACTTTGATGAAATAGAAATCAGCAGTGCATGTGAAATGGCTAGTCCATCTGATATCTCCTGTGTTCCATCATTCACCAGAAGTTGTAATAACTCTGTGGCCATTACAGTCTGCACATATTCCCTGACTCAATTTTAGTATGTCGTACATTTGGACAAATAGCCAAAGAAAAACGCCAACATAATTATAATAATTTGAAAACCATATGCAATAACTAGTTGTCATGAGTGAGAACAAAAAACAGTAAAAGAGGAAATAATTAACAGTCTCCATAATAAGTGAATTAACTTACCTTGGACAAGTGTATAGAATGAACCTGCAGCTGACAGGTTGGTTGTTATTGTAACATCATCCTTATTAGATGTTTCAACATGGACTTGAACTGAGTTATCAATTTCCCCGTGGAAACTATAGATGTGGCCAGTGGGAAAAGTTGCATTGATCAGCCGGCCATAACTATCATACCTAGGTGGAAAATAATTACATGTATATTTATTTAGTTCATTGGCCAAAAAAGCTTGAGTTTTTATACTACAGCCAACAAGCTTTTCAATGTACAATTTTGCCTACAGGATTCCAGTTTTCACTAGACAGTTCTATTAAAACTCTTTCATTCAGCATCATCAGAATCATGCAAGTGGGATTAATTTTTGCTAAGGCAGCAATCAGTAATTAAGTACCACATGGAAAGGATAATTTATATATGAGAGACTTAAAGTCAATAAATCACACAAATAAATCAATATGTAAAATCACTGGGTCGTACTGGGTTTTCAAATGAAGTATTTGTGATAGATCCACTGAATTAATAAAATGAGGTCATTCTGTTTTTGAGGGATGGAATGACTAATTAGGAACACAAGATTGAAATCATGCAATTAAAAGCTTGCTGAAAAACAGAAAACCAATGCATATAATATCTAATGCTACTTTAATCATGTTTCCATTTCAAAATTATTCTTATCTTTAAGTACATAACTGTATGTCGCCAAATGTCAACAAAGAGCATTATCAAGCGTTTGAATTTCTTGATAATTTAATCCACTGCCATTTATAAAACTCTGGTAATGTAGAAAAACATTTGCTTTCACACATGTTGGCCTTAGGTTTTGCTCCCAGAAAGGACTTCCATCTTAATGAAGATGGTGCCAGAGGTACACATCTTGAATTTTTGCCTTTGAACCCAGCTGTCACTATTTTTGTAGGAATGGGATTGAACAGGGTTCTAATTTTCACATGTGTGGTTCATGGAGGCAATTGCACATGTTGAAGCAAAGATGCTTCAGTTAGGTCTGATTTTTGCCAGTGGGATGCCCGAACCACAACTTTGTATCTTTAGACCCAGTAGGAGAAGGTTTAAAAACTTGGTGACATTCTTTGGAAAGTTAAGGTCCCTTCAGGATCTGTCCAAGGACCCTTCATATGGTTAAGCAACCACAGAATGAGTACATAAAGTCATTAGAACTGTCAACTCATTGGAACTGTCAAGAGAGATGTCCAGGTATTTAAATCGTCTGCCCCTTAAATATATTTTTAAAAATACTGTCTGCAGAATTGAAAAATATTAATGTTTATTATTTCACTCTGTCTGTTGATATAAGCATCAGGGTTATCATTAGAGCATGAGAGCTGCATGACTTATTTCACAAGATTTCATTGTTTCTGTGGATACATGTCAGTTTACAATTTAATTGCTTGCTGAATGGTTATAAACCATTAGAAATGGTACTACGAATACAAATGCTTCTTGAACTCTTGTGGTGCAGTGGTAATATTTCTACCTCTCAGCCAAGAGGCCTGGGTTCAAGTTCCAACCTGCTCTAGAGGTGTTTAACAACATCTTTGGACAGGTTGATTAGAACGTATTGACAAATGCTTGTTTTTATAAGTTAAATATAACCTTTTTCAACATTTACCTGTACAACAATCCTCAATACAAGAAACATTGCAGATCTACTCAGTCCTTTCCCTCCAGGCACCTCATCAGATCCCCATTGGGACAACCAACGCACACATTCATCCTCATCCCTACTGTCCCCTGGTACCCATACCTCACAACCACCCTCTGGAAGTACTGACCTTGCCTTCATTCACACAATCCATTTCTAACACTAACTCTCTACTTTTTCTCTTTGCAGAAGGCATGCATCAGTTTGGGGAGAGGTAGAAACCAAGGTGATTGGGTGGCATTGACCTTTTAGGTGTAGCCAGTGTCAGCACATGAACACTTGCTCCATTGTTAAAGGAGGCTACAAATATCATTAACAACTGTGGCATTGATGCTCACACATGTCGAAAGAGCTGATCATTTGTTTGTAGATCCTATGGCGGTCTCATCTCCTTAAAGTGGGATCTCTGTGGCTATTCCCTTTGTGCTGTGGAGAAGACAGCAGCTGCTTCTTGTGCTCTTGGCATTGTTATCCGTCACTAGTCTCATCAGAGGTGAAAGGTAGAGCTATATGAACTGCTTACAGTTCAAGGCTTACAGCAGGAACGTATGTAAAGTGTGGGGTAGATGAAGAGGTCAGCAAGCAGCTGCCGAGCAGTGAAGCACTCTTTGAGAAGGAATGCAATGACCATCTGCCTTTCACCTGGACATGACTAAAGTTCTTCAGTTTCACTGATCAAAGACTTGCCAGCCTGCCAGTTTCACTGACAAAACACTCCCCATTACTAACTCAGCTGGATGACCCTGACAACTTGCTGACAGGTTGGGATATAAATGCACTGGATGTTAAAGCCAAAATTGGTTCATTAAATCAGTAGTTAATGACCTATTACTAATTACAATTACTTATCCAACGCTCCAAGATGTACATGTCAATCTGTTCAGGTGAAACCTGTGACAGGGCAGCATGTTGTTGTGATTCTGACCCAATACCGCTTTCTGGGGATTAAACTCCCCTAACCTGTCTTACTTTGCCTGTAATAATTTTCCTCCATTGCCTCCTGTAATTGAAGTATTGTTCAATTTGTGAGTTAGTAATAGGGCATTCTTTCATTCTTTTGAAATGATTTGTTTGCATTACTGATTAACATGAAACCTGAAATGTATTTTGTACTTATTATGTAAAATCATGTTTGATCCATGTGTTGTGTCATTTTATCCCACAGCAAAATATTTTGTCAATGATGTAATACTTTTTCCCATCACTGATGTCAACTGGGGTCACATTGAATTAAACGTAAAATTAATTTGAAGTGCAGAAAATAAATGCTGCTCAGCAAGGTAAACCACAGTCACTGTTCAGGAAAGATGTAAGCCTTAGTCTGAAGCTAAGTAGATGAGAAGAAAAAAGAATTTACTGTTATCAGAAAAGATCAGGAGAAGCTAAATGCTGCAATACATCACTTAATAATTGTATGGATTTTTAATCCTTTGTTGACAACATAATTTAACAATAGGCTCAAATATTTGGTAGCTTACTTAATTAGAAAACAAATTAACACATTTATAACTCCCTATTTCTAGATTTTTTTACCCAACTTCAAAAGGTCAGGAGTTCCTGTTATTCTCAGTTGACTTGGACTTATTTATATCTAAACAATGAGTTTTTTTAACATTTTGTGTTGAAATTTTGAGAGCAATATCAACTCATTAATCATTTGATTAACACAACTGAATTAAAAAAATAAAAGTATGCTTGATCAGTCATCTTTACCAGTTTTGACATTATAAACTAGCTGCTTTCTTAGCTGTTAATATTACTTAATGAAAACTATATTTCTTAATTTTATAAGACCTTCAAACAAGTCTAACAACTTCTTGTTTGAAGGGCTTTTTAAAAATAACTTTGTAGCTGTGGGCAATCTTCTGTGCACCTGCGGATGTGGTTGGAACCACACTAAAGACCTTGCCATTGAAAATTTGCAATTAAAATTATAAACTGCTTTGCTTCAAGAAGGAAAGTTGCAAATTAAAATCTGGAGAACACAAAAAGTCTAGTTGCACCAGATCTCTAGAGATGGCCATGAGAATGTTGTTTAATTCACTAATAATGGTGGGCACTGGTAAGAAGATAGTCAGAAATTCTGCCTATGAGCATCTATGGAAATCTTAAATGCCAACCAGCTGATATTCAGATCTAGAAATCTCAGCATCAGCTCAATATTGATATAATGTGCTGGTCCTGAATCTCTCTGGCTTAGTCATCTGATGACCAACACCAAGAGTGGACTAAATAACAATCTGAGAGGTTTCCAATGGTGTTGCTTGCTGTTAGATTTCATTGTTGTGATTGGAGGAATTTTTCTCACTTGTGTGTATTCATTATGGTGGTAAATCTCAGTGAAAGGAATGAAATTACAAATACACTCCTTTGTCAGTTTCTGCAGATATACAGACTGAATGACATCAGTTTATGTTGATTACTGACCCTGAAATGTACTTATCTATTTGATATAAACAAAATATACATAGTTACTCATAAAATGTGGTCCATCCATTTTCGTTACTTTTAGTTGCCATGAGACCAGTATTGCCATGATATGTCATCATAGCCAGTTCATGACCTTGGGTAGACACACTTTTCAAAGCACTGTTGGTTCCAATAGTCAGCCAGTAAAGCTGCCCATCTTGCACATCAAGCCAGAGTGGCATTCCTGTGGCATCCCGACGAATATGTAATAAGTTTCCATTATTGTCTTTGATTGTGCTAATGTCTCCATTCTCAGTGTATGTGATATTATAAAGATAGTCTCCAGTGATAAGGCTCTGGGTATACAGATGGCTACCATTGAGGGTAAATAAATACAATTCTTGATCAATGGTTGAAGCAACTTCATAAAGATTCTGAGAATTAAGAAAAGGCCTGTTTTTCCGAACAAATCTAATGCGGATGTTCCCAAGATCAGCTATGTACAGTTCTCCCTCAGGGCATACTGCAAGTGATGAGGGGGCATTTAATCTGGCATCCTTTGCATATCCATCGTCACCTGAGTAACATTCACAGTTTGCATCATTTTTACAGTCACAACCAGTTGGTGCTCCAGCGACTAGAGATATTTCACCATTTGTTGTGACTTGGCGCACACGGTTAATTTTCTTCTCATCTGTTTCTGCTATGTACAAGATCCCATTATGGGAAATAGAAATGGCACTGGCTGACTCCAGGGTTGAATGCACTGCCACCTTGCTAAGCAAGAAATGATCAATTCCAGGCACTTGACAGTGCATCGGGCGGCCAGCCACAATGCGAACTTGGTGATTTTCTGAAATCTGAAGTACCACATTGTTGTCCAACACATAAAGTGAATTATCCATGGGATTCACTGCCAGATCAGTGGGCCATTCCAGACGTACCTGAGGGCACAATGTTACAAAATCAATAGTAGTCATTAATATTTGATTTCAGTCTGAGAAACAATAGTAAAACATGTTGCAATGCTGCTGAAATTTCTCACTTTTTTTCTCCTTTCACTGATGCATGACTACTCAATTTGTTTTTTAAGGAAGAGCCTATGAATGCTTACCCTTTCAAGCAATGACTTAATAACTAATCTATTCACTTAGCATTTCTGATTTGTTTTAAACACCTAAGTATGTCAGTTAAACTGGAAAATCATTGCATCATTTATACATGACATCATCAAAATTTTAAAAACTCTCTTCTATTTGCTCCTCAAACACATGTACAAAATGACCATGTATATTCTTTCTTGAAATCTACAATTTGGAAAAAGGAAAACAAATTTTAGTTTATCCACGCTGTAAATCTTAATTTTCCCCCAAAGAATGGAACAGCTTGAAAGACTTCTCCTTTTGGCAGTCTGCAGTCACTGCTGGCAGGGAAGTTTCTATTAATTTGAGCCAGCGTTTTAGTGAAATAGCTTAAGTGAGGCTATTATTCAATATGTTTATGCTTAATTTTTCACACTTGTTGAAGAAACTACATTAAAGAAATTAAATAATTAAGAGCTCTGAAATATGTGTGAAAATTTGAAAACTACACTAAAGTATGCCTTTTATAACATATTTTCTCTGAGTATAAAAGGGATTTGTATAAAGATGATGTGAAATGAGCTCCATTATATTATGTTCCTTCCAATTTGGAAATAGGCACCATAATAATGCAATAAAATGTAGTGATATTCATAATTTGCCTAATATTATAGTAGCATCAGATAGCAAATTTCACTTTTAAATAACTAATGATTTTTTTTTAAAAACACATGGCCTTCCAAAGATTTCATGGCCTGTAGATTCACAATGACCATTGAGATATAACTGAAAGGTTTTTTTATTCTTCCAAATGATAAACAAATATTCTTGCTCCTTCTTAACATGGTTAAGGGCCCAATTTTACTCTTTTTAGTGTCAGATTTCCATTATAAAATTACTACCCTTTTCATTGCCACTGTGATTATCTTGCAATTTTCATTTTTAAGTACAACAGTTTATTGTGCCGAAGTGAGGAATGAGTGATATGTCCTTAATTTGAAATGGCTTTAAAACCAGATCCTAGTTAATCAACAACAACAATAACAAAAACAAAGTTTCTGGAAAAGCTCAGCAGGTCTGGCAGCATTTGTGAAGTAACAATCAGAGTTAACGTTTCAGGTCTGGTGACCATTCTGGACCCTTCCAGCAACTTTGTTTTTGTTCCTGATTTACAGCATCCGCAGTTCTTCCGGTTTTCCCAGTTAGTTAAAATGGCCATACTAAAAACTCATAATGGCTCATCGAAAAGTACATTGTCAAGCATGGAACAACAGGGAAACTGTAAGTTGTCTTATTGTTTCCAACCAGAGAGAGAAGGTGAGGGAGAAATCAGCCAGGGAACCCAATTTGACTTGCTATTAAATGATTCTCATTGAAAGTTGAGATTGTGTTGTCATAACTTATTGTCAAAATTGGGGTTTGCTATGAAGTACAACAGAAAATAGAAAGCCAACATCTACTGCATAGATTCCTCAAAAAAAAAATTGGGGTCATGTACAGGAGTGAATGAATGAAGGAGCAAGGAACAGTGACTCCAGGAGGGAAGGAAATTAAATTTAAAAATACTTTAAATGCTTTAAAATGCATTTAATTAATCAAATTTCAATTTAAAGTTTGTGTGTTTTTTTAAAATTAGCATGCAGTTACAATAGCACTAAAGCGATACAATAATCTTGCCACAAATTCCAGAGGGGCTATTTTGATCTTTTCAATACTCGCTTTTCAGCCAAAATAATACAGTTGTAAGAATGCATTTTCATAGATAACTTTCTGCATTCTTGCTGCTTGATTTCATTTTGGTATATGTCTGAAAATAGACAGCCAACACTCCACCAGGAAGCAGGCTGAAGCTTCATTACTCTGTGAAGTAGGGATAATCATGCTGTCTTGGAAATATATCACTGTTCCTTCAGTGTTGCTGGGTCAAAACCCTTATGCATTATTATTCAATTATAATTATACAAGAGATATTTAAGAAATTTATTTTATCAAATCTCAACATTGATTCTGAGGTCAGCTTGTAATAGATATTGGGTGAGTTGGCACAGTAGGAGTTAGGACAAATGATAGTGCATGGGGGAGGTGAGTTGGCAAGAGTTGCCGCTAAGTTGGCATAGGGGCTATTAAGGGCCAAGGATAGGTTGGTCATAGGTTGGAATAGAGGACATAAGGGGCAATTGAAATAGGTATAGGGGCATAGATTGGAATGGAGAGGATGAAGAGCTATGCAGGGGGGCATGATGTGGAATAGGGTGGCATGAATGGACTATGGGAATTATGTGGGGCAGGTCGGGTTAGGGGAAGGGAAGTGCTGGAGCACAAAAGCAGGACTTCTGCCCAGCCCAGCTCTATAGTCAGTAGCTGAGGTTTCTGGAGTTAATTCCCAGAGAACCTGCCCCCTCAGAACAAACAGCTGAAGTTCTGAGGCACCTTCTCCCAGGTCGGGAGTTTGTGGAACCAGAAATTGTCCTTGCCCTGCACTCCCAACCCAGAACAAACATTCAGGCCATAGTCAGTCACCCCACACTATCCACTCAGCACAAGAGTTCCTCAACTCCATCAAAGACATAAGGATAGATGACAAAGAGACCATGATATCGTTTGATGTCACTGCCCTATTCACATCAATAGACATACCACTAGCAAGGGAAACAATGACAACACTACTGGAACAAGAGCAAGACCCCAGTGAAACCATCTCCAAGGACAACATGCTCATACTATTGGACTTATGCCTCACCACCCACTTCACTTTCAACGGCCAAACATACGAGCAAATCAACGGAACACCCATGGGATCACCTATCTCTGGACTCATAGCAGAAGCAGTGACGCAAATCCAACCAAAACTATGGATACGCTATGTAGACAACGCCTTTGTCATCATTAAATGGACCAAATTAGAGGAGACACACAAACTTATAAACAACACACTCACTGGAATAAAATTCACCAGAGAGGAGGAGAAGAACAAACAGCTCCCATTCCTGGATGTCATGGTAGAGCACAAGACAAATGGGGAACTCCAAACGAAAGTACACAGAAAAGCCACACACACAGACCAGGTACTGAACTTCAACAGTAACCATCCCAGCACACACAAATGAAGTTGCGTGCGAACACTATTTAAAAGGGCAACAACACACTGCAGCAACACAGAACTACGCCAAAAGGAAGAAGAATACCTCTTCCAGGTTTTCAGGGATAATGGATATCCAAAAAACTCGGTCAGAAGATGCCTACACGAACAGCATCAGGAAGATACTACACGCCCCGACACACTCATCACACTACCCTACATCAGGAACACGTTGGAACTCACCACAAGACTCCTACAACAGCTGGGCATCAGAGTGGCACACAAGCCCATGTCAACCCTACGACAACTGCTCACCTGAACTAAAGACCCACTCCCCGCCATGGACAGGACCAATGTCATCTACAGGATCCCCTGCAGAGACTGCGAGAAACACTACATCAGACAAACAGGAAGGAAACTAACAACAAGGGTACATGAACACCAATTGGCTACAAAAAGACACGACCAATACTCACTCATCTCAATCCACATGGACAAGGAGAAACACCATTTCGACTGGGACAACACCAAGATCCTGGGACAAGCTAGACAGAGACAGGCACGAGAATTCCTAGAAGCCTGGCACTCCACGAAAGATGCTATTAATAAACATATTGAACTCGACCCCATATACATTCCACTACGAAGGAAACCCGGAAGTGAGGCAATCCAGTTCAACCGACCCCAGAGTTTAAAAACCAGGCGGGAAAACACACCGACACTTCATCGGAGGCTGAACTGAGGATGTCACCAAGCACAGTAATGAAACGTCTGCGAAACAAGAAACAGCTCGGCTAGCCAACCAACCTCAACAACCACAACCCGAGCTACAAATCTACTCCAAAACCTCAGTGCTGAAGTACTAAATGAGTACATAGAAAATGGCAACAATTGCCAAGTTGAAAATGTGGCTGTTGAGCAACTGAGCAGTATAGTGACAGATAAAGATGAGATGCTAAAAAGGTTAGCAGCACTCCAGGTAGAGAAATTGCCAGGCCTGTGCAGGATGCATCCTAGATTACTGAGAGAAGTGAGGGAGCAAATTGCAGAGCCACTGACAGAAATGTTCCAGGTCTCTTGAATGCAGGATTGGTCTCAGGGGACTGGAGGATTGTAATTGTGACACTGTTGTCTCATAAAGGGGCAAAAGATAACGTAGGAAATTACAGACCTGTCAGCTTGATGTCAATTGTGGAGAAACTGATGGAGGCCATAGGATGAGCTAAGGTAAATATGCACTTTGAGAAAAATAAGTTAATACTAGACAGTCAACATGGCTTTGTCAAGGACAGGTCATATCCGACAAATTTAATTGAGTTATTTGATGAGGTGACACAGGCAGTGGTTGTGGTAATGCCTGTGGATGTCATATATTTGAACTTTTAAAAACATTTGATATGGTGCCACATGGCAGGTTCGTTAGCAAATTTGAAATGTTTGGGATTGATGGGTCCTTGGCAGCATGGATTAGAAGTTATCTAAAATACAGGAAACTGAGGATAGGTACAGATGGGCATTTCTTAGACTGGAGACAAGTTGAAAGTGATATTTCCCAGCGATCAGCGTTGGGACCCTTGCTTTTTCTGATTTATATAAATGATTGGAGATGAGTGTTGGGGGTAAAATCTTTAAATTTGTAGCTAAGGTAGGGTGAACAATCAAGATGACGCTGAGTGACAATAGAGGCTGAATGGTATAACTTTGAGGGGAGTACAGGAGCAGTAGGGGCTCACATAAATATTTCTCTGAAGGTGGCCAGGCAAGTTGAAACAGTGTTAAGAAGGCTTATAGGATCCTTGGGTTTATAAATGGAACCATAGAATGCAAAAGTAAGGAGGTGATGCTACATCTGTACAATTCATTGGTCTGAGTACATTTGGAATACAGTGTTCAGTTCTGAGCACTTATTTATGGAAGAATGTTAAAGCCCTGGACAGAGTTCAAAGGAGATTTACTAGAATGTTACCAGGAATCAGGGATTTTAGATGCAAGAAAAGATTAGAGAAATTGGGCTTATTCTCCTTGGAACAGGAAAGATTAAGAGGTGACCATACTGAGGTGTTCAAAATTAAGAACAATTTTGACAGGATAAAAAAAGATATTTTATTTCCACTGGCGGGCATGTCAGTCGCCAGGGGTCACAACTTCAAGATTGTCAGCAAGACAGCTAGAGTGGTGGAGGTGGATTCCATATGAGGTTTTAAAAGATATATATTTGAAAGTGATGAATTTACAGCGTTACAGAGATAGGGCTGGAGAATGGGATGAGCTGGGTAGTTCTTTTGGGAGCTGGTACAGACATGATGTGTCGAAAGGCCTCCTTCTGTATTGTAAAAATCTGATTCTATGAGCTATTAGGTTAAACAGACAACAGCTTAGTTAAATAGGTGGATTTTAAGGAATGTCTTAAATATGGAAAGCAAGGGAGAGATAGGTGAAGAACTGTAGGGAGGGAAAACCAGATGCGGGACCTATGCAACTGCAAGCACAGGCACCAATGCTGGAACATTTAAAAGTGGGGATGCTCAGGAAGACAGAATTAGCTACAGATAGATATCTCAGAGGCTTGTGGGGTTGGAGGAGATTGCAAAGGTGGGAAGGGATGAGGTCACAGAAGGTATAAAAACAAGAATGTGAACCTTAAAATTAACAAGTTGCTTGAGTGGTAACTGAAGAGCATGGAGTGATAGGTGCATAGGCCTCGGATAAGATGCCCTCATTAGCTGATAATATAAAGCTGAGGCAACAAGGTTTTGGGTAAGAGATACATGAAGAAGCATGAGAAAGAAGCTTTTTAATCAGTGAGTGGTAATGACCTGAAACTCTCGAGTGCTGGAAGCAGAGGTGATGAATTATTTCAAAACGAAACCCGATGTTGTTTGAGGGAAATTAATATGCAGCGCAGTGGGCATTTCGCAGGAGAATGGGACCAGTGGGATTGTTCTGCAGAGAGGAAGCTCGGACCAGATATGCCAAAACTGAATGGTTTACTTCAGTGACCTGATCATTCTATGACTCTGAGCACAATTCAGACAAATATGTCAAAAGCTTTGGGCAAACCATGCACGAGGAGACAAAGTTTATGACCGGTGCGGTCACGCAGGATGTCTCTTAATTAATCCAGGGAGGGAAATCTCATTGTATGGATTTAAACATGGAGTTCTGGGAAATTGAGGAGCACAGATTTGGGAGGAAACAACATGTTCAAGGCCTTTGGAGAGGAACGAGAGGTTGGAGATGGGGCTGCAGTTTCAAGAACAGTGGGATCATGGATTGATGTTCTCGGTGAGAAGAATGTTGTCAGGAGAATTAAATGAGAGAAGGAACAACATGTGAAGGGAGAGAACCATTTATAATATCAGCTATCATTGGATCAGGAAGGGAAGTAAGATTACCATCAGGTTACTGGGAGTACGATCAAAGAATAGGAGGTGAGTCTCATGTATAAGTTGCGCTCAGTTAAGACATGAGGGGAGATAGGAGAGAAATTAGAGAAAGATATGAGTTTGGGACGAGGGCAGTTTGGAACTTTAAGGGACATTTGGCCTTTTCGCATTCGGAAGAGAGTGATGCAGCGGAGGGAGCTGACAGAGTTGAAAGGTTGGTCTAACCTTAGTGACAAAGAAGTCCCTGAGAAGCTTACACTTGTTTGGAGAGGCCACGGAGGGGGATTTAAAAAGATACATTGCAATTGAGAAAGAAGCCAGGGATTATCTTTGCATTCCTGGAATAGTGAGCAGTATTAGCAGATGAGAACAGGTTCCAATAGTGTTTTATGTGGTCCTACAGTATTTTGGCAGTGGATGGCTAGGGGCTGTAGCCAAGGTGAAACAGAAAGAGAGAGAGAGAGACAGTGTAATAATTTTTAATCAGCCTGTTCAGAGATGTCATTACACATCCCTGGAGCAGGTGGGACTGGAACCCAGGTCTCCTGACTCAGAGATAGGGACACTACCACCGCACCACTAGAGCCCTTAGTATTTTTTTTAGTGAATTTGGACATCAAAATCGGAGGTGAGAGTGTGGTTGAGTAAATCAGTGGCTACAAAAATGTTGTGGGAAAAGGAATGCTAAAGGTTAGACAGTTGGGATTTTGAAAGTGAATTGAGGGATTGTATCTGTTCTTGTCAGAAATTGAGTGCACTCAATATGAATTGCTTTTAGGTGAATATTATGCCAGAATTTTAATTTGTGATAGTTTTATTTCTTCCCACTAACAATTTCTGCCATATGTCTTCTCATTTTATTACATGACATTTACAAATTTCACTTCATTTAAAAGCGATTAGTTATTACCATAAGCAAATTCATATACACTTCAAACATAACCAGCTACTTAAAGTAACTTAGGTAAAATGAATTATTTTTAAAAAATCAGCACCTCAAACTATTTCTCCATTTGATTTGCATAACCCTTGGCACAAACCTTATCTATGTATAGAGAAATATATAACCAGTGGACAGTTTGGGGTAGAATTTCTTTCAGTGTTTTGCTGGGAATCTGCTGTAATTTCAGCACAAGATTGACACCAGAGATATAGTAGCAACACTCATTTATGCTGTTTCTCTGGCATTCACAATGAAGTTATGTTGGACAAATGGGATAAATTAGAAACTCTAACCACTTATCTTTCAGCTAATTTTCCCCATACTTTATCTTCAATTTGTGCACCAATAAAAAACAATGGTAAATTTGTTACCTTTTTTTGTAAGATTAAAACAGTATGACAAGTAAATTACCTGGGAAATATCCATCACTGAGTCACAACTAAGAGGCCTTGCTGATGTTAGGTCATTAGAACCAATCACAGAGGAGATGATTCCATTCTGATCAATCCGGCGAATCATTGTTCCATCGACAAAGTATATCAACCCAAATTTGTCAACAGCAATACCTGTGAAGGAAAACAATGAATAATCCAATATAAGTGTCAAAAAAGGATTTGAGTTCACTCCATATCCATGTTTTCCGTTGATTTAGCCATAAACTTGCAAACTATAAGGGGGTCATCAGAGATCCTCAAAGTCATTGTATTTGTGTCAGTAGCAGTTTAACTCAGTTGGCAAATGTCTCACCAAGGTATTTTCTGCAATGATAGAAAAATGCTCAAAATACTCAGCTGATCTTGTAGCATTTGTGGAGAGAGAAACATGGGCTAACATTTTGATTCTTTGATCTTTTATCAGAGATTATGATGAAAGTTTATTGACCTGAAATATTAACTTGGTTTCTGTCTCCCAGATGCTGCCAGACCCACTGAATATTTCCGGTTTAGTGAAGATTTTCAGCATCTGCAGTATTTTGCTCTGGTCTTCTGCAGTGATCCTTCTACTTCTCCAAGATATGTGTTCCCACAGAACGTATGTTGAAGGTTTACACAACTAACAAGCAAAGATCGAGAGGATGTTTAAAAAATACATGTGTTTCATTTCTGATAACTAGTAGAAATGTATCTGTTGAAATTTTTGATATATGTAGGTAATGAGAAAGTTCACTCACCACATAATTTGCCTCATAACAGTAGCAACTCAACCAACCCTCTTAATATCTATGGAAGACAACAGACTACAGATAGGATTTCAAATGAATTTGGGGGATGACATCTCTATGGGTTTAGTAGCAAAAGAACATGGTGACATATTGGTATTTAATCACCTATATTTATCGTTATAATGCTCAATCTCATTCTTCAACACATTTTTATCCAGCTGTTTGATGGAATTACTTGATATTGCGTTCATGTTTTGCTGCATGAAGGGAAATAAAAGTCTATAATTGGTTTTCAATCCAGGTTTGTTCATTTCATATTCTAATTTTCTGAAGAGTTTAATTGTTGGAAAATAACAATGTGACTCATTATTTTAAAGTAATTTAGATACTTTGAGCAGAACCGTATGAGGCACCAGTTTCTCCGTGCCTGACACATGCAGGGTTACACATCAGGGCGTTGGGAGGAGTGAGCCTGCCAAAGGGATCAATAGCTATGCCACAGCCATTTAACTATCACTAAGACAGGGACTCTGCCCCTCAGAGACAGTGATCCCACCAATCAGAAGCCATCAGCTCTCCAGGAGTTCTGGATTTTTGTAAGTGAGGGTTCCTTCGGTACCAGGCTTTGAGCCTCAGCTTGAGAGGGAAGGTGAGGTGGGTGGGAGGCTGGGACCTGACAGGCCACAGGCATAAGGGAACCAGAGGGACGTGGGAGGGCAGCGTTGATGGACCCACAGAGCCAGTTAATGAGGGACCCCCTGCCCACTATCAGCTGCTTAGTGTGGGCTTCTCCAACGGCTGGTGTGAACCTGAGAATGATTGGTAAGGCCCTTAAATGGGTGTTATTTGATGTTACCCACCAATAATAAAATTACAGTGGAGGAAAGGACAGCAAGTAGGCAAGGGGTATGGGTTATTTGTTGGATTTAAAGAGACTCCACCTTCAAACCCAACAGTTCAGAGTGAAATAAATTCAAGCCTATTTCTTCCAATATTTTCAAATTATGCTGCTTTTCCATTGCTTGAAAGCTAAGTTTTTTTCAATCTTATTGCTTTCTTCTGAACTTTATCAATACTTCAATGTTATTCTAGACTGCACTAAATGATTGCACCAAAATGCATATTGGGTATGGAAAAGACACAGTACTATGATCTCCTAGGCATCTGCAAACTTAGTCATTAGGTCTGTGTAAAATTATAAGAAAGTGATCATGGCCACCTTGGTCACCTAACATTAAAAATAAGCTGTATTTGGATAGGAAGCTCTACAGAGTTTATCAAAATGAGAAGTGATCTCTTTGAAACATGTAGGATTCTGAAGGAGATAGCAAGAACTGCAGATGCTGGAGTCAGAGCCAACACTGTGTTGTCTCTAGGATTCCGAAGGGGCTTGACAGGGGAAATGCTGGGAGGACGTTTCCCCTCATGGGAAGAGTCTTGGACAGAAGGCACAGTACCAATTTAATACTGATTTGAGGAGGAATTTCTGCTTTCAGAGGGTTGAGAGTCTTTGGAATTCCTTGCCACTGAGAGGTGGAGGAGAAGAGTTCTTGTGTATATTTAAGGCTGAGATAGATTGATTCTTGGTCAGTAGGGGAATCAAGAGCTCCAGGCAAAGGGCAGGAAAGTGGATGTGTGGAATGTCGCATCAGCCATGAACAGGAGCATTCTGTTCCTATTTGTTATGGTCTTAGGGTATATTAATAAGCACATGTACACTGAGCTCCCTGCTAACAGGCAAAGTATGAGTCACAATCAGAGCATCACTTTCTATCAAGTAAGCCACAGTGGCTGTACTTTGTACTCTATGTTGATGATTACTCTCAGAATGATTGCAAAACTGTAATCTGAGGAATAGAGTAGAATCATAGGTCCCTACAGTGTGGAAGCAGGTCATTTGGCCCATCGAGCCCACACTGACCTTCCAAACAGCATTCTAACGAGACTCCGACACCCTCACCCTATCCCTGTAACCATGCATTTCCCATGGCTAATCCACCCAGCCTGCACATCCCTGAACAATATGGGTAATTTAGCATGGCCAATCCCTCTGACCGGCACATTCTTGGACTGTGGGAGTAAACTGGAGCACCCGGTGGAAACCCACGCAGACACAGGGAGAATGTGCACATTCCATACAGACTGACACCCGAGGGTAGAATCTTCAAAACTGATGTGATATTGTTGGGATTTCTACAGGCTCCTAAATGCACTTTAAGTATATTTGCAATCCAAAGATAAGAATACTCCAGCTCGTCCCCGCCTCCCTAACCTGTCCTTCCTCCCACCTATCCCCTCCTCCCACCTCAAGCCCCACCCCCATCTCCTACCTACTAACCTCATCCTGCTCCCTTGACCTGTCCGTCCTCCCTGGATTGACCTATCTCCTCCCTAACTAACTCCTACACTCACGTTTACTGGCTCCATCCCCGCCTCTTTGACCTGTCTGTCTCCTCTCCACCTATCTTCTCCTCTATCCATCTTCTATCCGCCTCCCCCTCTCTCCCTATTTATTTCAGAACCCCCTTCCCCTCCCCCATTTTTGAAGGAGGGTCTAGGCCCGAAACGTAAGCCTTCCTGCTCCTCTGATGCTGCTTGGCCTGCTGTGTTCATCCAGCTCTACACCTTGTTATCTACGTAAGAATATCTACTCAGCTTTCAGGTACCAATGGTAAAGTTGTAGGGATTGATTGAATGGAGAATTTACCTCTTGGACTGGACAGAGTGGCTTCAGTTGCTTTTCCACCATCTCCACATCGAGCTTCATCAAAAGGAAGGCATTGATCTCCTGTTCCAGCCACTACCATAGCATTCTTAGTGATTTCCTTGACTCCAGTAAGGGATTTTACTTTATAGACACGTCTGCTATTGGTATCAGAGAGATATAATGATCCCGACACAGCATCCACGGAGAGGTAGTACTTGTGCGCTGGACTGTTACTAAAAGAAAATAAAATCAATGTTAAGCTTCAGATAAACTACATTCAAGTTATTCTAACGTTTACTTGTAAATTTGAATTTTGTCAATGCTGTTTGAGCTAATTGCTGTGCCTTCCAATTAGGACATGTTGCATCCTTTAAACTCTTTTAACTCATTCTGCAGCAATTCTAATTAACTTCTGGTCTTTTATGTATCTTAGTATATTTTACCTAAGGCAAACCCTTACTGATTGCCCCAGACTCGTGTACCACTCTGTTACCTCTGTTGGTTCTTAATCCTAACAGCTCTGATCAACCACACCCTTAGTCCCTCATCACAGGGTGTAGTTGATGTCAAAACATTGAATGTATTCAAGAGGCAACTAGGGATAGCACTTGGGGCAAATGGGATCAAAGGTTATGGAGAGAAAGCAGGATTAGGCTATTGAGTTGGACAATCAGCCATTATCGTGAAGAATGACAGAGCAGGCTTGAAGGGCCACATGGCCTCCTCCTGTACCTATCTTCTACGTTTCTATGTTTCTATTAATGCCTTTGAATCACATTTACCTGACACACATGTGCACTTGTTCCTCTCTCCTGTGGGTCCTTCAGGCTGAGCCCTACAGTTAATTAGTTTTCCCTGTGAACTCAGAGAGGTTTACCCCACAGAAAAAGGCCATTTGGCCCATTGTGCTCACACAAGTAAACAAAGATCTCATCCTATTTTCCAGCTCTTGGCCCGGAGATGTGGAGGCAATAGCAATGCAGGTGAATACTGAAGTACTACTTAAATGTTGTGGGAGTTTCTTACTCAACCAATCTTTCAGGCCAAGCATTCTAGACTCCAACTACCCTCTGGATGAAAAAAGAAAATCCACAACTCTCCTCTTAGCATTCTATCTTTTACATTAAATCTATGCCCCCAATTACTGACTCCTCTACTAATCATAAAAGTGCCTTTCTATCCTCCCTATCTATCCCTTCACAATGTTGACCACTTTCAGATCCCATCTCAATCTTTGCTGCTCCAAGGAAAACAATTTCAGTATATCCCATCTTTCCTCACAGAACACACCCTCCAGCCTAGGCAGCATCCTACTAAATGTCCTTTATGACCTGTGTCGCGCAAATCACATCTTTCTGATAATGTGGAGATCAGAACTGCACGCCGTACTCTAATTATGACATAACCAGCATTTTGTAGACTTTCAGCAGAAACTCCTTGCTCTTGTACTCTATTAAAGTGCAAATATTACATATGCGTTTTTACTCACCTTAGTTACCTGCCCTAGTATCTTCTAAGGATCTGTGGATGTGCTTACACATCAAGTCCCTCCGATCTTCATTGCTTTCGATAGTCTTACCATTTGTTGTGCAATCCCTTATATTGTTAGCCTTTCTTATGTGTATTACTTCACACCTTTACTTCTGTTGACTAAAGTCCAGGTATTTACTGAATTAATATATCTGATATCATAACCCCTTTTTATCTGCTGGCATATTTTTGTTTAGTTAATTTTATCCACTATTTCTTCAAGCTATTTAGTTTCTACTTTCTCACTATTTGTTCTGTTTCTCCTCATTCTGTGTAAAGTGATGTTAAAATCATAAACCCCTCTTTAAAATTAATTTCTTTCTCTGAGTTCTGTTTCTATTTTTGACTGTCGCAATCTCAACCCACTATCTTTCTGCTTATTCTTTCCCTCTTCCTTTACTTTCACCAACATTTTTAAAGATACCTTCCTTTTCCTATTCCTGTCTCACTTCCTCCTCTTGTATCTTCTCATTAATTTTTTCTCGACTCCCTCCTTAATGTCTTTGTTTCACTTGTTACAATAGTGCATGCGCTCACTTCAGCCTCCAGCAATCGTCAGTTCTATTTTCCCAGTCAACTCTGCCCACCCCACTGAACAAACTTGTAACACTTATACATTTGACCATTCTTCTATCCCTCTAATCCTGCATCACTTTTGTATTTCTCTATAAACCTCACTGCAACATTGCTCTGTGATTCCACTACACTTTTGCACTGTTCTACAATTCCTTATATCTCATTTTTACCCATCATTTTTAAAATACTGTTTCTGTCCAGAATCAATGATTCTCCACTTTAATCCTTTGACCTGAAAATTGCACAGCGTTAAATTTTTGTAATGGTTTGATTGATGAAAAGTAACCATATTTTAAATGTGATACGTGCAATTCATTCAAAACATTCTTGGGAGCCTTGCCCGGATGGACAACCCATTTACCTCTAGTTACACTGATACATAACTGCACTGTGATGTAAGTGTCCAATGTCAAGTTGTGTCACATGTTGGTTGTCGCAGGTTCAACCTGCCTGGAATCACACACAACAGGTGTTATTGTGCAGTTAAACAGATTTTTAATGTCTTGGTTCTTCTTTCCTTTTTAAAGTATAGAAATTTTAACTTAGGAAAATAAAATAATTGACTTGATACTTATTTTTCGAGTCTTTGAGTCAGCCAGTTTACTTTCCCAGGTGAGGGTCTGTTGCGATATCTGATCCTGTCATCTTAGTTTTTTTTCAAACGTTATGTACATATTTGGAACATGCCTAAGCCTTTCATACTGCCTTATTTTTAAAAAATATGTTGTGATTTTGTTTTATTTGTGACACACAGTGGTATTTGTTGCTATATCTCTGCTTCTGCCTGTATATCTGAAGCCACTACAGTGATGAGGAAGGGTCACCGGACCCGAAATGTTAACTCTGATTTCTCTCCACAAATGCTGCCAGACCTGCTGAGCTTTTCCAGCAATTTTTGTTTTTGTTTCTGAATTCCAGCATCTGCTGTTCTTTCAGTTTTTAATCAGTATAAACCATCTTGCTCAGTTACTTTAGCAACGAGTCACATATAACAAATAACATTTCTGATTAGTAAATAAACAAGTTACAGACATTGTTATTGAGTACCGGGTCTTAATACTCAAGTTATTTGTATAATGTATGCATATGTACTTAACTTTTTGTGCATTTATTGGAAAAACATGAAGACCAAAAGTAGAGTAGGCATGTGCTTTTTAAAAATCATTCTGAGCGCTACTTTCATGGTTAATGAATGATGATAGATTATTGTAAAACAAATGGCACAAATGAGGTACATTAGCCTGTATTTCTAGAGTGCATAAAAGGCATTTTCTACCAAAACTACTGCTTGTGACTTTAGAAGCATTGGTGTAACCACATTTGTAGGTGGCCACACCACAGTTGTGTCTATGTATTGGCACCAAAATTAGAGTTCTCAAATCCATCTAATGAAGAAAGAGAATGGACAGTTCTGCTGACCATTTGCTAGCAGAAGGTGACTGATCTATCAGTCTTAATGAATGAGGCACTGCATTTCACTGTATTAAATAAGGGACAATCCTAATTTGCATACCAATGTGGAAATCATGATATTTTCTGTAACAATATCTGACACAATAAAGTGTATCAATCAAATGCTATCTTTGGGATTGAGCTCACTAATCTTGTTTCTATTCATTTGCTTTCATGGTGTGAAATGCTTCAATTTAACTGATCATTGTGCAATAACTCCAGGGGTCTCTTACTAAACTTCCCAAGAATATTAAAGTTACTCGTGTAATTTATTATTTTTTTCTTCGATGCTATCTTGGTGCTTTCATATGAAGACAAAATGAAATCTCAACTTTCAACAATGTACCTTCAATGATTTACCTTGTCAGACTCAAACACAACTGAGCTCCCTCCCCAAACGCTGCTGGGTGATGACAGTGAGAGAATAACAATGGTATTATTAATTGGACTCTCCATGTCTGCACTATTCCATTTGCTTCTCCCAAGACTATTATATCTTTATATCGGAATTCCTTGACCTTCAAAGATATCAAGGTCATTACTGTATGGTATGAAATGCTCCATTTATATTCATTTTACAAAGATACTCCAAATGATTGATGTGCACAGCAGTATTATCTGATTTTCTCTCTTAACCAGAGAGCAGTTCCACTCTGCCTATCACTAGCACAGTATAATAAATGCAGCTAATTTTCACAGACCAGACTGCTGCTTTGAGTGATTTTGCAAAACAAATAAGCCTATTATCTAACAAAATTAAGTCATACATATAATTCCCTTACCTGTGCCTGAAATCTTTATTTCTGACAGAAGACAGGTACAGATGAGACAGAAAAAGGATTCAATATTAGTTTTGTTTTCAGAAAATCATAAATATCAAGAAGAATATTGAAAGCAAAGACAGATTAACATAGGTCAGTTCATAAGGTTAAAAATACTTTTCAGAACGCAAAGTGGAGATGATTGAAAATTGAAGCTTTTAGTTTTTCAGCAACCTTCATCAATTTTGCTCCCAATTATTTGATGAGAAGAATACTTTGTTTGAGAAACCAGTTAACTCTGGTACCAGAAAAACATTTTTTCCTAACTTAATATGCAAGCCTAGTCTATCCCATTACGTAATTCTCCCAAAAATACTGATTTAGTAGGAACATACTTTTGTAGCTATTGAAGTTAGAAGAGACAGGTCTTGCGTAATACCAATGCTAGAACTAATCTTTCACAAACATTCTTCCGAACCATCTGAAATATCTGTTTGGGTCAATGTTTGGACAGAACACGGAAATATTAAGTAATCAAGTGGATTGTTTAGTCCTTCAGCTTGCTCCATGATTAACGGTTGGTCTGTCTTCAAAACCACTTATGTGCCTATGCTTCATATCCATTCAAAGCCTTCCCTAACAAAAATAAGAAAGGATATTTCATAGACTGATTTTTGACGTGGTTGCTGTAATGTGTATGTTCACTAGGAAGTAAACATTAGTTATTGTGTGACTTGTGTCACCTTGCTTACTGGTGATCTGACTGTACAAATATTTATTCCTCAATACTGTGGTCAGGGGTTCCAGAATACGGATTAAAAGTGCTAAGTAACATTCACATTGAACAAGTGCCAAAAATGACTATCTCCAACAAGGCCAAATCTAAACACTGAAGAAGGGTCTAGGCGCGAAACATCAGCCTTCCTGCTCCTCTGATGCTGCTTGGCCTGCTGTGTTCATCCAGCTCTACACCTTGTTATCTCAAATCTAAACACTTCCTGTTTGAGATTAATCACAATGCTATGCTGAATCCTGCTTCAGACACTGACCTGACATCTGACTGGACTAGCTAATAAATGCTGTAAGCATGCTCACAGATAGGCATGGAGCTGACCTTTATAACGAAAACCTTTTATTGAACTAAGTGCACTATATACATATCAGGGAAAGGTCTTTGCACAACCATCCTACAGTAAGACCTCCAAAATACTGGCCATCAAGTGATCTGAGATCACAGCTAGTGATGTCATCAGTTATCCTATTGATAGCTGCTTCCTTGAGACTACACCTCTCACCAAATATTCATCTGTCCCTGAATGTTTACATCTTTTCATCATTAATTTGTGTTCCTGAATGTTTATGCTGCTGTTCATTAAGTAGTGTCCCACTCTCCTCACCACAAGGTTTCCTGTGACAGGTTTCATTGCTGACCATATTCTCAGACCTCTGGGTGGACCAGTAAGATGGAGGGCTGTCCTCTTTGGAGCAAAGAAAAACATTGTCCGTTCCATTTTCTTTACAGACATGGTGATTGTGGCCTAGTGCTTGTGCAGGTTGGGTGAAACTTCTGTCATGTTTTTTCGGGTTGTCACTTGGCTGAGTGTAGTCGGACAACATCCAGTCCAGCATGTGCATGGCATGACTACAGTATAACGTGTCTAGTGAGGGGTGGCTTGGGGCCATTTCACACATCTTTGGTGGTGTATCATGTGCTATTTCCATGCTGGGGTTGAACTGTGCAGCACCCACTGCTGCAGGATCCCTGGGTTTGGTTGGGTTGCTTTTATTTTACTGTCTAGTGCGATTGTTACCCCAGCAATGTCAACTGGTGAATGGATGGTTCCTTCAGCTCCTTGTGTCTTGGCATCCTGAGGAGGTAGGCAGTCTGTGCTTGCCTGAGACTTGGTCTCTTGGGTAGCCCCTTCATTGTTCTCTCCCAGAGTGGGCTGTAGGGGGAATCCTACTTTTGCCAAGATTCTTTCAAGCCCTTCCCTGGGCTCGTCTGAGGTACTTCTGGGTTCATACTGAGTATTCTCTTCACTTTGCAAAATGTTTCAATCTTTCAGCTACTACTTAGTTGGCTAGTTCGTTCATAGTTCGCTAGTCCTGCAAGGCTTCAGTCATCCTTGTTCTTGGCTTTCCCACATGTAGTCTGGTTCTGCTCCTGTCAATGTATCAGGGGTTATGGCTGCATCAGCAGGCTCATTATGGAGTGAGTGATTCTGGGGCTCTCTAGAAGGGCCTGTTGCTGCATTGGGCTGTGCTATTTCTATGACATCTTGGAGATTGCCCTCTTCATGCACTCCTTAAAGAGCAGTGCCAGATCCAGAGTCTCTCACTCTAGCTGGTTGCCATTGTAATTGGCATCTACCTGCATGTTTGTCTATTCATTTCAAAAGGGTGACATATTCATCTGACTGCTAGTGTGGAATGTCGTCAATAGAGGCTGCTTTCTAGTGGTCTGGACATGTGGTGTTTTCCCTATGACCGATGAGTAAACAAAGCCACACAGGCTTCCTTGCTCATAAAGACTAATGTTGAAATCACTGATAAGGTCTGTGGAAACTCATAGTCCCTTGTACTGGAGTCTCTCAGTCATGTGGTCCAAATCCTTCACTGAAGATCCCAATGGGCCATGAAGGCAGGCTGTAGAGGGATAGAGGACCTCTGATCTCAACCCAAGTACTGGAGACAATGGAGAACCTTCTTTATTTGAGTTTAAATGTTGTTTTGTGTTTGTTGATGTAGAGTTCCACGGTCTCTAAATCCACTGTCATCTGGCCACCTCTGCTAGGAAAGGCACTTTAAATAACAGTGAGATTGCTAATGGATCTGTTGTGCTTGGGTGTGGATTTGGAGGTGGAAGTTGTTTGCTGCAGCAAGCTGTTTCAAAATGGTTTCTCTTCCTGCAGCCATGACAGTCCTCATTAGCTGCAGGACATACTTTGTGCTTGCAAGCTCTCTTTGTGCCTCAATAAGTACTGGTGGCCAAGTCATCCTCTTCTGCCTGGTCTGTCTGCTATCTGGTATGTTGAAACTCCTGCCATTGATGAACTGTACTGACTCTATAACTGAAGATTCGTATTCTTTTATAATGGGGTGCTTGACATGTTTTCTCAGCTTCCAGCCTTTGGCTAGTTGCACTCATTTTGACAAAGTTTTCTCTGGATGGCAGAAAGTCTGACAGGGCTCATCGTGCCATCCCACAATGATTTGGTCTTGGATTACTAGTCTCTCAAGGGTCTGTCATTGCAATTGTGTGTGAGCAGGTACAAATATTCCCAAATAAGTCTCTGTACTCCTCTGGGTCCTGGCACATTATTGAGCTTAAGCATGATCAAACACAACATTTTACCTCAAGTCAAAGTACTCATCAAAAGCCTTCAGCAGTTGGTCATACGTTATCGAGTCCCCAGTGATCCCTTGTCTAATCAGTACATTATCAGTGCAGCAGCCTATAAGAACATACTGGTCTGTTCTCTTCTGGTTTGTGTGAGAAAGCTGAGCAAACTCTGAACTGTTCAAACCTTTGGCACTGTGCTGTACAATCTGGGTGTAAGCTCTCCATGTGGTTTAGTCACTCGGGTTCTCAATATTCACTATGTAGTCCTCAGATTCCATGCAATATCAATGGAAAAATATAAATTCCTTGGTGGAAAAATTAAATCTCTCACTATCTAATAAAAGGCTCCATCATACACACTATCGCATACACTGAGGAAAAATAGTATTCTGATATGTGAAATAAAATCTTGAAACACTTAAAATCCTACTGGCTGCTGTCAGTAAATCAGAAACCATATCAAATGAGCAATGTGTTACCAGAACTTCTCAAAACTGTCATTCATTCTCAGATGAATGGAATATTAATGAAAACCATTAGAACTTGAAATTTGAGCCACAAATATATAATGGCCACAGTCATCCAAAAATAGTGATGGAAAGAACAGTCATTGCAATTTTAAAGTGGGTCCCAGTAAATCAGTGGGTGGTGGCAGGTGGTAAGATTTTTTTTAAGTGACAACAACAGTTTTGCTTTCTATCAGCTAAAATGCTCACACAGTTTAAATCACAGTACAAAGAAAAGTACATGCTGACTGAACACTTTGTAATGTTTTCCGTTGCATTATGGTCCTATTTCCATTGGAAAAATATTATAATACATCTGAACAACTACAAAATGCTGATCAATGTAGGAGGTCAATATATCTTTTCAGGACAGATCCCTATGATGAAACACTTAATTAAAAACACATCTACCTCACAACACAGCTCCTTATAGTGACATTTGAAGGCAAGAAGCATGGTACAGTTAAGTTTCAGACTGCTTCTGACTCCTATCAGGCTTTCCATTTTCCTCCATAAACCTTCAAACCTGACATACTTTTAATGACCTTCCAAAACCCAATCCCAGCAATTGAAAATGTTGTGTGGGAGGAAACTCTATTTATTCCCCAGTTCAAAATGGGTAACCTGGCCTTGGCAGGGGTGAGGGTGCACTTTGGACATTGCGTATTCCTGAACTGCAAAAGAACAGAGACATATTGCTCGTGGGTGGAAATGTAGAGGAAAATGATTTCCTCCAAAACAAAATCAAAGTATGGTTATTCGTGCACCAAAATGTCCCTCCACACACAAATAAAAATTTGGTTGCTGGTAACAGATTTCCCCTCACTGTTTATTAGTTAATAATAGAAAGCTACAATGGAACTAGATATACATTTTTCTTAATGTTAAATGGAAGAAGTTGGGAAAGAATAAAGGATAGATGCAAATAAAGCATTAAAAACAGAACAATATATTGCTCTGAAGAAAGAATTTTCTATTTTTGGTATCACAGGTAACACAATTATTATTCCAAAAAAACACATTGCCACCAGGGCGCTTTTCTTCCGGTAACAAAATATTGCAACTTATTTAAAAAAAATAGTATTCACCAGAGCACGTGCCCTTAATTATATTGTTCATGAGCCAAAATCGTCTAATTTTTTCTCCGCTGTTAAGTGTCTAACTCACATTGCCTAACCTGGGACATAAAAAATACATATTTTCCATCATTCTACAATGCTATATGTTAATTCACCCAAATATCATCCTTATCAGGATATAGTTCCCTTAATTTTAGTGCCACTTTTGTGACTGAATAACACTGCATAACTTAAATGAGTTAAGATCAGTGTCTGGAGTTAGCATACCTTAGCTCCAGTATATTAATGACATTGCCTGAGGGGAAGATCCTACGAACATAATTAAAATCACCAACATAAATGCTTCCATCTGATCCACATGTCAGCGCAACTGGTGCAAGGAGCTTGTTCCCAGTTGCGAGGCCATTGCAGCTTGGACATGAAATGCTACGTCTTCGCCCATTTCCGATGATGCTTCCAATGACAGGTGGCTGCTGGGATATAAAATTATTTTCCCCGTTTCCTTTGTGCAAAATACCTGCAACAAAATAGTTAAATATTAATATTTGAATTTAATAGTATAAAACAGCAAATAAAGTTATGAATGCAGCTGCACTACCAGTACTGCAAGCACTTAACCAATAGCAAATCCTTTCAACAATAAGTCATGTTATCATAGCAGTGAGCTCAAATTAGTGCTTTTGCATGATTTTTATTCATTGCTTACTTTGTGAATATCTCTAACTTGTAGTGATGTCTAAACTAGAAACTTTTGATGATCCTAGAGATATTAGAGATATGAAGAGAAATATGCCAGAAAGAACTGAAAGATAAATTTCTAGTTCTAATTCTACACCTTTGAAAACAAAAGACAGCCAACTTTAATAGGTACCCTCAGTTAACTGCTTAGCTATCTTTTTTCTTTCATATGTAACTGTCTTGATCATTTCTTCTACCCCAAATTTTTATATTCGATCAAGACCAAGTGGCCTCCTCCTGCATTGTAACAATTCTGTGATTCTGATTCTTATTTGGTGCATTGCCCTGCTGAATAAATGCAATATTGGCAGAAATGAACTATTCGTCTCTGTTAGCAATATTAAAAAAAAAGGAACCAAGGATTAAAATATGTACATTACCTTTTAAGGAATTCCAAACCTTTTGGTCACTTTCAACAATTCACAATTGAGAACAAAAAAACTTTGATGAGTTAAATTTTAAATGCTGATAAATTTACACTTTTTTTTGGGGTACTATGGAATTTGAATCCCATTGTTTTCCAATGCAATCCACTGAGCTTGATGAGGTTCATGGTTTGGATTTTGCAATTGCGTGAGTATGGCTCCTTTAAGTTTTATTTTGGTGAGCTTCCAGTGGTATTCCTATTTCTCTTAGGCCTCTGCCTTGTGTGAACGAAAGGGAAAATGAGTACACCACCCGCCCTGGCATAGTGCACCATGTCTAGCAGCCGTTCTTTTCCCTCTTGCCCCGGAATCAATTCCTATATGGAATGTCATTTTGGAAGTCCCTGCATGAAGGGACCTACTGTATTATACTCCCCTCCCCCCACCACTGGCTGTGCAATATCCCCAAACTGAGGGAGTAGGTCAGGGAAGTCAGGGATTAACTGTCGGGCCTAGCAGGCTTCCACTGATTGTGAGGAGGGATGTGCAAGTGTTGGGTTTTAGAAGCCTGGATGGGAAGCAGCCATAAAGTGACAATAAAATATGATCTGGGCACAGGGTTCTGTCCATGATGGGCACAGAGAACGCCATCAAAAGAAGTACCCACTGAGCCTGTCTGCTGGCAGCTCACATAGTGAAACTAACCAGAATTCATAAATTCTTGTGAAAAATAAGAATAGATATTACTGAAAATACTCAGCAGGTCTGCCATATGCCACCTGGAAAGAAACAAGTTAATATTTTGGTGCAAACGCTTTGAATCCACAGACAAAATATATAATTATCTTTTCTCTTTTTAGATGCTGATAAAACCATTGTGTATTGCTAGCAATTTCTTTTTATTTTACAGGAAGGTCTTTACAGTGGGAAATGGGTTATCTGTCCCCACATTCCTCCATGAGCAACGCACTGATCAGAAACTTGTTGGCCTGCAATATTTTGTGTTCGGCCCAGCCTTAACTGGTTCAGAATGAGAATTTTGTGCTCACATACGAGGATATCCTGACCAAAGAATCTGCCACAGCCAAGTATCAGTAGCATCAGATGCAGGGAGTAGTGACTTCTGGGATGATAAGAAATTCAGGAAGAAAAGCAATGGGGGTTCCCCAAGTTTAGGAAAGTCAGGGATTATTTGTCTGGCCTTGCAAGCTCCCAGTGATTGTGGCGAGGGACGTGGGAGAGTTTGGTTTTAGCAGCCTTGGTAGGAAGGAGCCATAAAGTGGCAATAAATTACAGTGTACGCACAAGGATCTATCCATGATTGGCACAGGGAACTTGCTCAAAAGAAGTACCCATCCTGCCTGTCTGCTGGCAGCTCACACAGTGAAACTAACCGGGTTGCTTGCTTTACCTTGTTTTTCCCAAGACAGGGAAAATCTGTGAAGGAAGTGGAATGAGGCCCTCAAGTGGGTAATTTAGGACTTCAAGAGGCTAATTTAGGACTTCAAGAGGCTTAACGGCTGAGTGACACCTCACCAGCCCACTACAATATGGCAGACAGGTCAGGGGTGAATGGGAAGGCAGTGGGAAAATTACTCATTCCATTTTCTGAACCGTCACTTCCCCAATTTTGTTTCTGGCTGGCGGGGATAGGTGGGGGAAGAATTAAAATACACCCCTTTATTTAAGATTTCAACATTCTACATTTTACAAATATGTAGTTTCAATTAAACAAAATGGCTAAAGTGTGTATTTTTTCTTCTGACATTATTGCAGTGAATGTTGTACTGTTGACTTACTACTTCGTATGTTGAGGGCATGGTGTTTGTCTAAGGTCCATCCACCCAGGTTAGATGCATCTAACTCATAGCCTTGTAGAACAGCAGTACGTTTCTCCCAGAGTATCAGGTCTGGACATGATTCATATTCATAGCCCACAGACACTGCAAGGGTACAATTGAAATAGGTTAAACAGATGCACAAAATATTATAGAAAGATCTATTAAAAATTAAATTCCATTTTAAAATAGCCTCATTAAACATCATCAAAATACTTTGAAAATGGGGACAGATGCAGCATTTAACTCATATGAATATGGTCCTTCATCTCGGGAGATCCAAGTGTGAATTTGGCTCAGATATAAGAGAAAAGGTCACCTCCCACAAATGCTTGTTAAGTGACAGACTTGAAGCAAGATTTAGCAATTGTATTAAAGAAATCAGTGGCTTATGTGTCTGCATAATAATGATCAAATGTGCCTTTGAAAGAGACAAAACTTGTAAAGTACTGTTAGCATGATTATAGTCGATAAGGTTGACGCTTCACATCACTGAAAACATGTTAATCCCACACCCCCATCCCCCACCAATGACACTGGGTTGAGGCAGATGGACAGCATAAATGTTAAAAAGCTCAAATCCAATCCCGAGCTTCCTATTTTGTTTCACTGGAAACAACAGACAGAGGGTGGTGGCGGAGGGTTGCTTTTCAGACTGGAGGCCTGTGACCAGTGGTGTGCCAGAAGCATTGGTGTTGGGGCCACTGTTTATCATCACTTATATATATGGTTTGGATGTGAACAAAGGAGGTATGGTTAGTAGTTTGGAGATGACACCAAAATTGGCAGTGTAGTGGACAATGAAGGTTACCTCAGAGCACAAAAGGACCTTGATCAAATGGGCCAATGAGCTGAGGAGGAGTGGATGGAGTTTAATTTAGATAAATGTGAGGCGCTGCATTTTGGAAAGGCAAATCAGAGCAGAACTTTTACACTTAATGGTAAGGTCCAGGGGAGTGTTGCTGAACAAAGAGACCTTGGAATGGCAAGTTCCTTGAAAGTAGAGTCAAAGGTGGACGGGTTAGCGAAGAAAGCATTTGGTACACTTGCCTTTATTGGCCAGTCAATTGAGTATAGGAGTTGGGAGGTCATGTTGCGGCTGTACAGGCCATTGGTTAGGCCACTCGGAGTACTGCATTCAATTCTGGTCTCCCTGCTATAGGAAGGATGTTGTGAAACTTGAAAGGGTTCAGAAAAGATTTACAAAGAGGTCCACAAGGTTGGAGGGTTTGAGCTATAGGGAGAAGCTGAATAGGCTGGAGATATTTTCCTGGAGCATCAGAAGCTGAGGGGTGACCTCATAGAAGTTAATAAAATCATGAGGGCCATGGATAGTGTGAATAGCCAAGGTCTTTGCCCCAGGGTGGGGGAGTCCAGAAGTAGGGGACATAGGTTTAAGATGGGAGGGGAAAGCTTTAAAAAGGGACCTAAGGGGCAACTTTTTCACAAAGAGAGTGGTTTCACAAAGAGAGTGGTACATGTACGGAATGAGCTGTCAGAGGAAGTAGTGGAGGCTGGTATAGTTACAACATTTAAAAGGCATCTGGATTGGTATATGAATAGGAAGCATTTTGAGGGATATGGGCCAAATGCTGGCAAATGGGACTAGATTAATTTAGGATGTCTGGTCGGCATGAATGAGTTGGTGAGTTGGATCAAAGGGTCTGTTTCCATGCTGTACAGCTCTATGATTCTAAATTGGAGGACTGGCAGGGGGTGGGGGCGTGCAGTGATTTCATATTCAGTGGTCCTCAGTCCAGTCGAAGGGGATAGTTTTTGCTCAGGGAATCCAGGCAGGCACAGTAAATCAAGGGCAGCCTCCCATACCATTTCAGGCCCTGTTCCAGCCACAGCCACTCATAACGGATGAGGAGTCAAAAGACTGGCAGTACAACACATGCCTTGTCTCTTTTTGTCCTATTATAAGCTGCTTTCCTCCTGCAGTGAGAGAAAAGTGGGTGACAGGGCTATTACTGTTGGCACAGGAGGAAAGTTTCTTGAGTGAATAAACAGGCAGCACAGGGGTTGTGCAGGGTTAGTGGTGTCACAGTTTGGTGTGGGTGGGGATGATGTTACAGGCAACAGTGAGAGTGGTAAAGCATGAGCCTTGGTAGGAAGTGGGTGCAGGAGGAAAGCCAGAATGAATGTGAGGCATAAATGGGAGAATTGTTAGCACTTAGGCTGGGAGAGTGGAGAAGGACATTGACCATCTTCCTACAGTGCTGGGCATTCCTTCAGATGGCTGTGATTGCTTCAATTGAGTGGCAACTTCAGGCCAGGCTGGCATTGTCTCATATCGTGGCATCCACTGATAGCCCTGGGGAAGAGAAAGTCCTGGCTGTGCACATCCTGTCCAGTAGGATTTACAGGAGTTGGATGTCCTGTGTTTGCCATGTTCAGGGCAAATGTCAGAAATTGTGCAGGTGTCTCCAGACTAGCAATGCTTGTGAAGGTGCACAAGAGCATTTTAAATATGGTCCCGGTGCCAGGGATGAAGTTCAGTTCTGGGATCTCTAGAAACAACGAGTTGCTCCAGGGAAAGCACGTGGTACTATAATGTGGAGCTGGGTATGATTCTCACTGCAACAGCCTACACATCAATTAAAGTGATGAGTTTGCTAAGATGTAAATATAAAATATAAATACAGTGAATACGAGTGCTGGTCAGAGGTTATGGATACTGTAATGGGTAACTCACTTCCTGACTCCCCAAAGTCTGTCCACCATCTGTAAGGATGGAAAATTCCTCACTTACCTGGATGGGTGCAGCAATCATGAAGTTTGCCACCATTCAGGAGAACGCCCTCAACCGTATCTCCCACATCTCCCGCAACTCATCCCTCACACCCCATTCACGCAATAAGAACCAAAAAAGAATCCCCCTCATCCTCACGTACCACCCCACCAATCTCCGGATCCAACGCATCATCTTCCAACACTTCCGCCATCTGCAATCCGACCCCACCACCAAAGACATCTTTCTCTCCCCACCCTTATCTGCTTTCCGGAGGGACCACTCTCTCCGTGACTCCCTTGTCCACTCCACACTCCCCTCCAGCCCCACCACACCCGGCACTTTTCCCTGCAACCGCAGGAAGTGCTACACCTGCCCCCATCCCAGGCCCCAAGAAGACTTTCCACATCAAGCAGATGTTCACCTGCACATCTGCCAATGTGGTATACTGCATCCACTGTACCCGGTGTGGCCTCCTCTACATCGGGGAAACCAAGCGGAGGCTCGGGGACCACTTTGCAGAACACCTACGCTCGGTTCGCATAAACAACTGCACCTCCCAGTCGCGAACCATTTCAACTCCCCCTCCCATTCCTCAGACGACATGTCCATCCTGGGCCTCCTGCAGTGCCACAACGATGCCACCCGAAGGTTGCAGGAACAGCAACTCATATTTCGCTTGGGAACCCTGCAGCCCAATGGTATCAATGTGGATTTCACAAGCTTCAAAACCTCCCCTCACGCTACCGCATCCCAAAACCAGTCCAGCTCGTCCCCGCCTCCCTAACCTGTTCTTCCTCCCACCTATCCCCTCCTCCCACCTCAAGCCGCACCCCCATCTCCTACCTACTAACCTCATCCCGCCCCCTTGACCTGTCCGTCCTCCCTGGACTGACCTATCCCCTCCCTAACTCCCCACCTACACTCACCTTTACTGGCTCCATCCCTGCCTCTTCGACCTGTTTGTTTCCTCTCCACCTATCCTCTCCTCTATCCATCTTCTATCCGCCTCCCACTCTCTCCCTATTTATTTCAGAACTCCCTTCCCCTCCCCCTTTTCTGATGAAGGGTCTAGGCCCGAAACGTCAGCCTTTCTGCTCGGCCTGCTGTGTTCACCCAGCCCTGCACCTTGTTGTCTCGGATTCTCCAGCATCTGCAGTTCCTGCTCAAACAGCCCACTTGATTGGCACCACATCCACAAGCACCCAATTCCTCCATTGCCAATGCTCAGTAGCAGTAGTGTGTACCATTTACAAGACACACCAGAGGAATTCACCAAAACTCCTTATACAGCACCTTCCAAGCCCACGGCCATTTCCATCAAGAAGGACTAGGGCAGCAGATACTTGGGAACACCACCCTCTGCAAATTCTCCTCCAAGGCACTCACCATCCTGATGTGGAAATATATCACCGTTCCTTCACTGCTGCTGAGCCAAAATGCTGGAATTGTCTTTCTAACACATCGTGAATCTACCTCCAGCACATGGCCTGCAACAGTTCAAGAAGGCAGCTCACCACCACCTTCTCAAAAAACAACTAGGGATGGGCAATTAATGCTGACCATCCAGCAATGCCCACGTTCCACAAGAGAAAAAATGGCAAAAAAATACACACGGCTTCTCAGTGTGATTCACTCCATCAAACTCAAAATGGCTTGTGTTTCACCAAAAAATGATAAGATTCTGCCCAAAGAGACTTTACCTCCAGTGAAGAAGTTGAAAGGACATAGAAAAAAAAGACTGATAAACAGAAAGTACTGGCAATCAAAAGCATCAGCTCAGAGAACCTTTTGGACTGGGGCCATCAAACTAATTCCCCAGTTTCTTTCCTCCACCTTTTTTTTTCCAGTATCTTTGTCTATGTGTATGCAGGGAGGCTTTCTCAAGGGGTTGGAGTTTTGACTGGTAGAGTTAGGTATAGACAGATTACAGCTATTCACTTGTGCTTAGAATCTATTTATTTGTAATAAATAGGGGCTCTTGTTAAATCCAGAAACCTGGTCCACGCTCTCTATTTGCCAAGGGGAATCCAACAGGACTTGATGTACTTTGATACCATTTTTAACTTATGTTATGACTCTGGGATTAGCAGGGCTTGATTTCCAGTGTACTACACCAGTGAGGCGTGACACTGTTCTTTATTTTAAGGGAGTTAGTAAACCATTTAGAAGAAGCAATTTAATGTAAAATATCAAGATTCCACTTCCACTCCACATTTCTAACCTGTCATTAACACAACTTCCATAACAATACTGAAACCTTTAAGCAGAGAGGGTTTGAAGATGGTGCAGTGAAGGCAATCTTTTTGTTATTAATGAACATTAACATAGTTCTACTGGCATTTTATATTTGTAGAACTTGAATTTAAAGGAGAAAACTGCTCCACCTACTTTAGGTGGCAGTTTGCCAAGGTATCATCTTGTTTTGGAGTTAAGATGAAACAAATTTGATGCTTAATCCCTTCCTAGGACACATTTACTGTTACTACTAGAATTCTGGAAGGAATAATTAGAAAATGTGGGATCACACTCATCAGAAGCAGCATGGATGAAATAAAGTAACCACGAGAATGTTGTAATTGTGATACAATGAGAGGTCTTAAAACTTTCCTCAATTCATCTGTCAATCTTTCCGTAGTTAAACAAAGCAAAGTAGTGCTTAATGATGAAGAAGAAAGTATAGCAATATAAAATGCTCAACTTGTGATTAAAATGATTTGTAAGATCAGCATTAAAAATAATGGGTGATTTTCCAGTAGCTAGATTGTTGTGGAAGCAGTGTAGTTTGGAGCTATGCACTTGGAAGCTGCCGAATCCCTGACATGGCATAATCTGTGGGAAGTTCCTAGGAAATTGAAGATTTCAATATGCAATTCTAGTACATCTGGAACCTTCTGAAATAAAATGCTTTAACATCCGAGAATTCAGAACGTTCTGCTTCCGTTAAGCTAACAGTTACCCAGGAAAAATTGGACTGTTAGAAAGTTTAATCCTTGGGGAATTATTAAAACGAACACCCAATTTACACATCACATCCCTTACAATGGCTCCCTCCACACCTCTTAAAAACTCATCCTCTTCCTCCAGGACCTGGCACCAAATCATTCACCACCCACCAGTCCTGACATCCCCCCTGCCAGCCCCAATATCCCCCTTCCCTAAAAGCCCTGACATGCCCTCAGTCAAACCTGAACACTCCATCACTTAACCTGGCACGCAATCCACCTGGTACCCTACACCAAACACCCTATTACCTTAACTAACTGCCACCCTAACCCAACGCTTACCTACATGTTGGCCCTTTCACAGCAGCTGTCAAAGTGCTTCGTTGGAAATTTTATTCAACAGAATGAAGCAAACTGATCACTGAAAAAGGGGAACGTGGTTTGACTTCCCCCTACTCTCCTGCATTGGGGGAAGCTGTGTTGATTTCCTGTGTGCTCCACAATTTTGTAGGAGCTGGAATTGGAATTCCTGGCTCGCAATGTGGAGCTCTGAATTCACATTGAAAATTATGAAAGGAGTGGCAATGTGACTGTGCTGTCAATCCTCAAAATATCCTAGCCAATGATTTGGAAGCACGTTGGATACAGTATTATAGAGTGATAGAGTCAGAACCATATAGCACGGAAACAGACCCTTCGGTCCAGCCCGTCCATGCTGAACATAATCCCAAACTAAACTAGTCCCACCTGTCTGCTTTTGGGCCAAATCCCTCCAAATATTCCTTCTTCATGTACTTATTTAAATGTCTTTTAAATATTGAAACTATACCTGCATCCACCACTTCCTCTGGAGGTACATACCACACAAGAACGATTCCCTGTGAAAAAAAATTGCCCCCATACCTTTTTTAAACCTTTCTCCCCTCACCTTAAAAATAGCCCCCGAGTCTTGAAATTCCCCACCCTAGGGAAAAGACACTTGCCATTCAGCTTATCTATACCCCGCATTATTTTATAAACCTCTATAAGGTCATCTCTCAACCTCCCACGCTCCAGTGAAAAACGTCCTAGCCTATCCAACCTGTCCTTATAACTGAAACCCTCCATTCCTGGCCAAGTCCTGGCAAATCTCTTCTGAACCTTCTCCAGCTTAATGATATCCTTCCCATAACAGGGAGGCCAGAACTGGACACTGTACTTCAGAAGAGGCTTCACCAATGTCCTCTGCAACCTCCATGTGATGTCCCAACTCCTATATTCAAAGGTCTGAGCAATGAGTAATGAACATTTCTTGGCAGCTTCAGTGGTTTCTCAATAGTTTGCAACTTATATCAGTGGTATGTATCCATACTAATATTGGTTGATTAGTTTCAGGCCCATGAAATGGTAATTAACTTCAACTTACAAACATTATAACTTGTTGCTAAGTTAGAAGTACAACTTCTACTGAAAATCTAGGCCAGATACATATAATTCAACTTTGGATGATTTAACTTCACAACAATTCTGAATTGATTGAATGCTGAAGATGATGCTTGCTGTCGTCCCACCAGCTGCAAGAAGGTGCAATTATTAAAATTGCAGAGGCAACATGAGAGCCGAGAAAAATAATAGACTTGATTTAAATAATCAACATTCAAAAATGTGACAGTGAATAAGAAATTACAATCAGAGGGTTTCATTTCAATATCATTGTCTAGTAAACTGTTGAGATGAACATATTTTCAATAAACCACCAAGAAATAAGTTAGCTACTTAAAACAGAATCTGTTTATTTCCTTTCAAAAAGATTTTGATTGCGTTGTCTATTTAGAGGGAGTACCTCATTGGTGTGATAAGAAAATAATATTCAATCATACCTATCAGCAACCCTTCATTCTGTCTAGCCTCAGAGCATACTTTCAAACTCGACAGAAAATGCTTCAATTAGGATTGATACTTTTATGAAATACCCCATATGCCTTTCAGTGTGGAATGGAGCACTTTTCATCAGGGTTTTCAATTTTTTAAAGAGGAAAACTAGAATAATGCTCCAGCTTATATATTGCAGAAAGGAATCAAATTAGTTTAGCAGGTCTGGCATCATTTGTGGAGAGAAATCAGAGTAAACTTTTTTAAAATTCATCCACAGGATGAGGGCATCACTGGCTAGGCAGCATTTATTGCCCATCCCTAATTACCCAGAGGGCAGTTAAGAGTCAACCACATTGCTGTGGGTCTGGAGTCATATGTTGGGCAGACCAGGTAAGGTTGGCAGTATCCTTCCCTAAAGGGCATTAGTGAACCAGATAGGTTTTTCCCGACAAAGCTATTATTAGACTCTTAATTCCAGGTATTTACTGAATTCAAATTCCAACATCTGCCATAGTGGGATTCAAACCTGGGTCCCCAGGACATTACCTGGGTCTCTGGTTTAAAAGTCTAGCGATAATACCTAAAGGCCATTGCCTCCCTGTTTAAGGCCTGGTAACATGAACTCAGTTATGAAAAGTGTCACCGGACCTGAAACATTAACTCTGATTTCTCTCCACAGACGCTGCCAGACCTGCTGAGCTTTTCCAGCAGTTTCAGTTCTTGTTTCAGATTTACAGCACCTTTAGGTTTTTTAATCAAATTAGCTTAGTTGATTAGTCCTCATTTGGTAATTCACCTCAAATTCTCAGTCATGAATATTTCATGTGGAATAAGAAAGTACAATGCAGAGGGCTAAAGTAAGAAGTAATTGGAAATGGTTTGTGTCACCTTTAGCACTCACTTGATCTCACTTAGATGGACTAGATTTGCACTAAGTGACACTAAACAATTTCTCAGGAAAAAGGAAAGTGGAAAATAACTTCACTTGTGCCGTTGTCTTAGAGAATACACATTTTCCCAACTTGAGAGTGAATTTCAGGAATTTTAAAACACAAATTTTGAGATGGAAGTGATAAAAATTACATTGTGGAAATGGAAATAAATAAAACGGCATGAATTGTGACTAAAGTAAGTTGAGTTACTGAGACCAAATCCTAGGAGAGTCTACTACCTTTTACTATATCACACTCAACACCACTAACAGTCAACATAAAAGATGACTGTGGCATTAAGAAACCTACCAAAAGCTTCTGATAGCCCGTAAACCTTCTGACTGTAGACATCAGTCTTGTCCCAGATGAAGTAATAGGACAGTTCAGGAGTAGCAGGAAACCACTTCTGGAAGAGCCGACCTTCCACAGCCACCATGAGATGTACTTTCATTAGATTGAATGGGATGGAGGGGTCAGTCAGACTAATCCTCATGATTGACTTGTAGCCAGCATTGCGGCTACTGACATAGTTCAGCTTCATTTTACTACCTGGAATATTTATCTCCTCTTGTAAAGCCTGTGAACAAAATGGGAGAAAGACCATAGCAAATAATAAATGAAAAAGAAACGTTAGCATTCTGCCACAATTCCTCCAGAGTACACTGGGAACTTAAAGACAGAAGTTTGATATTGTGCTGTGAATGATAGAATACAATATTTATCTATTGATTCTCGACACAGTGATATTTTCACTGCTTAAATGGCCATTTGAGGCAATCATTTCCCATAGGTTAGGTAAAACTCAAGTAGCCCAACTACACACCAGTGTTAGATTTAAGAGCAGAACAAGACAGGAACCAATTGAAAAGTCACCTGCATTTTCCCAGTAGTAACAAGTGCAGGGTGGCAGTACTACACAATTAGTTTTTTTAAAAATTTAATTTGAGTGAACGCTTCAAGGTTTTCTTTTTCTTTTTTCATCATGTTAGTTATTTCTTCTGGTGAAAATGGTGTCTGGCAGTGTGACACACTTGCATTACTTACATTTTACAATTCCGTGCAAGTGCCTATCATTTTAATCCACAACGAGTAATGGGTCAAACAGAGCATTGTTAAGTTCTGAGTGATTCTTCCTCTTAAGAACAATTATAGCCTTTAAAGGCTGGATGTTATGCTCCGCACCAGTGGGCTTGGGGCTGGTGGTGAATAAAACCCAGTGGTAACATTTGATGGGGCCAGCATTGGACACCTCACCCATCCTTGGGCATATTAAGGCCCTTAAACGGCCAATTAAGGACTTCATTCCACTTTGGTGCTACCCAAAACGGGAGGGTTGGGGGGTGGTTGGGGGGCAATGAATCCTCCACCAAACATTGGCACTGCTTAGTCGGCTGGTGTTGGGTAAGAGGGAGTGGGATTTCCTTAACAAGTCCACAGGACATACCCTCTACAAAGGCCATTTACACCCTGTTGCCCTTTCCTCAGGCTCTAAACCCTTCATTGCTAACCTTCGCCCTGGAGGCACGTGGACATAAAGGACTTTGAAATCTCACCTGAAAGTGACTAACCCTGCCTCCAGTGTTAAACCACTGTGGAGAGGCCTTTGAGGCAGGCTCCCCACTGAATTTTGCACTGGGATTGGGGAGAGATAACAGGGGCTGCAGAACTCCGCGGAATCCATGAGTAAGAATGCTGACTGGATACATTTTGAACAGTTTTGAGTCAATTGTGCAGAGCCACTAGGAAGGGAGATTGAGAAGCTCAGGCTTGTTTCATGCCAAAACCTAGGGCCTATAATCCTCCAGAGGGAAGACACTAACTAGAGAAGGAGCAATGCAATGAGTCCTTCTAATTAAAAATTAAACTCCAGTTAGTCAAATTAATAAATTATGATATTTTTCACATTTTTCCCTTGTCACGCATCTTTACTATAATTATTTTCAAAGCTCATCAGTGGGCTGCGCATTGGTCACTGATTTTCAGAGATGCATCCATCATGTAAGTCTGCACAGGAGAACAAAATCATAATTTCTAACTCTAGATTTTGTGGTTTTAGTGGGTACATGTTCATGTAACGAGCAACAATTTTCACTGTCATATTCCTTGTAAAGGGTAAAGTTGAATAAAGGTGGGCACCATACCTGTATTTCAGGGATGATGGGACCTCTCTCTTGGCATGAACCTGCAAATGCCGTCAAAGGTGCTGGTGAGACAATTGGATTGGGACGTGCAAAATTACTCAGGTCACAGCTAGGGATGTCATTCTCTTCATGCCTCATGATGACAGTGTCCATGACAAAGAAACGGTCCCATGGCAGCCAAAGTGTGTGCTCCTGAGTGATGAACGGAGAGCGCTCAAAGTGTATCGTGACCGAAACACCTCCGTTAGTCATCAAATCAAAGCTAGTATTTGGAGGACAGAACAAGACAGTTTGTTTTCAAATAAAAAACATTTACCTTGTGCAAAACATCACAACAGGTGTAATTTTCCAACTTGGTACGACCAACAGGCAAGCATCTGTACAGCAACACATGTCAGAAATGTGAAGGTTTTCTAACCATCAATTTAAAAGGAGAGCAATCTATACACAGTATATGCATACATTTCCAATCCATTTGCTGACAGGCAAGGCTCCTGCCAAGATTACAAAGTTGCAAAATTAACCATAACAGCATTTGTCAACTTCTTGACAGTTTTTAACATGGAACAGATGCAGCAGGTAAAGGTCAAGCTTCTTGATCAAGAGGTAGACATCTTTAATAAATTGATGTTTAGACACTTTTATTAATATGCAATCTTGGAAGATTTATTTTATCCCTGGGTCATCCATCAAAAGCACAGAACAAATGCAGATGCAATTAGTGAAACATTGATCCTGTAAAGGATTGCCTCACTTAATATTTATATTGAACATAAATGGCTGGGAGTCTCATGGTATTGCTCACATGATATTGATTTAAGGAGTTCTCTATGCTATATAGATCTATAGTACATTAAGGTCACAATTTAGTTTTCTTGAATATCTTCTTTAGTTAATTGTGGCATGTTTGCTGTGAGACATGGTGTACTGGATATTCTTTTCCTGGTTTGTTTTAATGATGTGAGCTATTGATAACAGTTGCTCCATGCAGGTTTGATGATTTGACATTAATGCCAGTTGAATTGTCAGATTTGTGTGTAAACTCTACGAAAGTGAATATTCCTTGGATTTCTCCTTTCTCCCCCTACTTCAGCTAAAGTCCTGGCCTCTACATGGGTAAATGGGCTTTGCATCAAAAATGGTGATGGGAGAAGGAGAGAAGCCTGGATGATATTTCTGATGCCTAGAAATTTCTCCAAATAGCTTGCATCACTTTGTTGCTCCTTTACAAAGAAAGGTTGCATCCGCCAGTGATGTCCAGAGCAATAGATATACAGACATCCAGAGTTTGCTGATTTGTAGGTTTTTGGTACAAAACTGCTGAACCAGTAGCACATCTCAATGCACATTTCAACATCTACTCTTCAGCAGACAGCAGGACAGTGTTCAGGGTTGGGGGTGGGTGCTGATGAATAAATATGTAACTGCAGAGCTCTTTCATTTCATTACCAAATTGCTTAAATACAGATTTTATTTTTATTAGACTGTAAACCCAATTCTGAATCAGAGTGCTCCGAGTGCAGCTGATGATAGTACCAACCCAGAGAAGAAGAATGGTTAAGTTTACTTGTTTAGATCACAAAAGTCTCCTGGGTCTAATGAATGCAGGATAGTTACAGACTCACGGGTAGTACCTAATTACACAGAATTATTTATTTATAATTAGTTATAATTATAAATGGCTGCTAACGCCACACTTATAAGTTGCAGAAAGCAAAGTATAAGCATCACACAACATTCTGCGAGGTAAACAACTTGTTTTTAAATGAAATTTCAATATCTGCTTCTTGAATGATGCAGCAGTGTTAAGCCTCATACCTGCCATCCTGCCGGCTGATGGTGTAACCACACCGTGGATTGTTCACAAAGCTGATATTAACTCCAACCAAAGGAGTGCCATCTGCCGTCACTACTTGACCTCGTATTACACACGTGTGACTGTAAATAACAGGAATTACATATTAAAATAAACAGTCACATGCATGTATTACTATAACCTTATGTTTTACAGCCATTCTAATGGTATGTAGAAGAGATGCCCTCCAAAGCCCTTGCTTAGGTACACATTGCCCTAACTGTGGGGTAGTGGTTCATTGGAAGGCTAGGAAAATCCCTAGCTGAATTTACTTTACATGTTTAACTGAGTATTTCATGATGTTTGTCAATGACTAATGGCTTACCACCACATTTGTAATAAACTGCATGTGAACCATTCCTGAACACCCTCAGGCATTAACCACCATCACCAGAAGGGTATATTTTTGTACGTCCAAATAGAAACTTACTTTCAATGAAAGAATATTAATAGTCAAACATGAACTGAATTAATTGTCCAATATGGAAAGTTAGTAATCAATAGGGGTGAGTTGTATGAATTGTAGCTAATTGAAGTAAAACTCTCACTAAGAGTGTGAACTTGAGCTTTGTTTAAATATGAAATAACTGCACAGGAGGTTGTTATCCTGTCACCAAGTCACCCTTCATTTACATGTGCACAGTACATAGACTCTGACCAACTAACTCACAATGAGTCGACTCTCTGAAACTCTTGTTTATATTTGCTAGCCAGGGTTCCCTGATTGGCCCATGTTAACAATTCCAATCAAGGATCTCTTTGTCAATGGATCTACCTGGTCCTCATTCCAATTACTACAAAATACAATTATCTCTTGGAGTATACTGCTCATCCAGGTGTACAGTAGCCTTTCAAAGATGGCATGCAAGTGACACTTGATGCTTTTGGTGGATATGTGCTGAGTCAGTAGCTGATCTGGAAAAGCCTGTGGTAATTTGGGCCCAGAATCAAAGATGATGGATGCCAAAGAGGTGGAGTGGATTGTTAATGTGGTTCGTTTGGTAAGATACGGTAAGAGAACTCACTAGGTAGCCTTGTGGCGACAAACCCTCCAAAAGACTTAGACTAAGCCAAAAGAAAGATTCAGCTATAATTTGTATTAATGCCCACTTGTGTCATATTATTCCATTGCACAAGCCGCATTTCTTAGTGATTAAAGTAATTGTCATGGAAAGAATCCCTTTGTAGAACAGTTTCCTTGTGAAGAGTTTAATGCACACCTAATAAACTCTGAATGTATCCATCACCTGTTTCCTTCTTCGATTAGGTCTTAGGCATTCCTTCAGCCCAAGTCATGTGATAACATCAGCAATTCCCAAAGCTGTCACAAAGGGGATGGGAAGATTCCAGCAATTATTATTTTGGCTGTGACTAAAATAGAAAAATAAAAGTGAACTCCTGCACCATATGACTCCATTTGGAAATTGGCATATTTTAGTCTGTCCAGGTGGGTATCCTGATCTGGAGTGATGCGCGGGAGCACGACAAGCAACAAAGTATGAAATACATTACTTTAAAACTATGGATCCTGGTTATTACTGACATGTATTATAATTACTTTGTTTTTCTGAGACTGAGTTTATCATTGCTATAAATTTAATGGATTAGTGAAAAAATTATTATCCAGTACATCAACAAATAGCTAATATTTTAATATTTTTACAACAGATAGAGGTGAATTATCTTTCTTAATTTGTATATTAATCTATTTTTTCTCACACTTCCAGTAGATTTTAGCTCCACAACACTTACACAGAATTATAGAAAATCTACAAGACATAAACCTGCTAGCTGACCTTACTGTTCAGTTTTCATAGAATCATAGATTCTCTACAGTATGGAAACAGGCCATTCGGCCCAACAAGTCAACTCCGCCCCTCTGAAGAGCATCCCACCCAGATCCATTCCGTACCCCTGTATTTCCCATGTCTAACCCACCTAACCTAAACATCCCTGGGCACGATGGGAAATTTAGCATGGCCAATCCACCTACCCTGCACATCTTTGGACTGTGGGACGAAACTGGAGCACCCGAAGGAAACCCACGCAGACACAGGGAGAATGTGCAAACTCCACACAGACAGTCGCCTTAGGTTGCAATCAAACACGGGTTCCTGGTACTGTGAGGCAGCAGTGCTAACCACTGACCCACCATGCTGCCCAGTTTTGGATTCCTTATTTGTGGAAGGATAAAAATGGAGGATAGTCAGAGGAGGGTTGTGAAATAACTCCACAGAGACTGATATCCCGTCACCAAGTCACCTTTTATTTACACGTAGAGAGTCCTTGACACTGATCCAGCTTCCTCAGAGCCAGCTGTCAGAATGAACAGATCTCTGACACTTCTGTTTATATCTGTCAGCCAGGGCTCCCTGATTGGACCAGATTAACAGCCCCAATCAGGGAACTCATGTCTTGAGGTCCACCTGGCTGACCACATTACAATCACTACAATTTGCTTGATTGATACCTGCAATAGGCAGATTTTCTTTTGAGGAAAGGTTGGTCAGACTATGTTTTTTTTAAACATCCACTGATGCTTGGAAGAATGAGTGATGAGTTGATATAATTATATAAATTTGTGAACTGTCTTGAAAGTGAAGGAGATGGCTTCTGGTAGGCAAATCCAGTACAACGGGGCATTATTTAAAAATCCTTTTAAGGCAAGGATTAGGTGAACTTTTTTTCTCTCAAAGGGTTGTGTAACAACAGAATGTTCCACCTCAGAAGGTAGTAAGGTGGAGTTATAAATCATATCATTTGAAAATCATAATCTGTTGACTATTGTATAACAAATATCTGGTTTATAATTCATTTGTTTTAGAATGTAACCTTTCATTTTAAGGACTAAACTTTTCAATGTGAAAAATGGGTCAAATGATTGGGAAGCATAGGAAAACATCTCTGATGTAAATGGAACTCAGCTAAGTTGGGGTTATATTCTTAAAACATTGCCTGCATTTGTTATGCAAAGTTAATCTAGATAGTTAAAAAATTGAACAATAAATTTATCACTTTTTAAGCATGTAATAGAGCCAGGGAGTCTAGAGAGAGAGAGTAATTATATCCATTAGAAATATTAATTTTACCAATAGATTGCAGAATCAAAGAGTTATGTTGATGGTAAAATAGTTTATTTGCAATTGTTTTTTAATTATACCACATTATGCAATGTCACTTTGGAGATAATGATTCAGTTTGAAACCTGGGAGAGAAGGTTCTTTTAATGTATCTTTATGCCTGTTCTGACTGGAGCAAACAGATTCATTTGAGTCCTATGAGGGACAAACAGCTAGATGATTTGCTTTACCTTTCAGCTAGTGATTCTTATTGAACTTTGTGGGAGAAAGCAGTCAGCTTGAAAAGATCACTTCAGAAGCAGTAGGAGCACACTAGGGAAAAGTATCTATGGAGGGCGAGAACAGGGAACACGAGAGTCCACAGTCCTCATGTCTTTAAACGAAATTTGAAATATGCTTAGCCAACAGCTGATTCCAAGAGATTTTCTAGCTGGTATGCTAAGGGCATTTAAAGTAAATTCCAGAGGGTTGGGTATATATTTAGGCTAATTCTGGGAAAAGTGAGTGAAACTTCAAGATTTCAAAAGGTAAAGGAACTCATTAAGATGCAGTTGGAGTAAAAAGTAATCCTATATCCATTGTATAGATCTTCGTAAGCTATTATGTTAAGTTAGCAGTTTTTGTAATGTCTAATTTCTCTTTACATGTACAAGGAAGTTTGTTTTTGTTTAAAATAAAACATTTAATCTTGTGTCATAATTCTTTCAATTAATTGCTAGTGATTGAATTTCTTATTCAAATATTAACAGTCCATAATAAAGTCATAACACTGTATGCGTTCTACATTGACTGCACTGCCCTTGACTTCTGATTTGAGATTTCTTCAAAGAATCCTGTAAAGTTGATTAAAGACAAGAAATTACTTTGAGAAGTCCATGCTTTTTTTTTTATCATATTCTTTGCCCTTAAATGTTTTGTTATTTCATATTTTAGGCTTAATTGAACTGTGTTTCTCACTACTGACGCTAATAAATAGTTCTCTGCACTGCATGTTCACTTCTGAGACACAAAGTTGTGGATTCAAATCCAGTCCAGAGCCTTCAGTAAAAAGACCAAAGCTGGCACTCCAGTGTAGAAAGTAGGCTGTGAGACATTGTTGGAAGTGCTGTTCCTTGGATGGGATGTCAATCCCAGGCTCTGTCTGTACCATTAGGTTTTTTTAAAATTTATTCACAGGATGTGGGTGTCACTGGCTAGGCCAGCATTTATTCCCATTCATAATTGCCCAGAGGGCAGTTGAGAGTCAACCATATTACTGTGGGTCTGGAGTCACATGTAGGTAAGGATGTGAGATATCCTCCCCTGAATGACATTAGTGAACCAGATGGATTTATCCTGACAATTGACACTGTTGAATTTAAATTCCGCCATCTGCCATGGCAGGATTTGAAGCTGATTTCTACATCATTACTGGGGTGTCTGGATGAATAGTAGAGATAATACCGCTAGGCCAACATCCCCTAGACATAAACAATACCCATAAGATTTTCCTGAAGATGATCACGGCAGTTATCACTTGTGTTCTGGCTATTATATATCTGTCAATTGACATTGTGAAAAGAAAATCTGGCCATTATCAGTTTGGCCAAGATCTTCCAGCCTCTGGATAGTCAGAGACCAGATATGCCCCCAAAGGTACATAGTGAGGCTCCTCTGAGATCTCAGTTGGAAGTGCCCAGGAAATTTAAACAACTCCTCAGCTCACTGGGACCCTGCTTGAAAACAACTCTAAGTTAGAGTTGGAAAATTTGGAGAGAACTAACTTACCTACAAGGATAAATATCCAAGGAATGTTGGACAGATTAAATCTAACTCCTGAGTAATTGTACAACTTATCCCGGTTGACTCCTCACTGACACCTCAACACCCCATTGATCTCTCAGACCTGCGACCTCACCCTAACCCTTCAAGATCATCTTGAGTCCTACTGCAGCCCCCAAAACGCCAACTGCCCTCTTATCCTCCAAAATTCTACCTTGTCCCATCCAAAGTGGCCAATCTCCCCTCCTCCAGTCTGGCCTCAGCACATTACCCACCATGCCAGCCAATACCTTGCTGCACCTTCCAATTAGCACACTCACACTGATTCACTGATGCATGCAAAAAGCAACTTAAATGTCCTGAAGCTTTGCTAGTGGCAGCCAGTGCCAAAAAAATTGGGACATGACCTGTCCTCCTCCAGCAATCAGGCGCTCTGATGGAATACCACTCTATGTAAGATACAGGGCTCGGAATAGAGTGAAAACTTGATGGTGACTGCCACTCCTTGGAAGATTCAGCCCATTGTTGCCTGCCAAAACTTGCTTTGGAAAATTGTCTCCTGTATTTCCTACAATTCAAGAGTCTACACTTCAAAAGTACACCATTGGCTATAAGGCACTTTGGGACATTCTGAGGTCTTGAAAGGAGCTGTATAAATGAACACTCTTCATTTTCTGGTTGAAAATGACTGTTAAGTTTTCCAGCTCTCTGGCATTTCTTCTTTCTATTGATTTTTCTGATATATTACAGTTACTGCCAGTGTTATCTCCTGCATTGTTTCCTTGCATAACCATGGTGGAAATCTTGAGGCGTCATCTTTAATTTTGGCTAGATTTTCTAGAATTTTTTTTTTCTGTCTTAACTGTTAGAATATCATTTTGTCTTCTTCACCTCTATGATTTCCTCTTTGCCTACAGTGTTGAGTGAAAACTGAGAGAATGTGTTTATTCACTGTTCTTGGCATATCAGCATTACATTTTGCTCATTGTTCAGTTTATCAGATCTCACAAAAACATGAGGGCTGTCCAAAGATGACACTCTCTGACTCTGCATCTCCCCCTCTCTCTCCTTGTGGAACCACCTAACTTTGCTTGAAACTTTCACATAATGACTGATGGGAACTGAGCTGATTGAGGAGAAGACTGTAATTATTTATCAACATATTAAAGTTCAAATTATGACCTAATTATTCCATTTTTGAGCTCCTTTTTTGACATACACATTCCCTTTGTCGTGTTAATTAATTCCACTTACTCATACTCTGTTTTCTGACTTTCTGGGACTTCTATCTCACATTTTCACTCTGTATTGATATTTTTCTCATTTTGTTCTGGCTCGCATTTCTCTGTCTTGTTTTTTCTCACCATGCACTCCCTGCTAAGTGACAGCAATGTTAAAAATAACCATCGTACATTGCAGTTTCATTTTCTTATCAGTATCTTACAGCCTTCTCACTATGGTTACTCTTCAGAACTGCTTTCACGGTTGCTCTGCGAAAGGCCAATAGGAAATGTCATTGTAGGTCACAAATATTTTTACCAACATGGAGTCCCAGTTCAGGGCATCACCTCAGTGAATTCGTGTGGAAAGATGGTCTTGGACAATTATAATCCTGCGAATATTATTAGGTTAATTTAATCACTACATTAAGCAAATTCAATAATAGTTTTATTTTCAGTAATGCAGGTGCAAATCAATGAAATTAAGCTTCATTATGATACTTTGTTTTTCAATTTGTCTTTAGAGGGAGGTGGAAGCGTAGTGACAATGTCATTGGACTGACTGATCCACAACCCGATGCTCTAATGATCTGGTGACATCAGTTCAAATGTTACCATGCCAGATGATGAAAGATCTGGAATTAACAATAGCTAGCCTAATGTGATCATACAACCATTGTTGATCGTGAATCCTTCTGATTCACCAATGCCCTTCAGGGAATGAAATGTACCATCTGGACCTGGTCTAGTAGACGTGTGATTCCAGATCCACAGCAATGCGGTTGATTCTTAACTACCCTCTGAAATGGCCTAGTGAGCCATCGTAGAATCCCTACAATACAGAGAAAGGCCATATGGCCCATTGAGTCTGCACCAACCCTCTGAAGAAATTCCCACCCAGACACATTCATCCCCATACCCCTACATTTACCAAGACAAATCCACCTAACCTGCACATCTTTTGACTGTGAGAGGAAACTGGAGCACTCAACAGAAACCCACACAGACATGGGGAGAACAGACAGTAGCCGGAGGTTAGAATTGAACCCAGGTCCCTGGCACTATGAGTCATATGCCACCAAGCTTCTCAGTTCCAGGACAATAGGCAATAGGCAAGAAATGCTGCATCGCCAGCAACACCCACATCCCATAAGTAAACAGAAGAAAGATTTTCAAAGGTACCAAAATACTTCACTCACATCACCATTTTATATTTATAAACTTACTAGCTCTTTGACATGGGTGGGGTATTAATGCTCAAGCTAATTCTATTCTAATTGGACATGTGCACAACAAGCTCGCCCAATAACACAAAATGATGGGAATTAAGGCAATTGATAAAACAACCAGTGGGAAAGTTAGGAATTGTTATTTATGCAGTGATTTGGTAATGACCTGGAACGAACTCCAACTTTTAAAGAGGGAATTAAATAAATACCTAAGGAGAGAAAATTGAAAGGCTATGTAGAAGAGCAAAGGAGGGGCCTGTTTGGTTCAGTAGCCTTTTCTGTGTTGTACAATGCTGTGAGAAACTGGAAACTGCGGCCTCCATTTCCATTTCTAAACCCATGTAATGTGTTGTGGACCTTTTTGGTCTCTATGGATTAGGGTCACATTGAGTCATGCTCTTACCATCAGAGAATGAAACTCATTCTGTCTATCAGTCACTACAATGCAAAAGTATCTTGACAGTTGTAATATGTGGTGTGTCTGAAAGTCCTAAAACTGATAGTGCACTGTAATTCGGTACATTCTATTTAGAAATAGCTGCTAGTTTAGTTTTTTTATGAAAGAAGCAATATTTTGTTCTTGTTCAATGAAAAGCTGTTTTATGAAGTGCAGTTAACACCAATCAAGAGAAAGCTGACTTTTGAAATATTCTGATGTTCTTCCAAAACATGTCATTTCAATTGCAAAGGACAGCTGGTAGTTAAAACTTCCAGTTGCCAACAATATCTTCACTGTGGTCAGCAAAATTCTTAGTTACGATGGTTTCCATTATTTGGAAAGACTGAAATGGAAGATTTGTAAACTGAATTTCGTACATTTCATGCTTGATTTTCATGCCAATCACAGTCCCTCTTGTCAATCATAATGCCTCTGTGCCATGATGCATTCAATGTCGAGGTGAGAAGCCAAAGTTTGTTCACAGCAATCAGCTGCTCTGCCCAACCACCACCCAACTAATATCTTGTTCTTTCAGAAAGCTGGCTAGAATCCACAGAATTCCGACAGTGTGGAAACAGGCCATGCAGCCCATCCGGTCCACACCATCCCACACTGCCATGCGACTCTATAAGAATAGCTCAGCTTTCAAACGTTTATACAGTTGGATTGAATTGAATTGCTTGATACACCAGGAGGCAGCGAATATTACTTAATTGTAAAAATATGTTGCTGATTTTGGTTGAAAATTATAGAATCTCCATAGTGTGGAAGCAGGCCATTTGGCTCATCAAGTCCACACCGCCCCTCTGAAGAGCATCCCACCCAGACCCACTCCCATCCCTGTAACCCTACATTTCCCATGGCTAATCCACCTAGTCTGTACATCCCTGAACACTATGGGCAATTTAGCACGGCCAATCCACCTGACCTGCACATCTTTGGACTGTGGGAGGAAACCAGAGCACTCGGAGGAAACCCATGCAGACCCAAGGAGAATGCGCAAACTCCACACAGACAGTCGCCCGAAGCTGGAATCAAACCCAGGTCCCTGGTGCTGTGAGGCAGCAGTGCTAACCATTGTGCCACCCATTAAATCATTAATGATTTATTCTAAATAGGCATCCACAGAACCCGATTCAGCTGGTCATGTATTTTTCTGCGTGTGCTAACTTTCTTGGAAATTAGATTTGAGTATTTCAGGTGGTTTTGGCTCTACATTCATGTTTATTTTCTTGTTTAAATTAGCAAATGAAAGAACACATAACCTTCATTTCCTGAGTAAAGTGCAGAAGATTAGTTTTTTTGAGTGAACCTGCCTTTCAGTTGTCACTGCAAAGGGATTTAATACTTTAAATTATGTTGACTTAGACTGTTGCACCTGTTTATTATGTTGACAGGAATTTTAGAACTAAATATCAATGAGACTATTCTGATTCAACAAACAAACTTGTTCA
>NC_063337.1:51920153-52043743 GCF_021869965.1 Rhincodon typus
GCAATAGTTTCTAACATACACAGGCAAAGTCATTCCTATCACATGTGAATAAAGATAATTGTAATGCTTCTATCATATGGCACAATCTTGAAGGATAGCATTATAAATCATACACAATTCAGTTGTGTGATCCACAACCAAAACTATCAATGTTTTTCAAACAATATTCATGTTCTACTCCAATTCCTGTTAAATTGTTTTAGTTTCCACTGGGCTTTAAAACTTTATTCTAAACTTGCTCACTAATAATACTCTCACAGGAATTTCCAAACATTGTAATTTTGTTTAAAAAAAAAAGCTCTAAAGAATTTATAAATGGAAGCCACAGTAATCAAGCTTTGCCTGATGTTTAAGTTTATCTCTACCATCGCCGGCATAAAATATTAGCTCAGCAAACATTTATGGAGAAGTAGCCCACAGCAGTGTCTCAATGCCTTTGCTCAATTAGATCTGTAAATTGCAAGCTCCCTTGGCATATACATTTGCCCCATTCAGAAAACAATTAACACTGTCTAGTAAGTATTTGGCCTTTTGTAGGATAACTTGTCCTTACTGGAGGCAAGATCAACTTTTCACAATATACCAAGTCCCTGGAAACCACAGTTAATGCTAATTTAGTCAATCTTTTCCTTCAGGAGACCTTGGTTAAAAGCAATTACATCGCAAACAGGCTAAATATTACTGCAAAGAATCCACCTGCTGCCGATTCTTCCCATATATTTACATATTATTACCTGTGAGGAAAGCATGTTAGTTCTTTCCAATCAGCCTCACTGCAGAGCCATAAATCCTAATTTTTACATTATGTGTCAGTGAAATTCCGCTGATTAGAAATTCAAACCAAGGAATTAAAATTCAAATAAAATCAACTTGATTTATTCATGGTTTTAATACTATAAGGCAGAAATGTTGGAAGTTATGAACTACTTGAACACTCCTTAAGCAGTTTAGGTTAAATATGTGTGGGTTCAATAGACATTTTCAACATTTACTGTGCAAAATTTCAACAGCTAGCAATGTCATTTAAAGGTTGTATTCATTGACATTAAAACTGGAATTTAGTTCTGTAAGTTCCAGTTAGCATTCTTGCCTTCTCATTTATATTTGATCAATGTGATGAAAGGTGCATAATTTATGTAGATTAATACATTTTTTTAAAGAGATTGGATTTCAAGCTACTGGCAAAGAAGTGATGGTCCATTTTTGTGCAGGGGTGTAAACATTAACTGGGTCAGTCTTTTCAGAATTATGATCTTAAACCAGTAAGTGCTTCCTGGAGTGTTAACGGAAGTCTTTTTTTATGTTATTGGGGTTTGTGATTGGAGTGAAGACAACAAGGCATTAGCTTAGCAGAATCTAGGCTGAGGAGTTTTTGGGGGGCAGTTTGAAGGATCATATAAAGAGGAGTTGCTGAGAATGACTATCTAGCATTTAGAATTAGAAAAAGGGAAAACTGAAATTGAAATGTCACAGCTGGAGTTAACTCAGATATAATTTGTAATAAAAAGACGTGAGCTAGAAGAAAAAGGGAGTGAAAGCAAGGACAAAGAAAAACAAAGAAAAATGGAAAGTGAGGAGAGAGAGATAAACAGAAACTAATGGAAAAGGAGATGGAAGTAAAAACTCCAAATAAATAAGGAATTAGACAATATGAGGTTATTGACTTGCTCGCCGAGCTGGCTCATTTTTATTCTGACGTTTCGTCACCATGCTAGGTGACATCATCAGTGAGGGTCCGATGAAGCGATGTTGTTCTACTCCACTTGGAATTTATACTGTCCGGTCCGTTATGGTGATTTGTGTCATTTCCGGTTCTGTTCTGTATGGGTTTGTATATGGGGTCCAATTCTATATGTTTGTTGATTGCATTACGGTTTGAGAATTTTGTCTCCAGGAATTCCCGTGCGTGTCTATGTTTGGCTTGGGCTACTATGGTTACCTTGTCCCAGTTAAACTGATGGCCTTCATTGTCTGAGTGTACTGATATTAGGAAAGTTCGTCGTGCCGTTTTGCTGCTGACTGATGTTCATGTATTCTGATGGCTAGTTTCCTTCCTGTCTGTCCGATGTAATGTTTGTGGCAGTCATTGCATGGTATTTTGTAAACTACATTGGTTCTGCATGTTATGAGTATGGGGTCTTTAATCCTTGTGAGTGTTTGTCGTAGAGTGGCTGTGGGCTTATGTGCTAACATGATTCCACAGGAGTCTCGTTGCCAGTTCTGATATGTTCTTGATGTAGGACAGTGTGGCCAGTGTGTTAGGGCATAATGTGTCCCCTTGGTGTTGTCTGTTTAGTAGGCACCTGCGGATGAAGTTGCAGGGTTATCCGTTCGTAGCGAAGATTTTGTATAGATGCTCTTCCTGTTTCCTGTGTAGTTCTGGCCTGCTGCAGTGAGTGATGACCTGTTTAAATAGTGTCCTAACACAGCTTTGTTTATGGACGTTGGGGTGGTTGCTGTGGAAATTGAGAATTTGGTCAGTGTGGGTTGTTTTCCTGTACACTGAGGTTTGGAACTCCCTGTTGGTCATATGTTCAACTCTGACTTCCAGAAATGGAAGCTGATTGTTGTTTTCTTCGTCTCATGAATTTAATCCTGGCAAATACGTTGTTGATAAGTTGGTGTGTCTCTTCTAGTTTGGTGCATTTAATGATGACAAATGTGTCTTCCATGTACAATCCCCCTCAGACCCATTGTCTCCCTACCGGGCACACCTTTACACAAACTGGCCAAGGACCTACAACAGAGGCTGAAACACCTAGTCGACGGATCACTCCATTCCGTCCACTCAACCCAAGATTTCCTCAATACCCTCAAGAGCATAAAAATCAGCAACAATGAGATTATGGTCTCCTTTAACGTCACAGCATTATTCACGTCAACTGACCTCCCACTAGCCAAAGAAACACTGGCCACATTACTAAAGGAAGCAGGAATACAGACCAGCAATTCCATCAGCAATGGCAACATATTTAAACTGCTAGACCTGTGCCTCACCACACACTTCATCTTTAATGGTCAAGTATACAAACAGATCAATGGCACACGCATGGGGTCACCAATCTCAGCACGCATCGCAGCAGTAGTCATGCAAAGACTAGAACACATTACCCTCCCCCTCATTCAACCTAAACTGTGGATCTGGTATGTGAATGACACATTTGTTGTTATTACATGCAACAAACTAGGAGAGACCCATCACCTTATCAACAACGTAGTTGCCAGGATTAAATTCATGAGAGAAGAAGAAAACAACAACAATCAGCTTCCTTTTCTGGACATCAAGTTTGAACATATGACCAACAGGGAGTTTCAAACCTCGGTGTACAGGAAAGCAACCCACACTGACCAAATCCTCAACCACCCCAACGTCCACAAACAAAGCTGTGTTAGGACACTATTTAAACAGGTCACCACTCACTGCAACAGACCAGAACTACGCAGGAAATGGGAAGAGCACCTGTACAAAATCTTTGCTGTGAACGGATAACCCTGCAACTTCATCCGCAGGTGCCTACTAAACAGACAACACCATGAGGACACAGTACTCCCTAACACACTGGCCACACTGCCTTACATCAACATCATATCAGAACTGACAATGAGACTCCTACGGCCACTAGGAATCATGGTAGCATACAAGCCCACAGCCACTCTACGACAAACACTCACAAGGATTAAAGATCCCATACTCATAACATGCAGAACCAATGTAGTTTACAAAATACCATGCAATGACTGCCACAAATGTTATATCAGACAGACAGGAAGGAAACTAGCCATCAGAATACATGAACATCAGCTAGCAGCAAAACGACACGAACTTTCCTAATATCAGTACACTTGGACAATGAAGGCCATCTTAACTGGGACAAGGTAACCATAGTAGCCCAAGCCGAACATAGACACGCAGGGGAATTCCTAGAGGCATGGTTCTCAAATAATAATGCAATCAACAAACATACAGAATTGGACCCCAAATACAAACTCATTCAGAACAGAGCTGGGAATGACACTACTCACTGTAACATACCAGACAATACAAATTCCAAGCAGAGTAGAATAACGTTGTTTCATCGGAGGCCTCATTGATGATGCTACCTAGCATGGTAACAAAACGTCTGAATGAAAACAAGCCAACTTGGCGAGTAAGTCAACAACCTCACCCACAACCCGAGCTACAAATTTACGCAAAAACCTTAAAAATTAGACAATATGATTTGGCTTTAGAAAAGCTTAGAGTGAAGAAGGAAAGAAGATATAGTAACTCACAGGATGATTCTGGTTTCAGTGAGGGATTTGATTTGAATAAAAATGACTAATTATTGTCCAAATTCACTGAGGATGGAGTCAAAAGATATTTCACCTCAAATGAGAAAGTAGCTAGACAGATGAAGTGATGAAAAGATGTTTGGATTTTAACATTGCAAAATGCTCTGACTGTGTCTACCAGTCTGTCATAAGAACAATCTGCAGTTTATGAAACAGTTAAAAAGACACACTTTTCATTTAAAGTGTAAGATTTCAAACCTAATAACATCTGTAGCATTTGCAAATGAAAAAGAAATGCTGCGTGATGAGTGTTTTTTAAACACTAAGGCCAGAGAAAAAAAATTGAGAACGTAAGAGCAAGTATGATTTTGGAAGAAGTCAGAAATGGCTTTTCTGCAAACCTAAAAAAACTTATTTATACGAACATCAAGTATCAAAAATCAGAGAAGCAGCACTTCTAGCAGCTATCTACGACATATTGCACAGACAGTTACATGTGGGGAAATGGTCATGTGGGAATCCAAAAAGAAATTGGAAAATTGGAAAACCTCCAGATGGGAGATGAACTGATTTTGGGGAACAAACAGAAGGACACCAATGTAAGACAGGAGAAAGGCTAGAACCAAAAATGATATAAAGAAAAGAACATTCGTCCACTGTAATAAAACTGAACAAACCAAAGCTAATTACTGAAAGATGAATAGGGGACCAGTTGCCAGAGTAAGAATGTTGAAAGAATCCTCCAAAAAGGTGGCATCAGAAAAGGAAATAGGTATCAAAATTGCAGCAATAGTCCACAGAGAACATGTTTCCTGAGAACATGCTAAAAAAAAGGGGAAATGACTCCAGTCATGACAAAATATTTTTGAATATTTTATCTCAAAAAAGGAAGGTATTTCCCCATGCTTCAGATCAAAGAGTTGAACCAATAAGATACTGAGAGACACTGAAGCAAATCAGTCACTGATTGCTGGCTAATAATATTATTTGTTTTCCAGGGGAGTTGATGAAGGAGGAAATATTAATTGGAAGTATACATGGAGGTTAAAAACCAATGCCGTTATACAGAGTTGGATTAAAGAGTGATTTCGTAAATGGAGAGATTGTAGTGGGAGTAGTGAAGAGGGAATTGAATTTATCTTGAGAAATGACCTGGATGGTTCAGAACTCACTGACCTCACTGAAGATGGAGGCTATGGGCCAAAAGCTAACAAAATGGGATTTATGTACTCAGATCTCTGGTAAAAGGTGAAGACACCATGAGTGGAATGGTCGATTCTGAGTCTGTCCTGACAGACTCAATCCAGAGAAATTAGCCTAAGTGAGGGAAGAGTTTAAGCTGTTGATGGACAATGACATTTTTCAACTGATTCATAGTGGCTGGAGCTCACCGATTGTGATCATGCTGGAACTGGACGTGTCGTAACAAGTTTGTATTGATTATTGCAAAGTCAAGTTCGGTCAAAAGTGGTCTCACAGTGTATTCCAAGATTGGGAGACTGCATTGAAAGAATTGGACATTGTTGAGCAAAAGCGCGAAAGAAGTATCAGTTTTTGTATCTCTAGATGAACTTTATCAATACAAAGTCGTGCCATTTGGAATGGAAAATGCACCAGCAGTGTTCCAATGATTAACCATTAAAGCCATAGAAGGATTATGTTACTGCATGGTTCACATGGTTGTTTTCAACCAAACCTGGCAAAAATATTTATACTGCTTGGCTCGACTGCTTGATCAGCCACACAGAGCCAATGTGGATATAAATATATACAAAAGAAATTTTGTCAAAGGAGAAGTGGCTTATTTGGGCTACACAATGGGGCAAGGCCAACTACACCTACAGAAATGAAAATAAAGGACTATTTTGGATTTTCCCATGTGTAGGTCCCGATGCAAAATTTTGTGATATTTTGATGACTGAATTTTATTGGAAGTTTACACTGAATTTCAGCACCTTCATGGCTCCTTTAATGAATCTGTTAGAGAAAGACATAAAATTCAGAAGATATAAGGCTGTCAGAGAGGCTTTGACAACTTGGAAGTAACGCACCATATTAGCAGTGCCAAATAATGATAAGTCATTTAAACTGGCTGTCGAAGCCATTGATAATGGTGTGGTGCCATTTCACTATAAGATGGTGAGATGTGATTGAATGGCCTGTCAATTATTTTTTCAAAGAAACTGATTACATGTCAACAGAAATATTTGATAGTGGAAAAGGAGCCACTGAGTCTTCATTGGATCAACAATTGAACTATGCACCAACAATAATGTGGTAGAAATGGTTGTTTGTGAATCACAATCCCTTGAATTATTTTGGGACAAAACTTTCTGGGTTTTTGGTGGAGCTTCATTTTTCTTTGGGAGGTCATGTAATGAAATGTGTGATTTATATATATTAATAATATTTTTTAAGCAGATTGGATTTCAATCTAGTGGCATATGGGTGTTGGTCTATTATTTTGGAGGAATGTAAAAATGAGCTATGTCAGTTTTTCCACAACAATGATCTTAAAGCAGTATGTGCCACCTGGAATATTAGTGGAAGTTTGCTTGCACTATCGGGGTTTACGATCAGAGAGAGAGAAAACATTAAACCATTGGTTCAGCAGAAACTAGGATTATAAGGATTGTAATGAGGTCAGCTAGCTGGACCTCATAGAATATGATTGCCCTGATTGGGACTGTTAATCTGGTCCAATCAGGGAACCACGGCTGACATATAAAAAGGGTGAGTGCCAGAGATACTGATACTGTAGTACCAGACTGACTCTGAATGAGGCAGTACTAATGTCAAGGACTGTTCATGTGTAAATAAAGGGTGAGTTGGTGATGGGATACCAGCCTCCATGGAGTTCTTTCAAGGATGTGTAGGTCTTTAAAGGCCATTTGAAGGAGACCTGACTGCAGTCAGAAGCATGTATGGCATCTCTCAGAAAAAGAGATTGTTTAGTGCAGTTAAAGAACTGGGTTTCCCCAATGAAAGAATGTAATATGTGAAAATTCCAGATGAGGAGTGTTTGATAGAAAACTGAGAAATGTGAAGGTCTTGGTAGTGTGAGTCAAAGAAAAAGACTTACCAACTCACATGGCTGGAATTGAGAAGAAATAGTTAATTCAACCCTACAGATTAGATGGGGAAGGGACATTGTTTTGGTTTTCAATAACTAAAACGATTGTGTTGATGAGATGATGAGCTTTTGTTTTGCCATGTGTTTCGAAGTATTTCAAACTGTGTTATATGTCTCCATTTGTTTTATTTTACATTTATTTCCTTTGTTTAATAAACTTCTGTTTTATTGTTAAAAGCAAATCCACAGCCTTGTGTGTTTGTGTTTCAGTGAAAGACAACCATTTTAGGAAAAAAAAACAAAATACAATCTATGAAAGTAGAATTCGTTCTGGGATCTGACTTATCCTATCAGTAATAACAATTGGAATCAACACCAATTTGATATGATATCATATGCTTTTTAGGAATTATGGATAGCAACAATTAGTTTGCTCACTAAATGGTGCATATAAGATGAATTACAAGTATAAGCTTTAGAGATCACTACAAGGTAGATGGTCAAGAACAAAGGCACTGTTATCTGTACATAACTGAAAAATAAGGGAGAACATTTTGATGACTGATCACCATTTCCTTCATGACTAATATAAGTGATGGTCAAAGAGCATATTGAAAAGATCACCAAGTTTGAAAACTAAAAAGAAACGATTTATTTTTATATTGCACCTATATTTGAACTCAGGATTTCCAAAGTAAGTTACTGCCAATGAATTACTTTTGAAGTGTCATTGTGACACAGTTCAGAAAATGCAACAGCCAATTTCCACAGAGCATAGCCAATAAGCATAGTTAAGAAAAAATAGCTATATTAAATAAGGACAAATGTTCAGCGGGAAATTGAGAGAATTACCCGATGGTACTTTGAATAGTGTGGCTGGGATATTTTCCATACATTCGAGGGATCAGATGAAGGCTAGGCTTAATGTGTCACATGAAGAACAGCATTTCTGACAGTGTGGCACTCTTTCAGAACTACAACATCTGCCTAAGTTATACACTAGAGCCTCTGGAGTATTGCTCAAATACATTATCGTCCAAATGAGAAATGAATCTGTTCTCACTTAGCTAAGACTGACATCTTGTAGTGAAAAATATACAAATCAGGGTGTAGTGATAACAAAATTGAATTTATTACTTCATAATTAAGCTTCTGTTCATTCTAAATTATATTTTATAGGATTCTTAACATTTATGTTTCTGTAGAATAAAATTTATTTTGCTGTCATGCTGTAAATTTTGTGCTATAAACGCAGTATAGGTTCTGACTGAGGAAAAACTGCAGTGTAAATTGTACACATTGCAACCCATCAAAATTCCTAAAATGAACAGGATAAAGCTGGCAGATGTAAAAAGAAAACTATACAAATAAAGATGAGTACCACACAAAGACCCATTGTATATTCATTAAGCTGTGTATTACACGCTCAAGTTCCTGGGCTACTTATGAAAAAGACTGAAAGAACTGCAGATGCTGGACATCAGAAACAAAAACAAAAGCAAAAACAGAAATTGCTGGAAACACTCAGCAGGTTTGGCAGCATTTGTGGAGAGAAGACAGAGTTAATGTTTTGGGTCCAATGACCCTTCTTCGGTTCTGCCAGACCTCCTGAGTTTTTCCAGCAATTTTGGTTTTTGCTTTTGTTCCTAGGCTACTTATGTCTGTCTACACATGATCTCATCAAGCTTTAAAGGTTCTTGGCTAGGCTCCAAGGCTGCTGGATGGAGTGTCTTACTGTAGTCAGATAGTTCGTTATGTAGGAAGAGTCAAATACACAAAACAGCATGTCTGATTGCAAATAACCTTCCTGTCAAACATTTGTGTCTGAAACTGATGACAGTCCAGGAAAAGATTGAGAATGTTCCAACTGAAGGAAACTAATTGCCAGAAAAGGAATTAAAGGTTTTAAAGAAGTCTCAGAAAATGTATACAAATGATTAACAACGCTGCCAGCATTCAATATTTTTATCTAGGAATACTTTCAACTCTTCAAAAAAGACTGCTAACATTTGAGTCTTTGAATGTTTTCTGATTTTTGCTACATTTTGGACTGATTGCAGCAAATTAAAAATTTCCTGCTGTTCTTTGATCAGAACTGGAGAGGGTTGACGAGGGCAGAGCCATTGATGTTGGGGGTATACGAACTGTAAAACAGCACATGGGATTAAAGGGACAAATGCAGTATGAACATAATCATAAAATTGACTAAGGAACAGAAAACATAAAGTAAAATCATTTCTCCAGACCGGAGTAAAACATACAGTGTTGTTCTGCAGTGGGGGTGGCAATATGATTTCTGATTTTTTAAGACTTAGCATTGGGCATACAAGATGGAATTTCAAAGGTTACATATGCCTCAAAATTTAGAAGATCTGGTAATCAATAAGTAAGATAGCAGTGGACTTTAGGAGGATTGGTCCAATGGGCAGACTCATTACAGGGTGAAATTTAAGACAGAGAAGTGTGTGGTGGCTTATTTTGGTAGGAGAAATGAAAGCAGGCATTTAAACTAAATGGTGCAATTTTATAGGTGGTGCAGGTGCAATGAAAGCTGGGGTGAACATATACAAATCTTTGAAGATGGCAGGACAATTTGGAAAGATTTCTAAAAAATAGGATTTGCAACTTCAGTCATAGAGGAATAGTGTAAAAAACAGGAATATGATGTTAAATTGGTTAGAGCTCAGTTGGAATTCTGCATTCATCTCTGGGCATTACATGTCAGGTTGACAGTAAGACCTGAGAAAGTACACAAAATCATAGAATCACATTAGTATTATGGCACGGAAGGAGGCTGATCAGTCCATCTGGCCTGCACCGATTTGTTAAATCAACATCATTAGCTGGTGCCAATCTCCTGCTTTATCCAAATAAATATAAGCTCTCTTGAATGCCTCAATCGAACCTGCCTCCACCACAGTTCCAGGCAGTTGATACCCAACTCTAAGTACTCGCTGAGTGAAAAAAATCTTCCTCACTTCATCTTTGCTTCTTTTGCAGATCACTTTAAATCTATGTCCTCTTGTTCTTATTACTTTTTACAAGAGGGAACACTTTCTCCCTACCAATCTACCCGGCCTTCTCATGATTTTGAAAACCTCTATCAGATCTTCTTCTTCTCTCTGAGGAGAATAAATCCCCACATCTTCAAGCTACCATCATCTTTGAAGTTGATCATCCTTGGAACCATTTTTGAAAACCACTTCTGTAATCTCTCCAATGCATCCACATGCCTCCTATATGTGGAGATCAGAACTGTATACAATACTCCAGCTGAGATCAAACAAATGTCTAATACACCTTCAACATCACCTCCTTGCTTTTGTACTGTCTGCCCCTATTAATAAAGCCAAAGATACTGTATGCTTTATTAACAGATCTCTCCATGTGTTCTCCCCAGGTCCCTCTGCATACTCCTCACCTTAGAATGGTAGTCGCTATATGTAAGGGACTAATAGAATGTCATCAGTAATGAACAACTTACGTGGATAGATTGGAGAAACAGGTATCATTCTTCTTAGAACAGAGAGGTTAAGATGAGATTCGATAGATGAGTTCAAAATTATAGATAGTTTTGTATGAAGAATTCAGAAAAACTGCTTCTTGTGGTGGAATAATCAGTAACCATTTGGCAAACAAAACAGAGATGACATGAAAAAAAACTGTTTTTACACAGTGTGTTGTGATTTGGAATGCTCTATCCCAGAGAAATAAAAAAGTTAAAAAGAAAGTAATACCAGCCTCACACTAACCCAGTGCTACTTTTAACTGAACCTGCATCACTGTAATTTTTTTTTAATTTATTCATTTGTCGCTGGCTGGCCAGCATTTCTTACTCATCCCTAGTTGCCCTTGAGAAGGTGATGGTGAGATGCCTTTTTGAACTGCTGCAGTCCTCCTGCTGTGGGTTGACCCACAATGCTATTAGGGAGGGAATTCCAGGATTTTGACCCAGCGACAGTGAAGGAACGGCGATATATTTCTAAGTCAGGATGGTGAGTGACTTGGAGGGGAACTTGGAGATGGTGGTGTTCCCATATATCTGTTGCCCTTCTCCTTCTAGATGGAAGTGGTTGTGTGTTTGGAAGTGCTCTCTGAGGATCTTTGGTGAATTTCTGCAGCGCATCTTGTAGATAGTACACACTGCTGCTACTGAGCGTCAGTGGTGGAGGGAGTTGATGCTTGTAGATGTAGTGCCAATCAAGCAGGTTGCTTTGTCCTGGATGATGTCAAGCTTCTTGAGTGCTGTTGGGGCTGCAGTTATCCAGGCAAGTGGGGAGTATTCCATCACACTCCTGACTTGTGCCTCGTAGATGGTGGACAGGTTTTGGGGAGTCAGGAGGTGAGTTACTCGCCGCAGTATTCCCAGCTTCTGGCCTGCTCTTGTAGTCATTGTGTTTGTGTGGTGAGTCCAATTGAGTTTCTGATCAATGGTAACCCCCAGGATGTTGATAGTGGGGGATTCAGTGATGGTAACATGATTGAATGTCAAGGGACAGTGGATAGATTGTCTCTTATTGGTGATGGTCATAGCCTGGCATTTGTGTGGCATGAATGTCACTTGCCACTTGTCAGCCCAAGCCTGGATAATGTCCAGATCTTGTTGCATGTGAACATGGACTGCTTCAGTATCTGAGGAGTCACGAATGGTGCTGAACATTATGCAATCATCAGTGAACATCCCCACTTCTGACCTTATGATGGAGGGAAGGTCATTGATGAAGCAGCTGAAGATGGTTGGGCCTAGGACAATACCCTGAGGAACTCCTGCAGAGACGTCCTGGAGCTGAGATGATTGACCTCCCACAACCATGACCATCTCCCTATGTGTCAGGTATGACTCCAACAACTGGAGAGTTTGCCCCTGATACCCATTGATTCCAGCTTTGCCAGGGCTCCTTGATGCCACACTCGGTCGAATGCAGCCTTGATATCAAGAGCTGTCACTCTCACCTCACCTCTGGAATTCAGCTCTTTTGACCATGTTAGAACCAAGGCTGTAATGAGATCAGGAGCTGAGTGGCCCTGGCGAAACCCAAACTGGGCGTCACTGAGCAGGTTATTTCTGAGCAGGTACTTCTTGATAGCACTGTTGATGACACTGTCCATCACTTTACCGATGATCGAAAGGAGACTGATGGGGTGGTAATTGGCCGGGTTGGATTTGTCCTGCTTTTTGTGTACAGGACATACTTGGGCAATTTTCCACATTGCTGGGTAGATGCCAGTGTTGTAACTGTACTGGAACAGCTTGGCTAGGGGAGCGGCAAGTTCTGGAGCACAAGTCTTCAGTGCTATTGCTGGAATGTTGTCAGGGCCCGTAGCCTTTGCAGTATCCAGTGTCTCCAACCATTTCTTGATATCACATGGAGTGAATCGAATTGGCTGAAGACTGGTATCTGTAATGCTGGGGACCACTGGAGGAGGCCGAAACGGATCATCCACTCTGCAATTCTGGCTGAAGATTGCTGCAAATGCTTCAGCCTTATCTTTTGCACTGATGTGCTGGGCTCTTCCATCATTGAGGATGGGGATATTTGTGGAGCCTCCTCCTCCAGTGAGTTGTTGTCCACCACCATTCACAACTGGATGTGGCAGGACTGCAGAGCTTATATTTAACTGCTATCAGCTAACTAGGAAAATTATGGTCAGGTAAGGGCCGTCCACTGATGATTGCACAATATTCTACTCCATTTCTAATTCATCCGATAACGAAGCAATTCATGACTGCATGGAACAAGACTTGGCCAATGCTCAGGCTTGGGTGATGAGTGGTAAACAGCATTTTAAGTGCAGTTAATTGCCATCTCAAATAGGAGAGAATCTAACCAGGTTTCCTTCATCTTCTCAACAATGGCCACCTTCAATTCTCCTACCAATGATATCCTGCTTGCTGTAATTTTCCACAAACACAGCTTTAGTAGCTGTGGCTGGCTGGGGCAGAAAGAAGTTTCGGTTTTCTGTTAATGACTGACTTCCTGACTCTTTGAAGTCACTACACCATTCATAAAACACGACTCAGGTGTGTAGTGGAATAATCTCCACTCAGCTAGCTGATTGCAGCTACAACAACAATCAAGAAACTCATCCAAAATTAAACAGTTCATTTGATCAACACCCAATCCACCCACAACAACATCCATTACTTTATTGTAGCCACAGTGTCCACTGTTTGCAATGCTGGTGCTCAGGAAGCCTTCTTTGGCAGCATTTCCTAAACTCATACGTTCCACCATCTGGAAGAACAAAGGCAGCAAGTACATAGGAACACTTTCACTTACAATTCACACACCATCCTGACTTGGAAATTTATCACCATTCCCTAATGGAATAAAATCCTGGAACTACCTGCTGAACTGCATTGTGAGAATACCTTGACCACGCAGACTGCAAAGGTTCGAGAAGAAATCTCATCAGCACTTTCTCAAGGACTGCTAAAAATGGGAAATGAATACTGGCCATGGCAATGATGCCCACATCCAAACAATTATTAAGAAAACAGGAAAATGCCAGCATTAGATAAGGGAATAATTTCTATTCTGATTGAAAACCCATTTCAAAAGAATATAACTGGACTCAATACCTTGTGCCAACTGTGCTTTAATAAAGTAAGGTGAATAGTTAAAGACAGTGTCACCAATATTGTGTGATTAACTGTGGGTAGCTTCAAAGTCCAATTTATAATCTGTACAAGATGCCATGACTGGAGTAAAAATCAACAGGGAGAAATGCAGGGCGGTGGAAACACTCACAGATAGCAGCACGTAGTACTAAATGTGCTCAGTTATAATACTCAGGTTTCTGCATTAAGTGTCAAGCAGAGAATGGGAATAGACAGAAGTGTGTTTCCAGGTTAAATGTGCCTTGTGGCTGATTTGCAAACCAGCAGTGTTGGCAGGAAACAGTTAAAAACTAAGCCGTTGTTGCAATCCCAAGTTAGCTAAAGGAGAAAAAAATGTTTTAAAAGAGAAAGGTGAGTACATTAATTTATGGATTAAATTATGTCTAATTAATAAGCAGAAATATGACTTACCCTTCAATTACTAATAGAGATAACCTGCAGTTAGAATTTTTAAGTTCAGCAATTATATCAAATAACCAGATAAAGCACACTGATCCCAAGGCAACAGAAAATGAAAAGTCCCAGTTCGCTGCTCTGTCTTTTTATCACATATTCCAAATGCTGAGATTGAGATAAATACAAAACTCTCTATCTGACTCCCATAGAAATATATCACAATTCTGTGTGTATTGTATTCATTAAATGCTTCTCAGCTCACTTCAAACAATTTTAACCTACAATTTCCTTTGTAGGCTACACACATCCTAACTTTTTTTTTGCCCAAAATGTTAGCCTGGGTCTTTGGATTACTAATCTAGTGACAGAACCACTGTCCTAATATCCCCCTGGGAATCAAGGCAGCTTTGGGAATCTGTGGTTGGTTGGGAACATTAAAATGATAATCTATCTCCAGAGATGGTCACAGAGATTCCCATCAAAGGAAGGATCATGCATGGATCATGTGGAGATAAGGGAAGAGGAAATTGGAAGCAAAGTCACTGAAATTTTTGAGTTCTGGATGAGTTAAGGGGTTTGAATTGCTCTAATCATCAATGTTGAGGAAAATGAAATGAGCGAGGGAGACTGAGGAGGATTGGAATAAAGAATGTTCTATCTATCTCATAAAAAAAGGTTGACATAGATAGAAACCATGCAGGTACCCATAACAACACCTTCAGAAGTGAGGCGGGGGAGGTGAATGAGAAGTTGGTCAGAGTCAGAACAAGTTCCATCAGGTAGAGGAGATACTGGTAGTTGGGGATTAGATGGACCTTAATTCAAGAAGGAGGTGGAGAGCTCTGAAATGATCCTGTTGGGGGACAAGTTGTAGGGGAATGGTACATTCAAGATTGGACTGTGAGAGCAATGTAGGACATTAGAAGAGTCACAAAGATGGATGGGAAGATACTGTACAAGAGGAGGAAAAAAAATAGAGTTGAAATAGGAAGAAATAAGTTTCATGAGACAGGAAGGGGTTGATACAATGGGTTGAACTGGGGCAGTCTTGTTTATGTTTTACTCCTTTCTCCTCCTCCAATCTGCTGAATCTGTACAGTGTCTGTTCCCGTCTCTTCAGGGCACAGACCACGCCCAGGACAATCACCATGTTACCAAGGCCCTGATGTTCACCAGGTAAAACCTTGAGCAGACCTTGGTCCCCTCATATATGAGGCTGGAGATGTATTTGATGCTGCTCCACCAGGGCATATGCTGGATGGCTGGCTTGTTGATGTCCTGGATACTATCCCTCAGCACCTTGCAGTGCCATTTGGCTCTGCCGTTGCCCCTGCTGGTTGAGAACGTATAAATGTGAAGCCTCTGTGCCTTTCTATCCGTGTACCACCCATCCACCGAAACCCCCATCTGCAGTGCAAGAAATATTGAACGCTTCACAAATTTGCATATCATCCTTGTGCAGGGCCATGCTAATCCTCTCTGTATCTTTTTTAATTTAGTATATGTACTGTTGGAGCGATTGGAAAGGAGGTAGAAGTGGACTGTTCGGTATGTGATGAATTATAAGTCTGGAAGCGATGGGGGGAGGGCCTAGAACCACCCTCTTTAACTTTTGCATTATAAAATCTTGTGTTAGTTTATCTCTCCTGCCCTCTACCCCATCACAAATCTTCCTCTTTCTTCTTTCTTCCCCAATCCCCTTCTACTGGATTAAAAACTCTTAAAACTTCTATTTTGTTTTCTATTCTGGGGTAAGGTTATCAACGTGTAACATTAACTCTTTCCACTGATGTTGCCTGACCTGCTGAGTTTTTATTTTTATTTCAGATTTTCAGCATCTACAGTATGTTTCTTTTATATTCATTGTAATGAGTCCTGCCTTTTTTAGTGCTGTTATGATGCGGAGTTTTTTTTAAAAAATTATCACTGTTCTGACTATGTGAGGCTGTTTTTCCCTCCCAGTCTGTGACTAACCTGAAGCTATTGAATAGGAGAACTGCAGAGACTCATGAAAACCACCAGTAAATTAATCACCACATTTTGAGATTGCACATTGAGAAAGGAACATTTTAACAAAAATTTTCTTATCTCAAGAAGATATAATTAAGCATATAAATACCTATTGTTTGTTTCTGCTACCATTATTTATCTGTTTGCAATAAATCTGAGTAGTAGTTTTAAAAAGTAAGCTATATCCTCCTCGAACGATTATTATTCCGTCTACTGAAGTCCAGGAAATCGTGAGGACATGCAATACATTCAGGAGCAGAGCACTGGAAGTTCCTTAATTGGCCTGTGCTCACTATATATTTCCCTAGATGCTGGCAAAGTAAACACATGAACTGTGTTGTTGGAGTGAGTGCTCACTTTTGGGAGTGGTCTATGATGCTGAACCAGAGGAAATTATCCAGTGTAAAATTCGCAGAATGTACTGAGATTAAAAGTGATTTGATAAATTGACAAAGTGACTTGATAAACTGACAAATGAACACAGATAATTCGTAGCATGCTTAACGTGATGACCCTTGCTACTTCTGGTCACTGGCATCTCATATAATAGCTGCAATTTCTACTACAGCTCCTAAGGACTACAGAGCAGTGGATAGTGGAGTGGGACTAACTGAGTTGCTTTGCCAAGAGCAGGCAAAGATGATGGGCCAAGTGGCCTGCAGTGTTGTAACAATTCAAAGATTTTACTTTGCAAGTTTTTTCCGTAGAATTCTTAGAATCCCTACAGCGTGAAAACAGGCCATTCAGTCCAACAAGTCCACACTAACTCTCCAAAGAGCATCCCAACCAGACCAATCCCCTTAACCTCTCCCTGTAACCCCACATTTCCCATGGCTAATGCACCCAACCTACACATCCCTAAACACTATGGGCGCTTTAATGTGGCCAATCCACCTAATTTGCACCTTTATTGCCAGAACACACTCAAATACAAACAAATTTATAGAATTTACTTCTAAGATTTGCAAAAATAAACTAATTTTTTTTACATAAAGTCCATAACTTGTCTGAGCATGTTACCTCATGCCTGCAATGAGCAGATTGTGCACATTGTACTCACAATATGGAAAATGTTTGTTATGCATCACATCCATCAAAATTGTTGTGGTTCATGTTCCAAGTAAATAATTTTGTCAGAGTCATCAGCTCATTACACAAATACAGTGCTAGATAGATTTCAACAAATGAGACGCAGCACACTGCAATGTCCTGTCAGAATATACACATCTCATAATACCAAGGTAGACTGCATTTGCACTTTTCTCTGACGTGACTTATTGAATTAAACATCAAAATCAACAATAAAAATGTTTCAGTAAGGAAATCTCTAGCCCACATGAAACAAACAACAACAATAATATTTACAATCCATTTGCTCCACCTAGCAATTAACTAAATAGTATGCTGATCCACTTAGACAATCCCTATAACTCTCATATATCATTTTACAGAAGAAGTAAATATAAAGAACAATCTGGAAATATATTATATACAGAGTCAATTTAAATTCCCAGGGCAGATATGAAGGATGCACAGTTCCTTGTGTCTTTCGTTGAGATGGGACTTTTGTTCTGAAGATTTGGATGAGATTTTGCGCTGCCCACCATGGTGACAAGACCGGCCAGTGAGTGAAATCAATCAAATAAACCTTCAGCCATGAGGTCCTCCCCCTTTAGGTGACAGGATGAGCATGTCAGCAACAGGTTATAAAAAGTCAGCTGCATGCAGCTTCATTTCGTTACTTCCCCAGAATTTGAATTAATTTTGTCTTCCCAATTAACTTCTACCCAATTGAGAAACTTGACATTTCAGAAACCCCAAAGCAAAAGGCAAATGTTTATTTGGCAAGCTGCACTTTTTCTGCCACTTTGGCACAAGAACTTGCCGCTTTGTCCTTACAGCATTATGGCTCTAAAGGTTGCTTGCAGTCACTTGTGGCTGTCGCTTCTCCAAGGACAGGTGACCCACTTCCAAGAAATCTTAGGCAGCTCGTCTCCCTGGGCCATCTTCAAGCCCAACTAGCACAGAGCATTTAACAGGCAGCTTACGGATGAGTGGCAGACTTTAGTTAATATTGCATTAGTAGCATGGAACTGTGAAAGCAGTGAGGAGGAGAAAAGAAAATTACGCCGTGCTCCAGTAAGTCCAGAATCTGGACGTGTGCTCCTGTTGGGCAGTGGGAGTGGAGCTGGGAAGAAGCTCCACTTAGCCCGTGGGTTAAGCCCCAGTGTGTACGGGCATTGTCGGTCCAATATGCCGGAGGGTCTGTCCATGGCATTGGTCATACTGCATCCGAGGGAATGGTCAGAGATGGAGGAATTTTTATATGGTAGGTGGGTAATTGGAACCTTGGGGTGGGGACCTTGTAATCTTAGTTGGTTGCGGAGTGGGGGAACAGTATGATCTAGGAAAATCAGGGTGCAAATGACTTTGAATAAGGGAGGTGTATGGCTCAGCAGAAGCAGTGGGACTTTAATGTCCAGGGATTCCCGGGGAAGGACGTCAATGATGATAATAATTGACAGTGGAGCAATAAAAAGTGGATTGAGGGTCACAAGAGTAATAGAGATGGTGAACCAGTGAGAGGATGGTACAAAACTGTGGGGAGAAATAGAGAGTCAGATGGTGGGCTTGGAACTTGAATGGCCTTACAAAGTAGCTGAATCTCTCCACTCTGAAAGGGTATTAAACTTACTCTGTCCAAGTAGAAATGACTGCAGCTAAATTAGGAGGAGTTTTTAGTTGGGGGTGGAGTTATATCTTGCACATTTTAGGCAGCTGACAGGACGTGCGATTAATCAACAGTCCTTTGGATGGACAACCAGATGCAGCTGCATTCAACTCACACACACTGCCAACTTTCAACAGTCCTCCCAGAATCACATTCCAAAGAGATCCCTTGAAGTTACAGATCTAAAGTAATTTTCTCCTGATTGTTACTCCATGTTCTATGAGGATGCAGTAAGCAATGCAGCAAAGGAACTGAAAGCAATATAGAAGCAACCCCATTGCCACAATCCAACCACCACAAGCCTGGCATGTTCTGCCATCCTGAATGGATGGTATTGCCACATGGCTACACTGTCATTCTTCTGGTCATCTTAGTCCTCAGATGAAACCAGAGGCTTCAACTGCTCCAATGGCAACAAGAAGAGCAAGAGGTCCATCTGCAGCAGCAGGAACAAGAGCAGCACAAGCCAGCACCAGCTACTAACCAACAGAAGCACCATAGTCTGCACAAGGTGGCCCATGTATGCGGCAAGTGATGGCCCAAAGCCATATCTATTGGGTTTTATGCAGTTATCTCCATATGACAGATTATCAGCATCAACAACACCTCAGATTATGCCAGGAAGCTGTTACCTACAGAAGCAGTCAAAATGATCAGAGGCCTGGACAAAATCCAGCCTTGGGCTAATATGTGGCAAGTAAAAAACTAGCTGTACATGTGGCAGGCAGTAACCATCTCCAAATGGAGAATCTCACTATTGCTCCGCATTGCTGAATGGCATGACCATCACTGAAGCCCCACAATCAACATCCTGGAGGTTATCATTGACCAGAAACTAAAATGGACTAGTTATGTAACTACTGTGGATGTAAGTACATATCAGAGGCTAGGAATACTGCAGTCAGTAATCATCTCCTGACTCCCCAAAGTCTGTCTACCACTTAGAAGGCACAAGTAAACAGTGTGATGGACTACTCTCCACTTGCCACAGCTCCAACAACACTCAAGAATTTTGACACCATCCAGGACAAAGCAGCCCACTTGATTGGCACCAAATTCACAAAGATTCACTTATTTCGTTGCCGTGTTCCATTTACAAGATGCACTACAGAAATTCACCAAGGCTGCTTAGATGGCACTTTCCATATATATCATCGTTCCTTCACTGTCATTGGGGCAAGATTCTGGAACTCCCTCCCTAATGGCATTTTGCATCTACATAAAGCACATGGATGACAGAGGTTCAAGAAGGCAGTTCACCATCTCCTTCCCAAATGCAACTAGGTCTGGGCAATAAATGCTGGTCAAGCCAGCAATGTGCATACCCCGAGAGCAGGTAAGAGGCTAGGAATACTGCAGTGAGTAACTCACCTCCTGATTCCCCAAAACCTGTCCATCACCACGAAGGCACAAATCAGGACTGTGATGGAATAATCCCCACTTGCCTGGATGGGTGTGGCTCCACTCAAGAAGCTTCACAACTTCCAGGACAAAACAGCCCACTTAATTGGTACCACATCCACAAACATCCATTCCCTCTAACACAGACGCTCAGTAGCAATAGTTTCTACTGTTTACAAGAGGTACTGCAGATATTCATCAAAGTTCTTCAGACAGCATCTTCCAAGCCCACGACACTTACACCTCAAAGGACCAGGGCAGTAGATACATAGGAACACGACCACATTCAAGTTCCTCTCCAAGCCACTCACCATCCTGACTCAGTAATATATCGCCGTTCCTTCACTGTCACTGGGTCAAAATCCTGGAACGCTCTCTGTCACAGCATTGTGGGTCAACCTACAGTATGTGGACTGCAGCGGTACAAGAAGGCAGCTCAGCACCACCTTCTCAAGGGCAACTAGGGACATGCAATAAATGCTGGCCAGCTGGCAATGCCCGCATCCCACAAATGAATGAAAAAAGCTTCAAACCCAGATGATTGTACGACAACTCTCACCATGTGTTTCCCTTCACCAACTGCGAAATGGAAAATCCAGCTTTTGGCTTTAAACATAATTTAGCGATCACTCATGATTGCACGGAGGGTAAAGGGCAAGGTAATATAGTGTTCAAAGTCAGGGCTATTTTCAATTATGACATGAAGACATATTTCATTCCTAATTTTAATGCTACATATTATGATCTTATTCTTTTTCAACATTTATAAGAAGAATTGGCTAATGCAATTATGCCATTTTGCCATCCCATTGCAGCAACTCCACTGGCTGGGAAGTCTCTACAGCTGAATGCATGCAGAAGCTTTCATTATAAATGTAGACAAGGCTTTCTAATGGAAAAAGTTGGCAACAAGTCAATGCAAATGTCGAATTTTAGTGTAGTTTAGAATCATGCCACAGATGTATTTTGAAATACCTGAAATCAAAGGGCTTACCCACTGTTGAAAGGGTTTTCACCAGGGATCACATGTGTGCTATCCTTGCTGATGAGGAATTTGACTCTGTCGTAGAAGGATTGAAGATTTTGTTGTAAAGTTGGCACCTGTGTTTGCTGAATAACATCAAGAGGATCAGGTGATCCGAGACACAGCGGATTATCGTGGCATAAAGGCTGAAGGCAGCAGTCAGGGTCCATGCAATCTATTAAGCCATCTGGGACAGAAAGAACCAAGATATCTTTAACAAATTAATTAATTTTTTTTAAAAAAAGACTTGGGCTTTTTAATAGTGGAAGGCAAAAAACTATTTTTTCTAATTCACTGGCAGAGGGTTTATTTCTCCCAATTAAATGTCGGACAACAACCTATCCATGTATGTATTCTGATCCACGCTTTAAATGTCTCAAGGAGACCTCCACTACCAAATAATGTACAAAGAATAAACTTTTGGAATATGACATTCGGAGTTGTTAGAGCAGGGGATAAATTCCAGTTTCTGCGAACATTTCACTTTACCAACCATAATCTTGACCACCCCAAGTTCAAACAGATTGCAGAATGTACATTCACGCTAATGGGAATACAAACCGAAAACTGGAAACAGAAAATGTTCTGGGGCTGTCTGCTAATGCAAAATGTAAGTGGAGGAAGTGGAAGATAAAACAGGGGAGTGCAGACAGTGTAATGATTAAAGCATACACATTTCAAATTACAGAAATGGAAAATGAAGTTGGAAAAATTTATATGGTGACTTCGGTGTTGCAAAAGAATCAAGACTGAAGAGCAACTCCTGCCAATCATGGATATTGAGGGTCTATATAATTGGGTTACTGGGACATACTAACTGCTGATACCAATTAATGCTCCCACTTTTTGAAACTGCATTTAATTAACCTCAGAGAATTTTTTTATGCTCCATGTCAGAAGGACAGAATACCCATCAAATGTTGTGTATGAAACTTGACTGAAAGGCATGATGACAAATTATCAAAAACCCTTTGGCGAAGATGTACTTCATAACAAAAGCTCTGATGTTACATATAGATTTTTCTCAAAGTATCAGGGCTAACTTAATGCAGTTGAGTGAAAACTCAAAACTGCTCCTGGCATACCCAATAAAAAAAAATGTTTATCTCTGTAGGAAAGAGATTCCATGTCACAGTCTGCCATGTTGACAAAATCCAAATAAGAAATGTATGCAAAATTTCTGAGGAGTGAAAAACGTTCATGTATTGGCCAAGTGGGGTCTGGTTAGGGGTTAAACTTTGCAGTTGCAGTCACATAAATATTCACAATAATAAATCAATACGTTCATGATTATTTCAACAGGAACTACTTGTTGATTAAGGAACAACCTTTGGCCTGTGGTGAAAATATCAAATGCACAAATTGCTTCTTACCTCCATCATTATCTTTTCCATCTCCACAAGCAGTTTCCATAGAGGTGTCACACCCAGCACCCCTCCAGCCCAATTGACACATACAATGCCAACCATTCTGATCCAGCGTGCATCGCCCATTTCCATTACATAAACCCGGGCAACCTTCTGTCAATAGAAACAAGTTTCACCATTCATACTTTCACTCAATTTTTAAAAAAATAGTCACAGTTCAATATGGGACATATTGGGGTCAACCTTGAGCATGTGAGTTGCTGTAAAATGGACAATAGCAAATCAGTAGTCTGTTTGAATTCCACTAAAGTCAATGAAATTAAAGCTTGGGAGTGATATAAAATATCAAGATCTGCTATATTGCTTTCTACATTCAGTTTTCTACATATATAAAATCGAAACCTGAAAATTATTTTTCTCTACATTAAACTGTTCATGAAGTAAAGCTACCTTTTTAATGAACCATTGTAAAGTAATCTTTAATCTGCTTCAAGAAGCAGTGTTTTTGATTTATTTTTTCTTTTTGCATGAGATATGGGTGTCACAGGCAAAGCCAGCATTTGTTACCCATCCTTGACTGCCTTTGTACTGTGTGGCTTGCTCAGCCATTTGAGAGGGCAGTTAATAGTTAATCACATTGCTGTGAGTCTGAGGCAGACTAGGTTAGGATGACAGATTTCTTTCCTTAAAGCTTATTCGCGAACCAGATGGGTTTGTTTTTAAATCGGCAATTGTTTATCATTAGACCAGCTCTAAATTCCAGATATTATTGAAATCAAATTTCACCATCTGCAATCTGTGGGATTCAAAATCATATCCCCAGAATGTTAACCTGGTTTCTAGATTACTAGTCCAATGACATTACCGCTATGTTACCATGTTCTCCTATTCTACAAAGCTTGTGAAAGTGAAGTTCTGCAAGCAAAACAAAAATAGCTCTTTACAGTAAACTTAAATCTTCCACTGGCTGCTCCACTAAATTTAAAATCATATATGTCTGACCAAAAGATTTTTCTTGTTGTTACTGACAATTTTTTCAGACATTGGCAAACCTTGGAGACTACATACATTCCACAAGTGATACCAGCTTCTGTGTTTCTCTGGGCATCTACAGAAGTCTATGTTCTTATAGCTCGTTTAGCCTTTGCAAATGCATTTATTTACACATGTCCATAATGAATTACAGCAGTCTATCAATTCCTTTAGTTCATCTCATTCGTTTGAAATCATATACAGTGCTCCTCATTGCTTGGTAAATCTCCAGCTTCTCATGAATCAGTTTTGAATTGGGGGGTCTTCAGAATCCACCACTCTCTTTACCCCACCCCTGGCGGCCACACATTCTGTTGTCTCGGCTCTAAGCTCTGGATGAGTCTTACGCGGCCTGTACGTCATTAGGTGCTGAGAGATAAAACTGAACCTATGAAGTACATTATTATTGTCCACGCACAAGAAATGCACAGTAATCCTCAGTTAAAAAAAATTAACCTTACTGCATTTAGAGTTCCGGAAGGAGCAGCTTATTTGCAATCTGAAACCACAGCAATGGATTACTGGAAACCAAGTATGTTTTCAGTTGTTTTGAGTTACTGTGTCGCAGTCACAGGGAGACCTGTGCTTAAGCGGTCGAATACAGAGGTTGGGAATGAAAATGGAAGGTTACTTAGCCCTTCAGAATATTTTAGTATTTCAGGATTTTAGCAAGAAGAACAGATAAATTGCATTCTTCTTGTGGACTTAGAAAACTGGAGCTAAAGATTATAATTAAAACTCACATGAGAACTGTATTTTTAAATATATAGCAAATTCTGTACAAAATACTCAAGTGTTTCTCTGAGGAAACTTGGTAACAGTTAGATATTTGTGAAACTTTATTTTCAAATTTGAAGACAAGAATAAATTACTGCATCCCAGAAAACAAAGTACCTCAATGTATTATTGATAATACTTAGAATTTTAAGAGTTTTAAATTATGCCTTCAGCATAAAGGTTATAATGGATTGCTGTTTTGTTGTCACTGGTAGAAACAAGCTAATTGCTGAGCTGTAGAATATTTAAGGTTTATGTCTTAGGATAATGGAGGGGAAGGTAAGCAGAGAAGATAAGCAGAGCCTGCCGTGCTCCAGGAAAAGAAATCCAAGCCTATCCAGCCTCTCCTCATAATTCAAACCTTCCAGTCTCGGTACGAGACCAAACTAGTTTCAGTGGTATGACCTCAGGAAGTTCCCTGACTCCTGCTCAGTGAACTGCACTGGCTTAGCCAATGTAAGATCCTCAACATCTCGAATGATCCAGTGTTCCCCACTCCTGCCAACTTTGCCCTTTACACTAACAGGAACATGCTGTCCCTGAACTGTAGGCATCTCAGTCATCTCAACTCCAGGACATCTCAGGATAGTGTGCTAGGCTCAACCATCTTCACCTGCTTCATTCATTAAAAGGTCAGAAGTGGGGATTTTCACTGTTTGTGTTTGTGCCACAAATTTTTTTGCAGTTTCTCTTATTTAAATACTAGTCTGTTTTGTGATTCTTCCTACCAAAGTGCGTAATGTCACTCTTCCTTACATTAAATTCCATCTGCTAAGTTTTTGTCTATCCACTCAACCTATCTATGTACCTTTGCAGATCCTTTATCACCTCATCACAACATGCTCTCCCACCTATTTTTGTATTGAAGCTATCCATGTCCAAATGCAGCAAGATCTGGACAATATCCAAGTTTCTGCTGATAACTGGCAAGTAATATTCACATCATACAATTTCCAGGCAATTATCATTTCAAAGAAGAAAGGTTCTAACCATCACTCCTTGACATTCAGTGGCACTGTCGTTGCTGATTCACCTATAATTGACATCACTGGAGTTACTATTTCCCAGAAACTGAGCTGGACTAGCCACGCGAGTACTGTGGCTATAACGGCAAGTCAGATGCTAGGAATTCTCCATGAGTACCTCATCTCCTGACTCCCCAAAGCCTGTCCACCATCTACAAGGCACAAGTCATGGACTTGATGGAATAATCACTACTTGCTTGGATAAATGTAGCTTCATGAAAACTCAAGAAACTCAATACCATCCAGGGCAAAGCAGTCTGTTTGATTGGCATCACATTCACAAACATTCCCTCCTTCCATCATCGATGTTCAGTGGCAGTGAGTATCAGCACCTTCCAAATCTCTGGCTACTTCCAAAGAAAGACACTGGCAGCAGATACATGGGAACATCACTGCCACCTGCAAGTTCCCCTCTAAACCACTCACTCTCCTGACTTGGAAATATATTACCATTCCTTCTGTGCTTCTGGGTCGAAATCCTGGAATAGCCTCCCTAATGGGCTTGTTGGCGCACCTCCACCAAATGGAGAGCAGTGATTCAAGAAGGAAGCACATCACCACCTTCTCAAGTGCAACTAGGGATGGGTAACAAATACTGGTTCACCTTGCTTTCCCACATCCTTTAATGAGTTAAAAAAAAATTGCTCTAATGTTTCTGTCGAGCACCATCATCGTATGTTGAAGATGGCCTGAGCATTCCTGAAGATTATTTAAGAAAAGAGAGGTTCTGAGATAAAAAAAACTCAGAGGAGCCCACTTGGCTTTGAGGAAGACGTAGACATAAATCTTTAAAAATGCATCAGAGCTCCACAGGACTCTCTGACAGCTTTATTGTGGAAAATGCTGCAGGACAAGTAAGTTGAATAAAATGTCAAGGACTGAGGAAGGAATAACTAGATTCCAGTGTTATATTACCTGTGGAAAATTTGACTGCAGCCTGTGGTATGCAAAATGTAAAAATGCAAAGTACGATTGCTCCTGGAGGATCTATAGAACACAGTGTGAAACCAGAAATGGAATCGATTTTGCAGAAGCTGGACATGGTTTTAAATAACCCACGCCACTGTGCTGGTTCATAACTTGTCTGGACAAGTCAAAGACATCACATATCACATATGTATTTACATATATTTTCAGGTAATCACCAAGGAACTGTTTGTACAGTGAGAGGTTGAAGAAGAATTTAAAGGACTTCTGCAGAAAATCAGCATTCTGTTTCACAACAAGAATGACGGGAACATGTGCAAGGTGGGCCTGACTCCACAGAAAATGGCAGTTACACAGCACCGTCAAACAACAGAGTGGGATTTACGTGTTAGAGACAGTGCAAGAGACGGAAATGAACATACTATGGTAGTATCCAAATACCATACCAGATCTAAAGAGATTAAGAGATTATTTGTAGAATACGTTAGCCACAAATCAAGTATCTGAAGAAGCACCAAAATTAGATGCGGTTCTAATTGCCTGTGTAGCTGTTGTGGAGGAAGTATGTGATGTTAATATTAAACTTTCAGTCAAGGCTGGTGTCAGAATAGTTTAAAGGAGCTTGCTGTAGATGTTAATCCTGCTGTAGATGTCTGAAAGGTCTAGTTTTCTTGAATCTTCAAATTTATTGCATTGTTGATGAGGAAATCCCAATTTTTGCTGGAGTTCCAGATGCCATTGTTTGCAGAGGGACAGCCTCAAGCTGAAGGGACTGTAGATGTAGTACCATTACTGACAGAGAAGTTCTTAGTGTAAGAGCTCCCTGTAAGAGCAAAGGAGATTCATAATTTCTTCATTTGGAGAAGAGACTTTGAAGAGGTCTTCACTCTTCATGTCTTTTGAAGCAGTTCTTTTTTAATTGCTATTCACTGCTTTGATCTTCAGATCATTGTCAGCGTCAAAGCTGAGGTACCAGCTGTTGAGAGAGGCTGGCTACCCAGTCTGCCAATATGTTTAGGAGAGCGCATATCCTTTGCTTCCTCAAAATGAGTTGAGAATACTGGTGGAGCTTGATGTATTTGGCGAAAGAGACTTTGAGAGGGAAAGTGGATGATGATGAAATTGTTAATTATTAAGGAGTAGACTGAAAGAACTGGGGGCATGTGTAGCATTGAAATGAATAGCTTTCATATGAATAGCTGAGTACATTATTACTGGTGTCTTATGATGTCAGATCATTTGGAGCCAGGACCTGAAGGAAGAATATTCTAGTGGAGTCCAGCTCAACCATGTCTGTTTAAACAATGTAAAGCATTAATAAATATTCTTTAATTTGTATTGGTATGGTTTTCAGTCCTCATCTGTCAAAAACATCCAGAATTCGGTCGTGGTATTTGTACAGAACGATTAAGTAAGGGCAGGTGGAGGTCATGCTCAATATGAGAAACAGTGCAGTTATCCATTTCAGTGGGACAAATAGAGAAGCAGAATATTATTTAAATAAAGAGAAGCTCAAAGAATTTTGTGGTCTAAAGGGATCTGGGTGTTCTTGCACACAGATCACAAAAAGTGAGTATTCAGGAACAGAAAGTAATCAGAAGTGCAAATTAGAATGTTAGCCTCAATAGTGTGGGGCATGAAGTATAAATGTCAGGAAGACTTACTACGACTGTATGGGACAATGTGAGACTACACCTTGGGCTTCATTTTAAGAGGAGGAGTGTGTCTCTGTAAATTTTGTCCATGTTTCCATCCTGGACAAAACACTCTCATCTCATTGCAGAGTGTTAACACAACTTGGGTGACAGCTGTTACAAGTGATAAACCCAACTCAACTGGCATGGCGTGTCAGGCAGTGTCCAGTGGTTTATGGAACCATGGTGTCATTTAGGTCAGTCACAAGTTGGGAAATCCCTTGCTAGTAAGGTACTTACTTTCCATAGTCTCTCTGTTCCAATCGGTGCTTGAAGTTTCGAATCTCTGCTCAATAAGTGGATCAAATCTATTGTACCATGCAAACTACCAAAACAAATGAAAATGAAGAAAGTGCTGACTGTGGAGGGTGTGCATACACAGGTTGACTGATGTCTTTCAGCTGGTTGATAATGCATGCATTATAGCTGGCATTGACATGCAACTTGATAGGCTGAACATTGACCCAACTAACCGACAAGAGACTAGGCTCACAGAGTGCGGATCACTGAACTGAAACGATTATACACTTTTACCTGGCCGGGGAAGAGCTCAGAGGGAAATGCCTGAACAGATATAGGCTTCACTGTAAGAAATTCATTACTCTTAATGATAGAAACGGCTACAAGTTGTTCAGAATGTATTCTCTCCATTTGCCTCTCAAATCAAATAGGCCAGCAAACCTCAGGAATATCTATGCTCCAATGTTGTGCTCCATCATATATGGGAAAGACTAGTTTCCAAGGAGAACTTGACATGGATATCTGAATGTTATCTACTGGGAGATTCCAAAGAAAAATGCGCATGGGCCATGAGGCATAACCCTTTATCTTGGACATCCTGGGTTGGGGGAAAGATAACTGAGAATTGAGACTGCTTGGGCTTTGCCACAAGCTTTGTGCAATGAACACCTTGTTTCAGAATAAATCATGCCACAAGTTGTCCTGGAGACATCCACTATCAGGGTACTGGCATCAGCTGGATCTGACCATAACCAGATATGGCTCTCCAAACAGCATTCTCAACACACACAGTTATGACCAGCTAAATAGCAGCTTGTTCTCCTGAAAGAAACCAGCTAAATAATGTAACTTAAGAAAGAATGATTTTTCTTAGAGGCATAGTAAAATATGAAGGGATTATACCAGATAATCCTTGGAGATAGGCTTTGAATATGAGATCGATGCATAACCATTCATCACATTGCAAGTAGCATATTAAATTGATGGCAGCTACTGTTTTGAATGATTGTTGCATATAGCCTGTATTACGAGCACCATTCCTTGATCACAGCCATCACAGGGGAATCCAACATTGTGAGGTTTTAGTGCAACTGGGCTCTAGCCACTGTTCAGCAGCTTATAAATACAGGGTACTTTAGTGCAGCAAGGCAAATTGTTAAAAATTGTAGCAAAGAAAACAGAAAAAGAAAACCTGGGAGATTGGGGAGTGGAGAGTGTGATAAAGGGGTCAGGAGGTGTTTGTCTCCTTTTGTTTTTCTGACATTCCCGTCCAATGGAAATTGGTTCCTGCTCCACCACATGGAAAGGAGCTAACTGTACATTTTCTAAAGAAGGGTGCTGACCCAAAACATCAACACTCCTGTTCCTCTGATGCTGCCTGGCCTGCTGTGTTCCTGTGTTATCTCTGACTCCAGCATCTGCAGTTCTTACTATCTCTGAAAGGAGCTAACTGTTTGCTGAGTATTTGGTAAGTTTATAAGTTTGAACAAACTTTGTAATTTTGAACAAAGTATAAGAATTGTTGGCAAATAAATTGATTGATTTTATCAATTGATTGATTTATCGTTGACACGTGTACTGAGATGCAGTGAAATACATTGCATGAAATACAGGCAATCATACCATCCAAAGTACATCAGGGTAGCAGAACAGAGTACACAATACAGTGTTACAGCCACAGAGAAGGTGCAGAGGGAGAGAGAGAGAGATCAGAATTAACATTTGAAAGGTCCGTTCGAAAGTCCGATAACAGCGGTCAAGATGCTGTCCTTGAATCTATTCATACGTGTATCCAAACTTTTATATCTTCTATAAGATATATAAAAAGTGACATAACTCAGTAAATAATATAAAAATAGATACATTAAACCCCATCAAGGGTGGCAGGACAGGTGTTGTGTCAAAGTTGCATGTGGGAGCTCCAGGAAACAATTGCAATTGTATCCGCTGTTCCTGATGTGGCCTCCTCTACATCGGGGAAACCAAGTGGAGGCTCGGGGACCGCTTTGCAGAACACCTACTCTTGGTTCGCAACAAACAACTGCACCTCCCAGTCGCGAACCACTTCAATTCCACCTCCCATTCCTCAGACGACATGTCCATCCTGGGCCTCCTGCAGTGCCACAATGATGCCACCCGAAGGTTGCAGGAACAGCACCTCATATTCCGCTTGGGAACCCTGCAGCCCAATGGTATCAATGTGGACTTCACAAGCTTCAAAATCTCCCCTCCCCCGCCCACATCCCAAAACCAGCCCAGCTTGTCCCCGCCTCCCTAACCTGTCCTTTCTCCCACCTATCCCCTCCTCCCACCTCAAGCCCCACCCCCATCTCCTACCTATCAGCCTCATCCCACCCCCTTGACCTGTCCGTCCTCCCTGGACTGACCTATCCCCACCCTAACTCCCCATCTACACTCACCTTTACTGGCTTCGTCCCCGCCTCTTTGACCTGTCTGTCTTCTCTCCACCTATCTTCTCCTTTCTCCATCTTCTATCCGCCTCCCCCTCTCTCCCTATTTATCTCAGAACCCCCTTCCCCTCCCCCATTTCTGAAGAAAGGTCTAGGCCCGAAACGTCAGCTTTCCTGCTCCACTGATGCTGCTTGGCCTGCTGTGTTCATCCAGCTCCACACCTTGTTATCTCAGATTCTCCAGCATCTGCAGTTCCTACTACCTCTGCAATTGCAGTAAGTTTTTTTTTTCATTTTTACATGGAATTTGTTATGTTGCTCGCAAGGCCATCATTTATTGCGCATCCCAAATTGCCCTTGAATTGAATGGCTTACTAGGCCATTTCAGAGGGCAGTTAACAGTCAGTTACATCTCTGCGGGCCTGGAGTCACCTGTATACCGGGTCAGGTAAGCTGATAGTATAGTGAAAGGGAATGACACTGTTATCTACAGCAAAGAACGACAGTCCAGACTGTGTGGCTGTCCATTCCCAGCACTGGAGACGTCTGCTCAGGGCTGGAAAGCAACTTGCAGTGGGAGGAGGACGATCCAAGGTTTGTGGGGGGAGCACGTCCATGTCGGTACAGTGGGATAGGTAGAACTAAGAAAGACATTCTGCATAGAGAATGCGATGACCTTGGAACTAAAGTAAAAAGATGAACTCCTCAAAGGTTATAATCTCTGGATTATTATTTGAGCCATATGAGGATTGGCACAGTGCACATAAAATTAGAGAGAGGTGAATATGACTAGTCAGAGAAGAGGCTTTTGTTCATGGGGGTCTGGCACCAATACTGGCAAAAACAGGGGCTTTGGGATGCTTGAACTATGAAGGGGCCAGTGATCTTCCAAACTGCGTAACTAGGGAAGTAGAGAGGGTTTTAAACTAAATAGTGAAAATACGTGATCGAATATAGAAAGACACAGCGTTGTGATGTAACTTGTACGTGTATAACATAATTTATTGTACGTTTAGATTCCTGGTTTTTGAGCAAGTAACCTGTGTATTTTCTGTGCGTTTGAAGTTAATAATTAACTTGTACGTATTGCTGTAGTCGTGGTCCTTTCTTTTAAATCAGTTTTTGAGCCCTAGCTTTAGAGTGAATGGGTTTGTGAAAGCTAAACAATGAGAGATCAAAGCTTGTTAGAGACTTCTGAAACTTGTTTTTTAAGCTTAAGGGAACAGACATAGCTTAGAGTGGGAGATTTTTGGTTTTAGTTTTGCATAAAGTTTTAGCTTTACTTTAGGTTTTGGACAGTCCCGTGAAATCCTTGATATAGTGATATGGGAAATGAATGTCACGGAATGGCAGGAGGGGGAAGAAAGAAATAACATAAAAATATGCCAATAATTAAAACGAGATGTTACACAGATAACAAAAATACAAAACCAAGGACTGTGAATTTGAATGTGTGTCGCTTTGATATCAAAGTAGACAAAGTGATAGTACACATTTAAATAAATAAATATAATCTGATAACTATAATGGAAATGTGGCTGTAGGATGATAAGGTTTGGGTCTTGAGTATTGGGGGATACATGACATTCAAAAAGGGTAGGTAGGCAAAAATGGAGCGTTGCCATTATTAATTAAAGATGGCATTTGTGCAACAGTTAGAAAAGACTGTGAGGTTGTAGACATGCTCATCGAGCTGATGGGTTTGGTTGCAGACATTGCGTCTCCCTGCTAGGAAACATTGTCAGTGCGCCTCCGGTGAAGCGTTGGTGTTCTGTCCCGCTTGTTATTTATGTGCCTCGGTTTGCTGGGGTGGTTGGTATTACTTCCGGTTCTGTTTCTCAGTGGTTTGTACACAGGGTCTAATTCAATGTGTTTGTTGATGGAGTTCTGGTTAGAATATCAGGCCTCCAGAAATTCCCTGGCCTGTCTCTGTTTGGCTTGTGTAATTATGAATGTGTTGTCCCAGTTGAATTTGTGTCTGTGTGTAGTGAGACATTGAATTAAACCACTGAGAAACAGAATGGAAGTGGTACTAAACACCCCAACAAACTGAGGCATATAAATAACAAGTGGGACAGAACACTGACACTTCACCGGAGGCACACTGACGATGTTACCCAGCTGGGTGATGAAACATTTGCAACCAAAACACACCGGCTCAGTGAGCATGTCTACAACCTCATCCACAACCCAAGCTACAAATCTTCTTGAAAACTTTAGAAAAGACTTTAGTTCAAAAGATCAGCTTGCAGAATTGGTTTGGCTGAAGCTGAAGAATAGTAGGGAAAGAAGTCATGAGTGGCACTAGTCGAAAGGCCTCCTAATAGTAACCACAATAAGGGACAAAGCATGCAAGAAGAAATATTGGATGCTCATGATAAAGGAATAGCAACAATCCTAGTCATAAAAACTGAACAAGTTAGGTTGGCAATAGGTCAAAGTGTTCACAATGCATTCAAGATAGTTTCTTAGAGCGGCATGTTCTGGAACTGAACATACAGCAGATTATATTAGGCTTGGTATAGTGTAATGTGACACGATTACTTAAAGACCCTAAAGTTAGGTAGCAGCAAATACAACATGATTGAATTCTACACCCTGTTTGAAAGGGAGAAGACAGCCTTTGACTCGCATTTCAACTTAAATAAGGACACTTATGCGTATTAGAAAGTTGAGCTGGCAGAAGTGAAATGACATACTAAGCTAACAGACGAATCAATAGAAATGCACTGGCAAACTTTCAGAACGTTTCAGAAGTATATTCCCACTATAAAGAACAATTCTAACGGGAGGATCCACTATCCAAGGCTCACTAAGGAAGTTAGGTAAAGCGTCTTACTTAAGGAAAGCATATAGGTGAGTGGCAGGTCAGAATATAAAGATTGGCAGACTTAAAACTAAAGAACAGCAAACTAAAAGGTTAACCAGGAGGAAGAAATTACAGAATGAAGTAGTTATCTGGAAATGTAAAAGTTAACTGTAAGTATTTCCATACATTTAAAAGTGAGTTTTGGTTTCTAGAATGTGAATATGGGAGTTAAAAGTAGGTAGTAAGGAAATAGCAGATTAAATGAGCAAATATTTTGTATTTGTCTTCCCAAAGACGATATAAAAAGATTCCAGTAATTGTTGTAAATCAGGAGGTGAAAAGGAGAAAAGATCTTAGTGAAACTGCAATCATGAAGCAAGTGGTCCAAAGCAAACCGATTGCATTGTGGATTGACAAGTCTTTGAGTTGAAATGGACTTCATGCTAGGGCTTTTTAAGTGGGTGCCAATGTGGATGCATTGGTGTTAATTTTCCAAAATTCCAAGGTTCAGACAGGACACAGCAAATATAATCCCTCTTTCTAACAGGGAGGGAGGTCAGAAAATGGTCCAGTTGGTTTGATATCTGTCATGGAAAAGATATTACAATCAATTGTCAAAGAGGTTCTAGCTATGCACTCACAAAAAAACCCAAGGAAATCAGGAGGGGTCAGCATGGTTTTTGAAAGGGAAGTCATGTTTAATCATTTTCTTTTGGATTTCTGTGAAGAAGCAACTTGAGTGGATCAAGGGGAGTCTGTAGACATACACTACTTGGATGTCTAGGAGGTACTTGGATGTACAGAGAATGCCATATCAATGATTATCGTACGAAACAAAAGTTTGCAGTAAAGGTAGCAACATATTAACATGGATAAGAGATTGGCTGGCTGGCAGAAAACGTATCATACTTAGATGGGTCCTTGTCTGATTGGCAGGATGTGATGAATGGAGTCCTGCAGGTGCCCTGTGCCCTACATCAATGAATTAGATGAGGGGAGCAAAGACATTGAAGCTAACTTTGCAGATGATAAAAATAGAGTTAGGAAAATGTGCTGTGAAAAGATATAAGGGGATTGTACGTTGCACAAAAAATCTAGCGAATGGAGTATATTGTGGGAAAATGAGAATTTGTTCACTTTGGGAGGAGGCATGAGAAAGAAGAGTATTACTGAAATGGAGAATAACGCAAAATTCCAAAGTACAGATGGATCAAAGTGCTCTGGTGCATAAGTCATAAAAAAATGATGTTCAAGTATAGCACAAAATCAAGAAAGTGAATGGAATTTTGATCGCTTAGTATGAGAGAAATTTAACATAAAAGCAAAGATGTCATGCTTCAGCAATGCAGTGCATTGGTGAGACCACATCTGAATTACTACATGCAGTTTTGGTCTCCTTTATTGTGGAAGGATATAAATGCTTTGGAGATGGTTCAATGGAGGTTTACTAAGATTGATAGCTGGGATAAATGGCTTATGAGGACAGGCTAGACAGGCTGGATTTGTTTCCACTCAAGTTTAGAAGAATGAAGGGTGGCTTGTTTGGAATGTATATGCTCCTACATTGTCTTGACAAAATAGAAGTGGAAAGGAATGTTTCCTCTACTGCATCATTTCAGAACTAGTGGGCGCTGTTTCAAATTATAGGTTGCCCTCTAAGGACAGAGATGAGGAGACTCTTTTTTCTCTCAGAGAGTTGTGTGACTTTGGAACTCTCTGCCTCAGCCAGTGGTGGAGATAAGGTCACTGAAGAATCTTATGGTACAATTAGGCAGATTCTTAATAGGAAGAGGAATCAAAGGTTATCACGGTAGATCAAAATGTGAAACATAAACAGATTAGCCATGATTTTATTGAATGCCAGGGCAGGCTTAAGGGTCCCAAAGGTCTACTTCTGCTCCTGCTTTGTATGTTAGTAAGTCATCTTGTATTTCTTATATGTGAGGAGAACTATAGATGGAGGTAGCAGTGGGAGCTCTTTGTGAACAAAATCTGTGCTTTACTGGATTGAAGACTGGTTGAATTTGTACCAAAGGTTCTGATAACTCACTGGAGGGCTTGATACAAGCTGTGGAGAGAAAAAGAGATACCCTGTATCTGTCAGGGGGTGGGAGGACTAAGAGTACAATAAATCCCAGAGACCTAGGCTCAGCAGACAGTGGGAAGAAGTTTTGGAATGAGGAGAAGGAGGAAGAAAGGAGGAAATTAGGTCTCGGTGTGTTTCAATAAATTGGAGGTAGATCCAGAAACAAGTTTAATGATGTAACATTTCGCAATCTCCTCTGAGACTTTAAAAGTACAGATTTGCACTTCCAGTGACAAACTTAATGGAATCACATGCCAAGATTTCTAATTGTAAATTTAATATTGTTAAAAATCAAACTAAAATCAGTATTTATTAAAGAATATTTAGGAGACAACTGATACTCTGAACTACAGAACAAAAAAACATTAATGGCTTCAACTTTATGAGAAGGGCATTGCAGTCAAATCTATGGATATGGCTCTAACTACTTTGATACTGTCAGTTAGTGTGCTTAATCATTAGAGGAGTAACACCAGCAATCTTTTTCTCTTCACTTTCTCCCTTAACAAACCCAGATGAGCCCTGATGGAGAGTTTGGGTAGTAAAGTAATTCACAGGGGATTAAAATGCTGGTCAAATGGATGATGGCCCAGTATATTAGCAGTTTCATTTCCAATTGCTTTTCTCTGAAATATCAATGAAAATAATAAGAGTTCTGAAATACAGAAATTTAACATAACAGATAATCCGCTTACAACCAAGAGAAGCCAATGAAGAAAACTTAAGCGGATCAAAACAGACCAATAATGTTTAATTACAACAATGACAGAATTAGACATTCTAAAAGGTGAACATTAAATCACTTCATCAACAGTTCTCTTAAGATACAGGAAGGAAATCCATACCTTTCACTACCTTATCCAGATAGTGAGCTTGAGAGATAAAACAGAAAGGATATTTAGGAAAGGTTAAAATAAGAACATTTCCACTAGCTGAGAGACACAAGAGTTGTGTCAGCTATTACAAAACAAAGAAAGTAAGTGGTATATATACATAGGTACAACAATGATGAAAGATTAATTAGTCATTATAAAACAAAAATGAAAGTACAATATGTATATCAGGATAATAATGACAAAGTAACAGTGCTTTGATAGTAACAAGAAGGTTTCTGCCATATTGCTCTTGGGTGCTATTGGGTTCATATTCATTACTATTTTTCACTCCAGTCAAAATATGAATACAATTTCAAAGTTGAGATTACAATTCAGTAGTGTCATTTCACTGCCATGAAAACTTCGCCAACACAAAACGTCCAACTGAACAAAACTGGGGTACAGGCTACCCAGCTTCCAACAGAAACTATTGAGATTAATGACAGTATAAAGTATTTTCACTGCACAATGTAATGCAAACACTGTACCTTTTCTTATTTTCCTGTATTTTTCACTGGGGACTGAAATGGGAAAAGGATTTTTCTCAAATGAAGGATTATGGAACGGATTGCCTCACTTCTTAAAAGCAAGTCACCAACATTTACTTTAAGTGTTGTTCACACTGTTGTTTTTTCAAGCAGTGGAGAAGGGTCTAGTTGTAGACGAGCTGGATCTAAGAGCTGTGCATGAATGGAGATTTGGCCAGCAACAAGTTGCTGAGTAGTCTGGGGAATGGTGACCATTGTTGATGGCAAAAGCTTTCTGCCTGCCCATGATTATCCCCTTGGTAGCTGAACAGATTGCAGGTGTGAATGTTTGGGTAGTAGCCATTGGACCTCTGGACAGATCTGTCCTTTCTCTACAATTATGGATGAAAGGAATAAATATATTGTAACCAAATTTTCTGACAAAATAAGGATAGCTAAGAAAGCAAGCTGTAAGAATATAAAGAACAATCAAAAGAGATCAAGATAAGCTAAAATAAAACAAAGAACTGCGGATGCTGGAGATTTGAAACAACAACAGAAATTGCTTGAGAAACTCAGCAGGTCTGGCAGCATCTGTGGGGAGAAGGCAGAGTTAACGTTTTGAGTTCAGTGACTGTTCACCAGAACTCAAAAATAAGCTATGTGAGTGGGTGAAAAATTAGCAGCTGGAATATATTATGGGAAATAAGAGTTATCCACTTTGGTGGGAGGAACAGAAATGCAGAATATTATTTAAATGGAAAGAGAGCCTGCAGGATTTTATGGTATTTTCTGGCTGTCTTCACACATGAATCACAAAACATTACCAAACAAAGAATATACAAAGGAAGTCTGACCAACACTGTACAGGTCATTGATGAGATTCCATTCAGAATATTCTACAGTGAAGCTGGTTTTCAACGAATAAACGAGAATTGTGCCTATGAGTAGATGCTGGTGTGCAGTCTCAAAATCCAGTGGGGCACACACTCTCAGGGGAATGGATTAACTATCAGTATGTGAGCAGTCATTGAGCTAGTCCATGAGGGAGTGGTTTGTAAGGGAGTTCTGAAACCAGTTCTTCAGCAGTGAAGTATTGGAATCGCTTCTAAGGGAGACAAAATCTTAATGAAATTTGGTTACCTACAGAATTACTAACATTCAGGGGTTTCTGAGAAATGCCTTGACCACTTTTGCTGTTTGAAACACAGAAAAATGGAAATTACTGGAGAAACTCTGCAGGTCTGGAGAAATTTGTGGAGAGAAAACAGAATTAATGTTTCAAGTCCAGTGACCCTTCTTCTGATCTTGTGTATGTTAGATCTGCAGCATTCACAGTTCTTTGTTTATTTTGCTGTTCGATATGCTCTGCGGGGTATTTCATAACAGTTGTCTCTTAGCTATATCTATCTCCTGTTGATTCTGGATGTTAGAGTATAAGTTGCATATAAATTGTAAGTTGTTTAACTGTTCTAACTTTGTACAGTAAAGTTTATTTTGTTTGTTCAAAACTGTGAAGTATTGTGACTTTATTCTCTCAGTAAGTACCTGAGGGCTCAAACTTTGTCTATTTTAAATGAAAAATGTTACTGGTCATGAACCAGACCATAACATAAACCTGGCAATCTTGTCAGGAATCATAGCAAATGGTACAGCAGGCTCTTCTATCCTAATCTTCTTCCAAGACAATTAGGCATATTAGAAGAGGGCAGAACATATCAAAGTAACATCTAGATTAGGCATTCACATGCAAAGAAATCCTAATGGGTGATAGTTGTTAGTTTTTTCAATTTGATAAGCATTATGGATTTTGACTCCATAATTTCAGAATGATCAATTATTCTTTAATACTAAATAAGTTTTCAACCGAAATATCATTTAAATGGAAAAAAAAACTGAAACCACTGGCTGTATATTACGGCCATAAATTGGGCAGGCTGCCTCCTGCTTGTATGTAACATATGAGTGTTTCAAGAAGGCAGCTCCCAACCACCACATTCTCAAGGGCAACTAGGGATGGGCAATAAATGTTGGCCCAGCCAGCAATGCTCATGTTCCATGATTGAATTTTTAAAAAAATGATGTTGGGCCAGCAATCTGACGCGATCATGTTAGTGTCAGTTGTGGTATTTGCCCTAATTGTCACTGTTGACAACTGTAGCACAGAGTAAGAACTGTTTACTGCCGCCAATATTCCTTAGTCTACACTGAGTCTAGGGCCTGTCTAATTATCAGTGGTAGAGGATAGACTGGTGCATCTAAAGAGAAGAGACACTTGTCAGGTAAGATTTATTATGTGACAACAATAAATACAGTTCATATTACGAATCAGGCACCGACCTACTAACCTCATCCCGCCCCCTTGACCTGTCAGTCCTCCCTGGTCTGACCTATCTCCTCTCTACCTCCCCACCTACACTCACCTTTACTGGCTCCATTCCTGCCTCTTTGACCTGTCTGTTTCCTCTCCACCTATCTTCTCCTCTATCCATCTTCTATCCGCCTCCCCCTCTCTCCCTATTTATTTCAGAACGCCCTTCCCCTCCCCCATTTCTGATGAAGGGTCTAGGCCCGAAACGTCAGCCTTCCTGCTCCTGTGATGCTGCTTGGCCTGCTGTGTTCATCCAGCTTGTTATCTCAGATTCTCTAGCATCTGCAGTTCCTACTATCTCTAAGAATACTTTAGAGCTGTACAGAATACGTTTGCTCACTAGGCTAGTGTAGAACTCATTTGTCTCCACCCAACAACATCATCAAACTGAGTGGAGCTCAATACAGCTCAATGTTAACTTTTTCAGAATCCTTGCCTTAAAAAAAATCTCCCCAAACCTTTTCTCCATAACTAACAATTACATAATTGGCTACACGACTACATTTGCATTTACCACTATCTTATCTAGCCCCAAATCTCTGACTTCACTTATTTAAGCTGACTAAACATTTCACAATTCATCCAGAATGCTTTCTCTTTGGACTTGGAAGATCAGTAGGTCTTTTGTTTGAGGACCACTGACCTGGAATCTGTTCTTGACTTTGATTGGTCTCAGAACTGTTACCTTCATGAGGTTCCTCATTGGGTTTGTCCCATTGAAGAATTAGTGTTCTACAAGGACAGAAAGTTCCAGCAGTTCCTCTGTACAGCTCCATCAACTGCATGGACAATATTATTGCTGTTGGTCTGCAGACTCTTGGGTGACTGTACCATTCCTGTTGAGGTGCCTTATCTATTTCTCTCACCCACGGCCCAACTGAAGCTGCCACCATGCAGTGTGATGTCTGTTACAGTCAGTGACCAGGCAGTCCTGGTGAGTTTGCTCTTTTTAGTAAACTACTTGTTATTTTGTGGCTTGAACTGTGGAGTCAACCTGTTTGGTAAGATGAAGAGTTAGATCCTCAGTTTTCTCTCCAGCAGTATCTCTGATGGCAATATGCCATAGTAGAGTAGATGCAGCACTAAGTCAACGAAGCTATACGTTTGTTTTCAAAAAGGCGAAACTGTCTTTGTTCAACTTTCCCATTTAACTGTGGGTATCTTGATGAGGTTGGTACATGTTCAAACACAGAACTGCCTATGTATTGGCTGAAAGAGACACGAGTAAACTGTGGTCCACTGTCTGAGGTGACCACATCAGGAATCCCATGTGTAGGAAATATTTCATTCAAGACCATGTAAATTGCTTTTTGTGTTGGGTGATATATAACTTTTCATCTCGAACCATTGAGGAAATTCATCAACAGTAAAATGACCATCTATGAAACTTAAATATGTCTGTTTCTGCTCATTTCCATGGTCTGCTGGGGAAGGTAGTGGCAATTAGTGGTTCTTGCCAAGCACATCTATCAATTGCCCACGTTTCACAGTTTGCTAGGTGGTCCTCAATCTCAATTGAGATCTCAGTGCCTGACTCTGCAAATGGTGATCCTCAAGTGTCCCTGGTATTACTTGTCTTGGACATCTTCCTGCAGTGAAACTGGAATGTCCAACCTTTCAAAAATCTCTAGTCATTCTACATTTGTAAAATGCTGTCAATAGTCAAAGCTTGTCTTCATGGTGAACCCATTGGGATTTTGGGAATTTGGCCAACCTTTGACACAAAACCAATGGATCGCAACACATTCTCAGTCCTACTTCTGTTCCTGTCATCTTTGATAGAATCTGCTTTGTTCAGCTAGCATCTGTAATAGTAAACAACTCAGTTTGATCAACAAATCTTCATCCATTGTAAAACTGTCAACTGTCACTCCAGAGATTGCATCCACGATCATTAGTGGCTTCTACTCCGCATATCTGGTCTCATCGGCAAATTCTATAAGGCGCAGTCAGAATCCCTGTATTTGCTGAAGCATCCTTGTAAACTCTTTCTCATCTCATGGAGAGACAATTAAATAATGGTACATATCTATGAGTACTTTCAGGCCAAGGAATTGGTCTGAAAATCGTTTGAGGCCCACGTCACTGTAAGGACCTTTCTCTCTGTAACTACACAGTGTGTTTCCACGCCTGAAAATACCTTTTCTGATATCTATCTCTTTTCTCCTGAAACGGCACTGCTCCTTTGCTTGAGGTCATAGTTGATAAAGATGGATTGTAGTGGGCAGGATATCTGTAGACATCATCATATCCTTGATCTTTTGGAACGTATCATCCTGATGTAAGCCCCAGTACTATCCTTGCATCACCTTGCGTTGTTGACTCAAGGATCTAGTCATTGTTGCCAAGTAAGGGGATAAATGTTGCAAACTGGTTTGAATATCCATGCCTAAATAGCTCAGCAGGTCACAGACCAATTTTAGAGTGGTCAGCTTTTGTTTCATGCAGATTTGGCCTCATCCCAACTTTGTCAACAATGCACCCCGAAAAGCGAGTAGATTATTTAAAAATTTTATGCTTCTTGTCAAGAGTAAACCCTTTGCCTTGTAGACATTGCAAAACTGCATGGACCTCCCTGGTAATTTTCGTTTACTGTTTTCCCATATGTTACTTATATGGTATGTGACACCATCTTTAGTATAATACATTCTATAAGGTCCTTTGAAAGATCTCTGGGGTGGAAGTCCTCCCAAATGGCAGTCTGTTGAAACAAAACCTCCTGATTGAAGTGATAAATATAGTAAGCAGGCTTGATTGCTTGTTATTGGCACGTGCTAGATCCTACTGGTGGCATTGAGTTTGGTAAAAATCCTACTTTTATATAATTTAGCTAAACTCTCGTTGACTGTAGAAATAGGGTGGATTTCCCTAGCTGCCACTTTTGTTGAGCTGTTTTAGGTCAACAAATTTTCTGATGGATCCGTTGGCTTTGTGTGTCGAGGCCATGCCCAAACAGCACGTGGTTGGTTTGGCACCAGAGAAACAATATCCATTCTGATCATTTCTCCAAGGAGCTTCTGAACTTGATTTATTCGGGATGCCAAAGCTTCCTGAGTGTGAAGAGATGTAATGGCTCAGCAGCTTTCTTTAACATGATGCTGTGTTCGGCATTGAATTTGCCTAATCTTGTGAACGGTCATGGGGATTCCCTCTCAAAAGAACTTTTACTTCTGTGCTGTTGCAGTTCTTTGACTTTTTGAATAATTTTTGAAGATAAACAACTCTCTTTCTTTCACAAGAGGGAAGATCCTGATTAGGAATGACATATGCCTTCTCGACTATCTGATCGCTATTATTCTTATCGTACAACTTGGAGCATACCTTTAATGTTGGGAGTTATTCGCCTACAACATGCCTTTCATATCTGTAGGCTGTGACTCCTGTGTCTTCATCCATAATTGTGACACTTGCACCAGCATCAAGCTTAAAAGTAACAGAATTTCCATGGACATCAACAAGCTCTGTCAAATTTGAATTGCTCAGATCAGTAATTTTCTTTAGGAATGCCTGGGGTAACTTTTCCAAAGACGGAAGTTCTACTGCATTAGCATTTTAGGATAAGTATTTGACTTTTCTCTGTTCTGATGCTGTGTCCTCTTGCTGCACATTCTCTGACCCACAGTTATACAGACGTAGCATTCTCTCATCATAGAGTCATAAAGATAATTTGGTGGACATTCCCTTTGCAAGTGAGGCTTTATTGTTCCAAAATGCTGACTTTGACTAATTTCTATGTTCATTCCTTCTTAATGTGCTGATTGATATTTATTACTGTAAAGCTGTTTTAAATCTGTATCATTTCAACATTGCCAGTAATCTGATTTTCTTGAAGCTCATTTTCTTGTATTTAACAATGCTGTTTTAAATTCAATTACTGTAGAGCTTGTTAGGCTCTGTATAGAAATATCTTTGTTTGCCATCCTTTAAAACTCTACATTGCTTTAATCCTGTTCTAATGTTTTCAAGCAAACTTTAAATATTTTATAACCTTTCCCCACCCAAAACACAAAGGACTTTCTTCAGTACAATATTTCAAATAAAACTCTCCAGCTGCATCCTTTATGAATCTTCCTGCTGAAATTGTGGTTAAATTACTGAGTTCCAGTCCTTTTAAATCCTTAATTTCTCCTATCCTTTCTTCTGTCGCTGGACTCTTTCACTAGATTGCTGTAAATTTGCACTTTTCTAGCTTCAATAAATTCTGATACTTTCCAAATTCTGCAGCCTTGATAAAAAATTACCTCTCGGGCCCTTCCACCGTCTTTGTAGCTATGCCTTATGAAGCCTATTCTTGATGACAGCAATGCTCATTGTAAGAAGTTTTATATCATTTTGGACTCCTTTGCTTTTCCATTCTGGTCTTTTGCACTGTTTTCATTATCACCTTTCTCCCCCAAGAGACAGCTAATATTATTCTCCAAGTCTCTCGTGTTCTTTGCAAAGCCTCAGACCTCAGACCTCAGACCTCACCCTCTTCTTCTTTTCCTAATCCACGCTCTTCTCTCTGCACTTCTTACCAGCTTCCTGATGAACTTTTGTCTTTGGAGAGCTGAGATTGTCTTGTTGCTCCTTTCAAAGCTGAAGTCTCTCTCTACTGATAAGTGCCGATTCACCTGTGTCTTCTTAAAGTAACACTTAAAATAGTACTTTTCTTGAAAAAAGAATCTTTCTTCTTGCATTATCATCAATGGCAAGAGTCTCTGTGTGAAATTAGAATCCACACTGCTGCTACCATGTTGTATTTCCCTAATTTCCACTCAGATCCTCATAGTATCTGCTATCTCTGTATGTAGCACAGAGTAAAGGTTGTTTGAGGTAATTCACTGCTCATCCTTTATACTATGTCTAGGGCCTGTCTAATATCATTGGTAGAGAAGAAGCTGCATGCCAAAAAGGCCATGGCTAAATGTAGTAGTAGTCTACTGGTGAAGGTAGCAGCATTTTTATTCTTTTTCTTTCATTTATCCACTGTTTTGAGCTGTCATAAGAGATAAGGAGAGATTGCAACAGGGCCTTTAAATTGACAGCTACGATTAACTGCCAGTACATGGCATGAATTCCTGATGCCTGATATCCAAGTCTAGATGCCTGTTTTAGTATAGAACACCATTCACACTGCCCACTGGCTACCTTTCACAGAATCTCTACAGTGTGGAAGCAGGCCTATCAAGTCTACACCAACCCTCTGAAGAGCAACCCACACAGATCCACACCCTTACCTTTGAATTTTCCCAAGCTAATCCATCCAGCCTGCACATCCCCGGACACAATGGCCAATTTAGCTTGGCCAATCCACCTATCATGCACATCTTTGGTTTGTGGGAGGAAACCCCAGCTCCCAGAGGAAATCTGCACAGACAGTCACCCGGAGGTGGAATTGAACCTGGGTCCCTGGTGCTGTTAGGCAGCAGCGCTAACTGCTGAGCCACTGTGCTTTTCTGCAAAGGCTTTACTAATTGTCCATCATCTGATTTGCCGCTGTGCTGGTGTGAGGCTAGGATTGAATGGGCCACTCACTTTCCATTCCATCTCCCTCAAAAGTTGTAAAATCTAGCCTTTTCTTTTGACTCCCTTCTGCCTATATCACCAAACTTTTAATCCATAAAGTCTTTTTCTTTTCAAGAAATTTTATCATGTCACTGAACAGCTCTTGTCAGTGCAATAATATTTCAAAGATAGATTGGAACAAGATATTGTACAAAGAATCCATACCAAATACAAATGATCTGCCCTCTGTAAATCCCTTCATGTTAAACTGTTAAGCACTAAGATTCTATTGAATGATATAGTAAAGTAAAACAGGCAGTCTCACATAAATCTTAATAGATTAATGTTATCAGATTTGAACAGCACCATTAGTTTTCATTGAACATTTCATTCACACAGAACCAACACTTTATGTTGATTTAGAAGAAAAACATAAGGAAATGCTTCAGAATTGTGACTGAATTATGCCAATTTGTAAAAGAAGTCACATGTACAGAACAAGATAAAAAGAAAACATGCAAAGACAAAAACACAAACACTAAGAAACAGAACTGTTTGCTAATTGGATAATGGCAAAGAGTATTTTTGGTTATTATTCTGCTTTTTGACCAGAAATATTCCTCTCCTGTGGTTGAGTTATCCTTACTTTGCAACAAAATACCATTAATTTAATACTCAGACAATTTTCTCATCAGGAGAAGCCACATACCTCTCCTTGGAATGTTCTAAGGTTCACCTTTTGTTACAATGAATTACTCAATCATGAAAAAATTCCTGATCTTGTCAGAATTGCAATGTCAAATGGATCTTTTTTAACTAGAGCAGAGAAATGGCTGCAAAGATATTATTTAGGTGGTACGACGGCTCAGTGGTTATCACTGCTGCCTCACAGCGCCAGGGAACAGGTTTGATTCCAGCCTCAGGCAACTGTCTGTGTGGAGTTTGCACATTCTCCCCATGTCTGCGTGGATTTCCTCCAGGTGCTCTGGTTTCCTCCCACAGTCTAAAGATGTACAGGTTAAGTGGATTGGCCATATTAAATTGCCAAAGGTGTTCAGGGATTTGCAGGCTAAGTGGATTAGCCATGGCAAATGCAGGGTTACAGGGAGAGGGTAGGGGGGTGTGTCTGGGTGGCTGCTCTTCAGAGAGTCTGTGTGGTCTGGATGGGCCAAATGGCCTGCTTCTACACTGTAGGCATACTATGATTCTAAGAGGTCTTCAAAGACACTTTAAGGTAAAGGAACAAATTATTTTACTAAAGCTTGTATTATTTCAGAAAAATATGACAGACAATAACTGTAAGAAGTAAGGGAAACTAACTGAAAGGATGGGCAAAAGACTATAGAGGTAGGAAGCTTGGCACCTTTTAAGAAAAGTTGGTGATACACTGAGTTGTCAACAATAAGCTTGTCCCAAAGCCAGAACACACTCTGACATCTTATATTGATGGATAGTAGATCTTACCCCCCACAGTGGATTGAAGACCCACCCTCTGGACTGAAGGCTATCTGATTGGCCAGCAATTCCAGCAGTCCCACCAGCACCTAAGCTTTGGAGTGGACACTGTCAGAACTGCAGGCAAAACCATGAAGGAAGCCCCAGGGATTCCAGTGTAAAAGGGAGCTATTGGGTAGGGTTTTTTTTTGGCTGCTTAGGGAGGGCTTGCAGGTGGTGGGGAGAGATTTTTAAACTATGTGTAGCTAGGAAGAATGAGGCTACTGTCTTCTTGGTGGGTGCTCCAAATGGGCAAAGTGCACCCCGCAAAAGATAGCATCTCCTCTTTCCCACCACTTTAAGCACCCAAAATGGGAATTCCACTCCTGCCCTTGCAACCATTTTATGATGTATGCAGCATAATATTGGGGTCAGTTGGGCTTCAAACAAAATAATTAATTATTTACATATGGGGGATGGGCTGCAGATTATGGCATCTGCCCACAACCCTACATAATGGGGGTGCTACAAAGAAGGTGGCACACTCGCTATTCAACCCACATCGTATAAGCCCCTCTGACAAAATTCCATTTGGGCCATGTAATGTTCAGCACAGTATTTCAAATTTTCATTACCTGCTACTCACAAAACAGAACTGTTCCGTGTTACATGGGACAGATGGTACACAAATGCGATAAAGTATCATTTAGTGTCATGAATGTAAATTTGATCACAAACTTTTTTAACAGAATACAAACTGCTAACTTGATTACAGTGGTATTTGTTAAAGCTGTAAAGTGTCATCTGTTCATAAGTTGCAAACGTACCTACTATTTTATGGGTTGTCAATACCAATGTTCGATGGATATAATGGGCTGATCATCTTAGGAGTGGTGTTCATTGTTATGGCTATTACCACTCTGTTCCTTTCTTCTCACTTTGCCCAGGAGCTCTGCATTTTAGGTCTGGACATCTGAATGACGTCTCTTAAGAAATGTGAAACATACTTGTGCAAAATCAGCTGAGCCAAACCCCTTTTTAACTCCACTCTCTGCTGTATTTCAAAGTTGTAAAGTTTCAGAGGCACTTTGATGACATACAGAGAGAAGGTAAGTAAGTGGGGGGGGGGGGGGGGGGGGCGATGTGAGAGGTGGGTGAGGGAGTAGGGTGACGTGTTGGCAAAGTGAGGTAGTATGGCAGGTGGGTGGGTGAGAGAGTAGGATGAGATGGGAGGTGGAGGGGAGGTGGTCCAGAACAGGAATTCCAGGAGTGATTGATGGAGGTGCTGGGGGAGGCGAGAATCTCGGTGTCAGTCATCAATCAGGTTGTGGTGGTGGTCAGTTTTATAGTTATCCAGAAGTGACAGCAGGTTTTAGTTGTTCAACTGGTAACTATTCTGGCAAGTGCATCTGGATTGTCAGAAACATCCCATGCTAATTCAAGAGTTGACATTTTTGGAGGGTTCCACATGCATCTGGGAGTTTGCCCATTGGAATTTTAAACTTTTTTGGAAATTCCCACAAGGGAGATCAGAAGATTTGGGTCATAAACTCCTATAACAAAAATCCAGTAAGATGCAAGTTTGCTCTCTATGCTCCTAAATTCTATACATTAGAACCAGGTAGTGACGGCTTTGAATAAGCTAAGCTTTGTGTTTAAACAGAACAGGTATTGTCCTATCAGTCAAACAGACTTCAAAATTACATCCAAAAGTTTACAAACCAATAAAATGATTATGTTGCATTTTAAATAATGAATTCTAATCTAAATATATATGGTGTGCAATAATTTTGAAGAAACGTATGATATTTTAAAAATCACTATACCTTTACTGGTGAAAGCCTTACATTTAATGACAGACTTGTGACGGAAGGGACTTCTTATACTGCATGTTACAAAATAAATTCAACAATGAAATGATCAAAACTCTCCCATCTCTTTCGCTTACAAAGGGCACTTACTCAGACAAAATTGAAAATTCACAACCGAAGTTTAAAATCCCACTTAAAAACCTCTCATGCTAGACTAAGTAGCACAAATAGATTAAACATGCTTTTCTTAAGTCCTACCAATAGTGCAGTGCTCTCCATTCCACCCAGGACTGCATTCACACTTGCCATCCTTACAAGTCCCATGTTCACTGCAGCGTGGGTGACATGCTCGTTGATCACAGACACTGCCCATCCAGCCTTCGTCACAGCGACAGGTGCCTCCTATGCAGATTCCATGGCCGCTACAGTCTACTGCACAAATCTCTGTGGGAGACACAACAAATCCCTGTATTATTGTCAAAGATGTAACAGTTCAGTGCCGAGGTCAAGCAGGAATAAAGGGATTTTTTTTACACTCTTAGCAGGTAATTCCTTTCAACAATAAGGATTTAATAAGAGGATTACAATAAATTAGAGATTACAGAGGCCAGCCTTAAATGCTCCACTTATTTCTTTTACAAGCTCATGATAACTGCTGTTTCTTCACTGTTGTGACAAAAAGGGTAGTTGATAGGTTCTACAGGAAATATATGAGATATCGCATTTAATTAAAACCTTGTCAATAGTAGCTCCAAACAAAACAGATGGGAAGAGGTTATGACATAGTTAAAATATTATTGTGTAGAAACACCACTCAGAGAAACTGTCTCGGAAATTGTCGGATGCTCAATATTACTGTGTATAATAGTCAAAGTCTTGAGCCAACTTAAAAAACATCCTAAAGACCGTCAGCTTTTCTACTTAAATTGTTAGATCCAAATGAGTAAAAAAGTGATAATTGTTAGTATTTCTTCACTTCACGCCATTTCAATTATTTCAAAAAGTTTGCATACTTTTAGAATGCGTTTCCACTATTGTTAATATTTTCTTACCCTTCTTTGCATTTTACTTAGCCTTTAACTAAACTGTAATGGACTGCAATTTACTTGGTAATTCTGCAAGTCACTAAAATGCATGAAATTCCTCTCTGCTATTTTAATGAAGTATTGACTCAGTAAACCAACAAGTTAATACCCTTATTAAAATATTGACAAATGATTTTAACATGATATTTTACTGTCTTTTTGTCTTGTCATGGTTTATTTGAATGGTTCAACAAAATAGAGAAAGTTTTATCTTTTAACATTCTTATGGATTAAAGTTGAAGAGTCAGATTCTATTTGTGATTAAACATTTGAAAATAACACAAAAAGCATTATCTGCTGTTGCAATGTCAAAATATTGCATTCCAAAATAAAAATGCAGCTCAAATGCTCACAAAGTGTAGCTTACGTTTTCGATCTATATATCCTGAAATAAAAAGCTATTCAGATATAAAAAGAATAAATTTGGTTAATCTTAGTTGATCAGATTTTAATTATAGAATTACTTGGTTTTATGCTTTGGTTACAACTGCAACATAGGATTTTAAAAATATTTAATTATGGGATTATTACCATTACAATTCAGATGAATGAAGTTGAATTAATTGCTTCAACTGGTTGAGTAAAGGTTATTTGAACGATGCAAACGTAAGTGATGTAGCATGCTCAAATAATCTAAGAACAGTCCACAAATTGTCACTTATTTATTCAGGTATTTGCTAAACCAATTAATTATTTAAATTAAATTGGCTATCTGAACAATTGAATTGGGTATTAACCAAAGCTTTTAGTGACTTTTTGAGATCAGAAGAAGAATTTACATAGAATATATTTCCAATGGGAGGAAAAACCTGGTGGTCACGTATTAAATTTTGAATCTATGTGAAGATCTTAATGAACTTGATAAAAATGACAAAAAGTTTTTAAATTATTGAAGTAAAGCCTCAGCAGGTATTACTGCATAAATCGGACTTTCAATCCACAGGAAGAAGTTAAAAATCTAAAGAATTTAGCTTAATTATTGAGGTATCAAGTAATGTTTCATAATGGGATGGACTGAGGTCCAGATAAATAACCATGTTGGACATGACAGACAGATTCTGAATTTCTGCAGTTGCTTTTGTGAGATGTAAAGAAAATAGACAAAACGCTGCAGGAGCACATGATGGTGATCACTTTCTAAAACAGGACTTGGAACTCCAAAACAGAATGTACAACATTCACACTTATTCACTTACTGGAACTCTTTGCCAACGTTACTCTAAAAAAAATAGATTTAACCAAATGGAACCTTCCAAGCTATCAATGTTAAATATTTTGCAGTCTGTCAAACAGTAAAGGAGTGATTTTATTGATCACACAATAGCTTAATAAATGGGAGAGAACTACTAAGTTTCAGTCCACAGCCACTCAGAGATGAAGGAAGGTAAAAGTTCTTACAATACTATGTGTTCTTTTTCTTGCAGTAAACTGCTATTTCCCAGTTCAGCAATTAAGGGGATTAATTTTATCGTTTCAATTCAAATTATAATTGCAGCTATGCAAATTACATAACTTGATATGATTTTAATTTAGACGTTTCAGTGGGATTGTGTCTTAGATTTTTTACTGCTGTCAAGAACACCAATTATAATAAATGCACACATATACCTCAATAAGAGTAAAATGAGACAAAAGTAAAATGATAAAAAGTCTTAAAAAGATTTACAGAAGTTTATCTTTTCTCAATATTAATATTATTGAATGTAACAGCTGTAAAACTGAGCAGTGACAAAGTTTATTTGTTGCAACAAACTGGGTGAACAAATGCATTGGATTAACAACATCTATTCACAGGTCCGTGATTAGTGATTTCTACACCTTAATCTGATTATTTGGGTAATAATTTGTGTCAGGCTAAGCACTTGCCCCCAGGGAGGAAAGATGATTTGTTATGTAGGTCAACGAGTGCCAGTCTAGAGTGAACTGCTGACTGCAAAATGGTAATTCAAACTTGGAGCAGAAATCCTGCTTTCCTTTGCAGCTCTGAAATGTACATGATGGAGAGGTACAATGGATTCTGAAAAGAAAGGTGACAACCAATTAAAAATCAGAGTTGCGGGGGTGGGAAGCCTGCACAGAGAATATGAGAATATGAGAGTAACAATAAAATATATGGAGAGGTGATGGCCTAGCAGTATTACCGCTAGACTATTAATCCAGAAAATCAACTAATATTTCTGGGGATCTGGGTTCGAATACTGCCATGGCAGATGGTGGAATTTGAATTCAATGAAATATATACGGAATTAAGAATCTACTGAAGACCATTGTCAATTGCTGGAAAAACTCATTTGGCTCACTAATGTCCTTCAGGAAAGGAAATCTACCATCCTCACCTTTTTCCTACCAACGTGTAACTCCAGACCCACAGCAATGTGGTTGACTCTTAACTGCCCTCTGGGCAATTAGGGATGGGCAATAAGTGCCACCTAGCCAGAAGTACCCTCATCCTGTGAATGAATAAAGAAAAAAAATTGGCCTAGCAAGCCACACAGTTGTATCATTCGCTACAAAGTCTCAAGAAAGAATTGAAATCGAATGGGTCACCTGGCATTGACCTCGGCGCCAGAAAAGACAAAGCCCAGATGACTTGGAAAGTACTTTTTACTAACGTCTGGGGGTGAGTGCCAAAATTGGGAGCGCTGTCTCACAGATTAGTCAAACAACAGCCTGCATTAGCCATACTCATGGAATCATATCTTACAGGCAATATCCCAGATACCACCATCACTATCCCTGGATATGTCCTGTCCCACCGGTAGGACAGACCCAGCAGACATGGCGGCACACTGGTATACAGTCGGGATGGAGTTGCCCTGGGAGTCCTCAACGTTGACTATGGACCCCCATGAAGTCTTATGGTTTCAGATTAAACATCAGCAAACAATCCTACTGATCACCATGTACTGTTCTCCCTCAGCTGATGAATCTGTACTCTTCCATGTTGAATTACACTTGGAGAAAGCACTGAAGGTGGCAAGGGTGTGCAACATGCTCTCATTGGGGGATTTCAATGTTCAGCACCAAAAGTGGCTCAGCAGCAGCACAACTGATTGACATGGTCGGGTCATAAAGGACATGGCTGCTAGACTGGGCCTGCGACATGTGGTGAGGGAACCAACAAGAGGGGAAAACATACTTGACCATATCCTTACCAATCTGCTGGCTGCTGCCCATGACAGTATCAGTAAGAGTGACCATCACACAGTCCTTGTGGAGGCAAAGTCCATTGTGTGACACTATCCCTGTGCTAAGTGGGACAGACTTCAAACAGATCTAGCAGATCAAGACAAGGCATCCATTCAGCACTATGAGCCATCAAAAGCAGCTGAATTGTACTCCAGCACAATCTGTAACATCATGGTCCGGCCTATCCCCCACTCAACCATTACCATCAAGCCAGGGGTTCAACCCTAGTTCAATGGAGAGTGCAGGAGGGCATTCCAGGAGCAGCATTAGGCATACCTAAAAATGAAGTGTCAACCTGGTGAAGCTACCTAAGAAGACTACTTGAATGCAGACAGCATTAGCAACAAGTGATAGACAGAGCTAAGTGATCCCACAACCAATGGATCAGATCTAAGCTCTGTAGTCCTCCACATCCAGTCATCAATGGTCATGCACAAATAAAATAACTCACCGGAGGAGGAGGGTCTAGCCATATCTGGCTGCTGTGGTCATAAGTAGTTTGAACCTTAAGGGAGTGGATCCTTTCCTGGTCACCAAGATTGCTGGTTCACGATAGGGTGTTCTGATTGCAATGTGGGTGGAATTGATTGCATCCTGCACTTGCAGGAAAGGCAGCAAGGCCTGAGAATCCTTAAACCCTTGCTGTCCACCTCCTCACAGCAAGGGACAAAGTGATGAATTGACAAGCTCTTGAGAATACAGTATCACTAACATCCTGAATGCACTTATCAGTTGAATACTGTAAAAATCCAGATGTCCCCAGCATATCCCTGAAATGATCAGCTGGCAAAGAAATTCAGGGCAGCCTGTTGCTTTTAGAATTACAAGGAGGGGATTGGTGCCAGTCCTCGGGACTGCAGATCCTCATCACCTTGCTAGCACATGTGTGACATGATGGCTAGGAATATCCTTAGCTGTCTTCTACACTGGCTCTCAGCAATTTGCAGATTAGATCATCAGAAATAGGAACAAGAAGTGGTCCATTCAGCTCCTTTGGCCTCACTGCCATTCAACAGGAACACGCCTGATTCGATATTCCTACGTTCACTTCCCTTACTGATCAAGAATCCATCTATTTCAGCCTTAAATGTACAACAGGGATTCTGCCCTCACACCTCCCTGTCACGAGTAATTCCACAGGGCTCACTCAGAAAGATCAAATTTCCCCTTATCTCAGTCTTAAATTGGTGTTCATTTATTCTGAGGTTATGCCCTCTGGTCCTATACTCTGCCATGAGGGGGAACATCCTCTCAGCATTTACCATGTCAAGCTCCTTAACAAATTAATATGTTTCAATGAGATCACCTTTCATTCTTCTAAATTCCAATGAGTAGAGTCCTAACCTGTATAACATTTGCTCATAAGACAATCCCAACATACCAAGGGTCATCCTTGTGAACCTTCTCTGAACCGCCTCCAATGAAATGACATCTTCCCTTCAATAAGGAGACGAAAAAGCTGCAGCTGAGCTCTCAGATCCTGTTCCATGCAAGAGCTGTGTTGCTCCATGGTGACTGTTGTTCATCTTCCTCTGGAGGCTGTGTGGCACTTGGTTGTGGCCACTGTTATTGCAAATCGAGTTGTTGTCTGCTGCCATATGTGTTGGCTCCATTGCAGTTCCATTGAACTGTAAGGATAACTGCTGGATTAACCTCTTCCATGGTCCCCCAGTGTTCAGGAGATCACTGAGCGCTGTAACCTTACTAAAGGCTTGATTCACCTTGACATTCTTGTCCATGAAGCTCCAGGCTATGGCCTCCAAAAGTGCAGGAGTGCACCCAGCCAAGGCCACAAGCACCATGTACTCCCATTTGATTCTGCATCAGATGTTAGCTTCTTGCCATTAATCTCACAGGAAATTGCAATCATGTACTACTACAGGATTACCTTTGAGCCCGACAAAGCAACTTCTCCTACATGTACATAATCCTGACCTCATGTAACAGGACCCAAGAAAGTGTCCCTGTGGCCTTCAAATGCAAATGAAGCAGTTGCAAGGCAGCAACACGACCCCACACCCCACACTGTCCCCACTCCCTGCCCACGCCCCACCGCAACCCACTGCTTCCAAAAATTACCATTGCTCATTGCTGTCTCTAGTGTTTATCAGTTTTGGAGCAAGTGCTGGATTGGATGCAGTTTTAGGTATATATTTTAAGTCTACTGAAGTAAGATTCTGAACAGTTCTAGTCTCAGTGCCTGGAAATAACTTACCAAGAACATTTAACTATTTTTTACAATCTATAATTCACAAATTTGACCATTAAGAAGAATCTATAAAGCCACCAACTTTTGGAGGGAGGGATATTCTGGAAGTTGTTTTTTTTTCTAGTCCAGTATATTTATAGCATTCCTAACTGTTCAGATGTAATGCATGAGATATGTTTCTTTCATGAGCATCAGCCAACGAAGAATCAAGTGAATGTCCCTTCTTTCACTCGCTCTTGTTGCCCTGAGAGGTCACAAGATACCAATCAGGCCACAATGTACTTTCACTCAGTCAGAGTTGGATGGAGTAAGAAAAAAAACAATCAGCCTGCTTGAATGTGTTATGACACACCTCTGGGACCATCAAATCCTTCGGGAAGTCTTGAACCAAGGCCTATAAATCTAAAGGTAGGGACACGGCTACCACACCACAATATCCTCTATGTGTGGTCTGAGGAATATTGACATTCTGGACATTGATTTGAAGACACATACTTGGCATTGTGTAATCAACGAACATATGATTGCTGGAGAAGCCACACATTCCAGTTCTGAACACTACCCGTTTTATTGATATTGAAACCATTTTCCACAGTTCATTTTGAATCAATATAGTAAGGTGCAAACTTTACATGTTCTGTAGTGACTTGCAGGCTCTTTGTGTCTGCAATTATCCTTCACCCTCCCCAAGTTTCAGTTGAACCATTGACATGATCAATATAGTCCCATTTTAACCCTGAGGCCACCGAATTTTGAGATGTTGATGCACTTACTGGTCCTGTATCATTCCAATAGAGGTCAGAGTAACCATGACTTACCTTGATCCCTCCCATTTCTACTGGATTCTGCCTCACTGTCTACAATTTCCCCCTATGACTGTTACCTTAGCCATCTAATACAATCAGGTCAGTTCTTAGACTTGAGCTGCCTGCATCTCGATAATGTCATGGACTGACCCTAGAAGCCCCTGGATAATGCAGGATCCACACCCTTGACTGACTGTGGCCCAAGCCTTGGAGAAATGTTGTCATCTGAGGGGAAGTGGACCTAAATGCCAAAGTTCATTTCAATGATGATAGTGTGATTTTTGGATATTCGCCCAAGTAACTCATCCACTTTGGACAGTGAAAAATTGTGCCCACATCATCCAACTTGTGATGTGATTCTGTTATTGGTCAACATTTACTAATCAACCCTGACCGTGCTACAAATTACACAGATTATCAAATCAAGTTTATCAATCTGGCGCACAGTTTGATTCATTTACATGTTAGAACTACATTTATTCACACACAAGATTGTAGGTTCTTTCTAGACAAAAAAGATGTATGCACAGTGCAACCATTTCACTGAAGAAAAGCTATGGAGATGACCAATCCCTGCTACATCCTGATGACAATATCCTGACCAATCAGAGTTGACTTGCTTGATTTGAACTTAATCAGTTGACTATGACAGGTAAAAGTTCCTACTGCATCTTCATATCAACCATAACACAACTAGTCAGCACCATCTTTTCATACTATATAAATGTTGCATTCTTTCTAAGTTGTTTTCTTGTGTTTACTTTATTCTTTCATGGAATATGGATATTATAGGCTAGCAGTTTATGACTATCCCAAACTGCCCTTGAACTAGGTGGCTTGTTGTGGCCATATCAGAGGGCAGCTAAGAATCACCTACATCTGTGGGGTTTGGAGTCACTTGTAGGCCAGAGCAGGTAAGGAATAAGGTACAGTTTCTGTCCTCAGAAATACAAGATGAAAGGTTCTGACTTTATGTGACTTGTTAGTAATGGTAACATAGAACAATGCTTACATTTGTTTCAAATTTGTGTTTCTTAAACATATAATCATATGAGCTGATTTTACAAAAACCGAAAGTACTGTGGATATTGTAAATCAGGAACAAAAACAGAAGTTGCTGGAAAAGCTCAGCTGGTCTGGCAGCATCTATGAAGAGTTCTGAGGAAGGGTCACTGGACCCGAAATGTTAACTCTGATTTTTTTCTTCATAGATGCTGCCAGACTAGCTGAGCTTTTCCAGCCATTTCTGTTTTTGGGCTGATTTCATAATCAGGTAGTTTCACCAACAGTTCAGAAATCATGGTTTCTGCAGGAGTCATTAAAATGTAACCTGCTTAGGCCACTGGGAAACTGACAGATTTGAATCACCCACTTTACATCTTGTTCATTTACTTCTTTCCGCTGAATTTGATGCAAAATAACATTGGACAGACAATGAATCAGGCTGCTTATCAGATCCTGATGGCTGGATTTAGTAAAAACTACCCCATCTTCTTTGCTTCCAGGTAAAAAAAAATCAGTTAAAGATCTATAATTTCCCAGTCAGCACTCACCATCCTTTACTGGGAGCACCAGATTCAAGATTCAGGCTGATTGCTTGCTCAAAGAAAGGGAAACTTAATTTTATGTCAAAACAGTATTCAGTTGCTTGGAAGTCAGAATTTAGTTTGACATACAAACACAGGACGGAGACAAATATTTTTAATGAAGCTTAAGATACATCACATCTGGTCTGCTGAGACGAATATAGGAAGAGTAGGCCATTCAGCCCATCAAGTTTGTCCCACCATTCAATACAATCATAACTGATTGAATACTTCAATACCTTTTACCAAGCCATCCTCATAACCGATCGAATACTTCAATGCCTTTTACCAACACATCCCCATAACTGATCGAATACTTCAATACCTTTTACCAACCTATCACCATAACTGATCGAATACTTCAATACCTTTTATCAACACATCACCATAACCCTTTGTGCCACTGGAATCAGAACTCAATCTCTACCTTAAATGTATTCAAGGACTGAGCTTCCACAGCCTCTTCTGGTAGAGAATTCCAAATGAACTGCTTAAACACAATACAATTCTATAAGTATAGTCTGTGTGCTCAAGTTACGATGACAGAAATAAAAAATGTAAGATTCATTTGGGTGGTTGGAAAAGTCCTGCAGTGAAGAAAATAAAAATACCTAAGATAAAAGAGCTTTCTCTTATGGGATGTGGCAATTAGAAATTAAATTGTTATTGTGTCTCATTTGCTTTACAAAAAAAAGTTCACTTTAAGATTTACCAGTTAGAAACAGTTTCAATACGTCCAAAGTTTGACTTTTCAGTTCTTCTTCAAATCAACAAGAAATTGAATAACTTCACATTGCAGAAGTCATTAAGGTATGAGTAACACGTTGCAAGGACTCTGACTATTATATGATTCCCCTGCAACAAAGCTGTGGGCAATTGTACAATTGTGCCTGTAATATCAAATAGTAATAGTCGAGTGTATTACCCACGGAGCAATCATGGCCTGTCCAGGCAAGGTCACAGTTGCAGGTCTTTGAATCTGGTTGGAATGTACCATGCCCTGAACAGTGGTCTGTACAAGCTGTTCTTGGAGTCTCGCAATTTGATCCACCCCAGCCAGTGGTGCAATGACATTCTCCGCGAACACATATTCCTCGTCCAGAACATGTTGAGTCTAAGCAGTCCACTGAAAAATAAAAAAAAACTGCTTTAGAACTACAAATCTAATACATTTGGGCTGATTTTTTTTTATTAAAGGCCACATCAGTTAAATAGCAAATAAATAAAGCCTTATCGTTTTGTCACATTAAAAACACTCAGGGTCATTAAGGTGTCAGCTATTGTCACAAGTGGACTGAAAAATATATTCACTTGAGCCACAATCTCAGTCACAGAAACATTCTGAGGTTATGGGACTGCTTGCCTTCAGCAACTGTGTTCAATATCAGTGGCTAATTTCAGTTCCATTAAATCTGGAAGCTTTTCAGATCCTGCCAAGCATCTTCTATCTCAAGGAAATTGTGTTTTGAAGAAGAAAGAAGGTTTCAAGGTAAACAAGCAGGATATAGCAAACAAAGGGTAGATGAATTAATAAGGTAAAGGTATGTAAAAGTATAACAGCTTGTAAGCTGTTGAAAACTTTAATATGTAACTAAAAGGATGCAAATATCAAAAGTAAATGTGGATCTGTTCACAGTTGAAATGGGGGAATAACAATGTGGAATAATGTAAACTGGAAGAGATGTTTTGTGAAGACAGTACACGGCTCAACAGAAATAGTGTGGAACCAAGATTTAAACTGGAGTGAGTAATTGACTTTAAAAAAGAAAAGAAAACTGGAGAAATTGATGGGATTAAAAACTGACAAATCCCATGATTTATATCCTAGCGTTCTAAAAGAGATGGCTGCAGAGCTTGGGGATGTATCACTTTTAATCATTCAAAATTCTCTATGTTCTGTAATGCTTTCAATGGATTTGAAGATAGAAACTGTAATACTTGGGCATGGAGAAATGACAGCAAAGTGCTACCTCAGTTATCTCAACATTAGTCAGTAGGAAAATACTGGAAACCATTGTTAAGAGGTGTTAAACAACACTTACAAAATCATAATAGGATTAGTTGGGGTAATATAGTTTTCAGCGAGGTAAACCATGTTTGACAATCAGAGGTTTATGCAAGTATAAAAATATAACTATTGGGATAGATAAAGCAGAAGCAGTGGGTGTTGCATACTTGGATTTTCAATAAGTACTTGAAATGCTGTCACACCTGATAAGGTCTCTTGATGTTGGGAATAATATATTAACACTGGTCGAGGACTGGAAAAATAACAGAAAACACAGAGTAGGGAAAAACAGACCATTTCCAAGTTGTGAGCTTGTTAGTAGTATAGTGTCAGGGTCTCAGCTATTTTCAATCACTATTAATGACTTTGATGTATCTTCAATGCCTGCCCAATTGAAAACCAGCCCAATTCGGTTACTAGAATTGAAATGGATGGCTCGAACTTTGCTGCAAAGTGCAACCAACTCTTTAAAACTAAGGGGATATGTTAAAATAATGTATCTACATTTGCTGGCAATACAAAGGTATGTGGGAAAATAAGATGTCAGAAACACTTAGAGGCGTTGCGAAGGGATACAGACAAATTAAGTGAGTTGATAAGTAGATAGCAAATGAAGGAAGTGTGAGGTTCTTCACTTTAGTGGGAAAATTAGAAAAATTATTTACTTTTCCAAGAGTGAGAAACTATTGAGGGGATACAGAGAAGTTAAGTGAGTGGGTAAGTAGGTAGCAGATGAAGGAAATGTGAAGTTCTTCACTTTAGTGGGAAAATTAGAAAAATTGTTTACTTTTCAAAGGGTGAAAAGCTATTAAATGTTGATAAATAAGAGCGATTTAGATGTCCTTGTACATTCGACACAAAGTTACCATGCAGGTACAGCAAGCAATTAAGAAGGAAAACAGCATTTAAGCCTTTATTGCAAGGTGTTGGGGTAGAAGAGTAAGGAAGTCTTACTGCATTTGGACAGCTTTGGAGAGAACATGTGCATGGTTTTGGTTTCTATATCTAAAGAAGGATAATACTTACCTTACAGGCATTGTAACAAGGCTTCACTAAATTGATTGCTGGTGTAAGAGGATTGTCCTATGAGGAACAATTGAGTTCCCAAGCCCGTTAAATTTTGAAGAATTAAAGGTGATAGCATCGAAGTATACAAGATTCAGGGGAGGCTTGACAGGGGACATGCTGAAAATCTGTTTCCCCTATCTGGGAAATCTAAAATGAAGAGACATTATCTCAACATAAAGGGACAGCAATGTATGGCTGAGACAAGGAGCAATTTCCTCACTGAGAGGATTGTGAACGGTCTGTATTCTCTGTCTTAGAGTCCTGTAGATTCCAGTTGTTAATATATTGAGGGAAGATCGTGTGCTGAACTCTAAAAGAACCCAAAGTACATGGCTGATAAAATAGGAAAGTGGAATTGAGGTTGGAGATTACCTTATTCTTAATGAAGGGCAGAGCAGGTTTGAGGAGCTACCTGTGTTCTTGTTATATTCTTAGCTATAACTAAAAGTTTCTCTGGGGAAAATCCATGCTTGAAAAAGAATTTTTGAAAAACAATTATGTTGTAGTTATCATGCAGTTGTCAACCAGAAAGCAACGCTAAGTTTTTTTTTAATTCACTCATGGGATATGGGCGTCACTGGCTAAACCAGCATTTAGTGCCCATCCCTAAGTGCTCAGAGGTCAATTAAGAGTCAACCACATTGCTGTGGGTCTGGCATCATATGTAGACCAGACCAGGTAAGGATGGTATATTTCCTTTGCTAAAGGACGTTAGCGAACCAGATGGGTTTTTCCTCAACAATTGACAATGGTTTCATATTTATCATTAGACCTTTAATTCCAGATTCTTTATTGATTTCAAATTCCACCATCTGCCATTTGAACCCAGGTCCACAGAACGTTAGCTGGATTTCTGGATTAATAATCTAGCGACAGTACCATTAGGCCACTGCCTCCCCAGCATTCACTTCTTAAAAAAACTATTCGAACTCATTGCAAACTATTTTACCTGCCAATAGTGTACTTGTCTAGGTGCATGATGCTCCTATTGGGCAAATATTCAGCAACATTTTCCAGTTTTTACTGTAAGCCTCAAGGGGAACCTTTTCAACTTTGTTTTGTTGAAAAGAAACTTTGCTGAGGATGTATGCTGGGCAAGTAGTCAATGTGATTCTTCAATCTTTAGTCTGGGTAAACACAGATTCCAGAGGTGAAAAGTCAGCATTAGCCAACTCTTCTGCCCAAAGGCATTTTCACCAACTTAAAGAGCACCAAAGATCATCTGCAGTTAATGAGAAGTCTTCAGCTCTCCCCAGTAAGCCCAGGCTGTTCTCAATGGTCTCAGAAGAATTTAGGAAACAGTACAATTTATAACAATAAAACTTAATGCACCATAAGCCTAGTACGGGTGGAATGTTTTTAAAACTAGTCTTGAGATTTCACCTTTCTGCAGAAGATCAGTCATGAGGAAGTTGCTTATGAGTTGTCACCGTAGAAAAGGCAGATGGGGAGTGGCAAAATTGTTGTCACAAATTCAGCTGTGAACTCGTGTTTTACAAAATAGATGCAGATAGAAAGGGCACTCAGGCTATCATGGCACATCCATTGAGTCGAAATCCTGGAATTCCCTCCCTAAGGGCATTGAGGGTCAACCTACAGTAGGTGGACTGCAGCTGTTGACCACCACCTTCTCAAGGTTAACTAGGGTTGGGCAATAAAACTGCTGGCCAGAGATAGTATGAACTGCAGATGCTGGAGAATCTGAGATAACAAGGTGTAGAGCTGGATGAACACAGCAGGCCAAGCCGCATCAGAGGAGCTGCAAGGCTGACGTTTCAGGCCCAGACCCTTCTTCAGAAAAGTCTTCAGAAAAGTTCATCCAGCTCTACACCTTGTTATCTCAAAACTGCTGGCCAGCCAGCTATGTCCACATCCCACAAGTGAGTTAAAAAATTCCATTCAGATCCCCTAAAAAGTACTGTCATGGAATCTGAGTATTTCTTGAATTAATTCAGGCTTGTTGCCTCCACTCTGAAAATCAATCCAAATGGCAGGTTTTTGGATCATTAAAATTCTACCAGAAAATCCTATTTGTACAAAGCTAACCAAAAAGTGCACTCAGAAATAGTAAGAACTGCCAATTCTGGAGTCAGAGATAACACAGTGTGGAGCTGGAGGAACACAGCAGGCCAGGCAGCATCAGAGGAGCAGGAAAGTTGACGTTTCAGGTCAGGACCCTTCTTCAGAAATTTTCTGCTTGGCCTGCTGTGTTCCTCCAGCTCCACACTGTGTTCTCTCAAAAAGTGCACTAAATGCCTTGTGGGGAATTTTTTAACATTAGTTCATTTGCACAGATTTGACTTTGTGAAGGAGTTCAAGTGACACTGAGCCATCCTCAGTTAAATCAGGGGAGATAGCCTTCAGCCAGGGGTATAGACATGGACAAAGGTGCAGTCAGAGTTCAGAGTCAGGATCCTTTCTTCATAAGAGCTGAGGAGCTGACTACCGTGTAACACATCACTTGTCCTGGCTGTTTCCACCTTACTGTGGGCTGTTTCCTTCCATAAGTGGGTCAGAGGCAATGACGAAGCTGTTACTTTTGGTGCATATGGGGAGGTGTCCCTTCTGAATGAGCAGGCAGAGCAGAGAACAAACAAGGTTACTGGTGTCAGGGAGAAAAACATAAATTGCTGAAAAATCTCAGCATGTGTGGAGAGAAAGCAGAATTAACATTTTGGGTGCAGTGAACCTTCTTCAGGACTCGAGTCAGAGTGAGTGTGAGGCAATGGAGAGACGATAGTGGCACTTATACTGCTGGAGTGAAGAATATCACCGACTTTCTTCCTGTATTGCTGTATGGCTGATATGGTCTGGTGTTGAGGCCTCCATTGCCAGTCCATGGGGAAGAGCGCATTTCCCCCTTGTGTACCACACACCCTCCAGGTCCCTGCCTGCAAATTGTGCCACCAATTTTTCCTTCTCTGCCATGTTTAGAGCAATTGTCAGGAGCCATTCAGGGCAACTTTAAACTGATAACACTTGTCCAGATGTACGACAAACTAATAAAGAAGGCGCTAGGTAAGCTGGTCCATTTTGTGACATTCTAACACTGATAAGTATGACGTGGTAGGCTGGAGCTAGAACTGGGTAAGAGGAGCAACAGAAGAGTTGGTAGTTAATGAGGCAAGTTTGTTAAAATGCAGTGAGAAAACTTGCTAGGCTTCAAGGGGAGAAGCCTTCCCTGAACTTAAGTTGAAACTGGGCCAAAAACATGTACATTTCAGCCCCAGGAGTATTTTTTATGTTATGATATGGGGTGCACTTTTCCTTAAGGAGGTGAATCTTAAACTGCCATCAATCAGTACCACCTCAAAAGGATGTAATGATGACGGACCAGTTGGAGTCAGACGTGCGTGCTCAGCCAGAAGCAGAACGTTGTAAATGCTGGTGAGCTGAAATAAAACAGTGTTGGAGAAAATCAGCAAGCCTGGCAGCATCTGGAACTCTGGGATTTTGAAGAGTCATACTGGATCACGATGGTAACTCTGTCTCTTGCAACTGACGCTGCCAGTCCTGCTAAGTTTCTCCAGTAGCTCTTGGTATTATATGTACTTAGCCTTACTAGTTCATAGAATTTGGATATAGTCTTATCTTCAAGTAAAGAATTCACAGTATTAATTCTCCAACGTGTCATATGATTGGTGTATTATGCTGAAGAGAAGAATATAATAGAACAGCTGCTTGAAAAGTGTGGTATGGATATTGTGCAGCTAGACTTGATCAATGTTATGTGGAAAAAAAATCCCTATCAGCCTAAAAAGGGATTTTTCACTGGTTCAAATATGTTTTTTGGTCTACTCAGATAATTTAGCTTGAAATAGTAATTTAAATCTTTTGTGCTAAATGATCATTTCTCCTTTAAACTTTTAAAATTATTTTCGGTTAGTCAGGTTTAAATCTTTTTCAATTGGGATGTTAAATGTATTTCCAGAAAGCCTATGCCACTTTCCACTTGCAGTAAATTGCATAAAATACACAATGTTGGATAGATTTGTTTCTCTGAATATTTTTGACAATTTAGTCACAGGCAATTTTGTTTTTATTACATATATAAATACTAGTGCAGACATCTTCTCTTAATGGCCAATGCCACGAGGAAACATGTAGGCACGAAAGCCTAAATGCCTTAAGGTAAATTCTCATTCCTCAAATGTAAGCATTTCTTTTCACCCGGACAGCAATTTATACAACTTGCTGACATTGAAATTGGAAACATTTAAAGTATATAAAAGCTCTGACTAGACTGCTTAACTGCGCACAGAGATAAATTAAATGCATGAGAGATTAAAAAGGTGAAAAAACGTTGGAGAATGTGCAAGAAAAAAATCACAAGGATAAAACCACAACTCTCTACTTAGATCTCTCAGAAAAGACTGAGCAGACTGGGTTGTTTTCTCTGATATATTGCAAGATACTATGCACAATATTTAATCTCTGTCTCATAATGGAACTATTTGACTTTCATTTTCAATAACAATTTAAATGATTTTGGATTTTCAAAATCAGAAGGGGTCCATTCAGTATTTAGTGAAGAACTGCTCCCTTTGGCAGAGGGATCGAGAATCAGAGGACAGGTGTTTGACATGATTGGCAAAAGAACTGAAGGCAATCAGAATTTTTTTTTAAACACAGCGAGTGGTTAGGACCTGGAATGAAATGTATGAGAAGGTGGTGGAGGCCAACTCAGTTGTGACTTTCAAAATGAAATTGAATAAGGGCCTGAAGGTAAAAAATATGTTGAGAACAAGTAAAATGTGGGGAATGGGACTAGCGAAATTATTCTTACAGAGAGCCAGCTCAGATTTGACAGCTCGAGGTGCTATGCCCATTGTATTCTTCTACGATTCTGAGGGAACGCTTGATAATAGCACTTGATTATTTTCCCTCTTTCCTTAAACAGGTAATAAAAGCTCCAGAATGAAAATGTGGCAATGTAGTGGTTAGGGATCAGACCTAAATATGCATAAGTTGTGAATTTAAACCTTATAAGAGCAAGTTATCAAAATTTGGAGCTTATGGATTAACACTGTGGACAGGTTTTAGATTGTAATAAAAAAAACTAGCTTGCCACATCTTGTAGGGAAAGTAATATTACATAAGAACATATGAACAGGAGTAAGCCATTCAACACATTGAATCTAATCTGCCATTCACAACAATTAAGGCAGATTGAACACTTCAATACCTTTTATCCACACTATTGCATTCCCATAACCTTCTAAGCCATTAGTAATCAACCTCTATTTTAAATATACTCCGATATGGTGCTTCCAAAGCCCTCTGGAGTAGAGGATTTCAAAGATTCACAACTCCCTAAGGAAAACAAACATCTCCTAATCTTCGTCCTAAACGGCATCGTGCTTATTTTAAAATTTGTATCCCTTGATTCGAGACTCCCAATTGACAGAAACGTCTTACCTACATCGACCATTGTTTATCTTTTGAAGAATTTTGTGGCTTCCAATGAGATCACCTCTCATTCTTCAAGCCACCAGACAATAGAGGCCTACTGTCTTTTCATAGAACAGTCTCAACATCCCTGGGACAAGTTGGTGAAACTTTGTTGCATTCCCTGTATGGGATAACATCCTTCCCCAGATGAGTGACCAAAATTGCACATAGTACTCCTGTATACAGTCTGCTACCCCTTTGCTGTTTCTTAGTTCCACTCATAAAGGTCCCAAGCATTGTTCTTCTGAAGCGAGATCCTCCATTATTAATGTATTAGCCTGATCTCATATTATTGGCACAACCCTACCTCCTTTTCCTTCTTGTCTGTTCTTCCTACATCTTGAATATTCTTGAATGTTCAGTTCCCTGTTCTAGCATTTCTGCTGCCATTTTTCTGCAATGGCAAATATATTGTAACCATTATCTCTATCTGTGCCTTTAGATTATCCATCTTGTTGCTAATGCTGTATATATTCAGGTCGCATGAACTTAATTTTGTCTTTTTAACATTACTCTGCATTTGAGGCATATTTGATGCTTGGCTTTTATTTCTCTTGTATTCGAATCTCCCTTGCAGCCTTTCTGATTCCTGTTACAAGCTTAACTCACTTCTAGTTTGTGTTACCCCTCAGATTCCCAACTCTCTGACAATGCTATCCAGTTCCTGCAGTACAGCGGGAGGGGTTACTTCATTATCCAAGGAGCTGTTAAAGCGGCAGAACATTTAGGAACCATTAGTGCCCTTGATCTTTTGAGGAGAGAAGTGATTACTGAATTAGCTCAAAATGATTGGGCCCAAGAAACTCTATTCTGGTACAGTATCATTTTACAAAGGAAACGAAAATGCTGGTGAAACACAGAATACACCATCAAAGAAATGGGACCAAAGCTGTAGCTTCAGGTCAGAAAGGGTAGCAACCCCTTCTGACACCAATAGTTGAGGTTGGTTTTAATTCCCTCTGCAAAGGAACAGGCAGTAACACCTTAAAATCCCAATGCCTCACTGATCACCCCTATTCTTGCTCAGATGCCACTTACTGCCATTCAGACTTGCCTCAAAATAGATGGGCCATACACGATCCTGTTTCAGTGGGACTGTATGCCATACTGATGACCCTCAGTGGTCACTAGCATTAAGCTGTGGTCTTTAATGGGGACCATCACAAGTCACTGCAGAAAAGGCCAATCATTGTTTTTTAAAAACACGTTGTGGAGACAGAAGAATTCTCCAGTGCCCTGAATCTGTCTTTGCCACCTCTCCAATCTGTTCCCTTGTTTTAACAAGATACTGCTTTGGGTACAATCACTCTGCATGTTCTGCATCTTCAAAGACTGACTCTGCAATCTATTATACTTAACAGTGCTATTTGTCCAAAGAGATGCAGGTGGAACACATGTTAAAATGAATACCAGCATGTAGTGCACCAGCCTTAGCCCATTAGCAGTCAACCGAGTGATGATCCTGTGGATTGCTAACTGCAGGACAGGGCTAAACCTGGCACCTTAGAGGCTATGCTTGTTGTTTCAAGCACTTACTGGTAATAAAAGCACAGTGTGACTCTTATCACACACAGGATACACTGTGGTTTCCAGGAAGATATGGCTTTTGTGCTAGTGTTAATTAATTTTTCACCACATGGTACCTGAATGGTTTGACTCAGCCGTACAAGTACATTTTTCTTGATGTTTATTGGCACTCACTCAAAGGACATCCTAATGATTGTGGGCTTGTTGCTTACTGATTAATTAACTTTAATGGCGTGAAAGGAGCTTGTATCACTGCAATTTTTATTTTGGTAGAATTTTGAGATTTATTTCAGTCTTAGGGTACTAGAGTAGCTGTACTGTACAAACATGAAAATAGAAACTATTTGTAGATTGCGCATTCAATTTACATCACCCAGTAAAATATCTTGTTGCAAAACATATGTAACTACTTCATTCTACCTTGCAATATTCACTGTGAAGTTACACAAAGAGTTAACATAAAGAACACTTGTTTATTGTTGAAAGAGATCCATTGATAATGAAATAGTTAAACAGCATTTCTTCATAACCGACTAATTGCTGTAAATTACAATGCAACTTCCTTAGGAATAACCATTGTAAGCTGCCTCCTACGACCAAACAGAATCATTTCTGCTGTTGATTGAGCAAGAAACCAATTACTAGCATTCCATTAGCAACAAAAAAATGGTCGATAGACACATCTTCTGGCTGCTAAATATAAGGCTGACTGTAAGTACAATAGGCAATTAGATTGACTGATTTTTAAAAATTTACAATAAAAAATGTTATTTTCTAAAGTAATTGAAGCACTCAGATCACTGTTAATATAAATATTTCTCAATTTTTTTGGCTGGTGTTCACTGTAAGAAAAACCTGACTTGTTTAGACATCAGCAAGTTTTCATTTTCCCAGAGTGTTGTGCACCTTTGGAATAATTTGTTGGCTTGTGCAGTGCAAACAGATTTCAGGTTACAGAGCAATGAAATTGGAGCTGCACATGTTCCCAGAGCAGACTGATATTATTTCAAGTCACACATTCATGTGTATAGGTTGATATGCCTCATGATAAATCTCCCACAAATCACTTTGATGATCTGTAATGGTTTTGAGAGAGGTTTCCCTGATTTTTCCCCTCTATCTTGGTCTACTGTTGTTTTGCCTCTCTCACAAATGTGCAAGATAGGAGCAGAAGTAGGCCATTCAACCCCTTGTGCTAGCTCCACCATTAAATAAGGTCACGGCTGATCCGTTTGTCCACATTCCTATCTACTCCCAATACACTTTCTAATGTTTGCCTTTGACATTAGACTGGATCTGTAGCAGGTGGTGAGGGATCAACAGGGAAAATTATACTTGACCACAGCTGCATCTGTCCATGATAGTATTGATAAAAATTACTGCTGCACAGTCCTTGTGGAGACAAAGTCCCATCTTCACACTGATAATATCTTACACCATGTTGTGTGGCACTATCAGCATGTTAAATGTGATAGACTTCAAACTGACCTAGCAACTCACTACAGGGCATCCATGAGGTGTTACAGGCCATGAACCGCAGTAGAATCATTCTCCATCACACTTCATGGTCTAGCATATACCCCAGTCTATGCTTACCATCAAGCCAGGAGCAGCATCAGGCATACCTAAAAATGAGCTGTCAACCTGGTGAAATTACAAAATATGACCACTTGTGTTCCAAACTGCATTCGCAGCAAGAGATAGACAGAGCTACGGGCCAATGTTGTCCAATAAAGGTAAAGGTTGAGGCCAGCAAATCCTGTGAACCCTGGATTTCAAGGGATATGCAGCATTGGACAAAGGGAAAAAGGAAGGCATACAGCAGATTTCAAAACAGCAGAAGCCCTACCATAGTTAAGACTGTGTAAGGAGAAACTTAGAAAGGAAATCTGGAGAGTTAAAAGGGAACTTGAAAGAATAATGGCAGGTAAAGTAAAGGAGAACCCAACACTAATCCTAAATTCAAGCACATTAAGGATAAAAGAAAACAAAGAACTGTGGATGCTGGTAATCTGAAACAAAAACAGAAATTGCTGGAGAAACTCAGCAGGTCTGGCAGCATCTATAGAGAGAGAAATAGAGTTAATGTTCATGTCCAGTGATCCTTCTTCAGAATCAGCAGTCCTTTGTTTTATCCTATCATTGATGTAGCATGGTACTGCGCAACGACATTTCAACGCTCTGTTTGACTGACAGATTGACTGTACAGTGTTTCCCACCATCACCTACTGCCTGTCTCCCCCTCAGCACTAAAATGATATGCGAGCCAAGGAGACTGGCAACCTTTAAGTAAGCATTTATGGGCTAAGAAAGCCACTGAAATGGTCAGAGGCCAGTAATCTCCAAGTCACAGATGTCCTTGGCCTCCAAAGTGAAGCGTTGAAGGACTGAAAGGATGTCCAATTAGTACGAGAGCAGAAATAATGATGTGGTGAGGTTGATGGTTTGCCACTACTCAGTTGAGTGGATGAAGGGTTTAGGAAGATGATGGCATGGGGCACACAGGGAGATAATACAGAACAAGCAGCCTCATGATGGTCAGAACAAGAGTTCGGTGAACTACAGTCACAGGTACCCTCTTAAACATACATGTCGAGCATTTACACCATTTAGTTTCTCAGTGGAGAAAAACAGAAATGGAGGTTGTGCATAAATAAGGCGAGTTGGAGTTTTAATAAGATGCAAATGCATGGAAGTAAGATGGTCGTCATTCTGATGTCACGACTTAAGGCTTTCGGGGAAAATCGAAAACATTTTCTTGATGTTAAGAATCTGATATTTGCATTCTCACCATATTTTCCCACAATTCTCACCATGACCCACCAGGGAGGGAAAAATTCTGCCCCATGTGTTGTATTAAACATTTTATTCATAAAGGCCTAAATAACTTTCAGATTACTTTACATATCCTGATGGTGTGGTGAAATTGCAGTTCAATGTCCTATTTGAAAGAACATACGCTGATAAGTGGCCACAATAGATGGCTGCTACTTGAACTGGTTTTGAGAGCCACCAACACCCTTCACACACAGCAACAGAATCTCAAAATTGGCACATGAAACCCATTTTGCAGGAGGGGACAAGAGCAGCTGGAGAGAGAAGGGGAAAGGGTAAGGGACAGCAAGGATAGGGAAGGTGTCAATTGCAACAGGTGACATTTTATGCAGGTCATAGGTCACGCATTAGTTGGCTGAGTGGCTGCCAATCATGCAGCAGGAACACAATGGGTTAGTATATGCCAGAACCCTGACTTATTAAGGTCCTTTCCCGCCTTCAAGCTCATCACTTCCAGGAACAGGAGTTTCCAGCCCATGCTTCTGTTTGTAAAAAAGGTGTCTCTGCCGATGCATAAACATCTTTTGCCAAAAGGGTTATTGGGTTCAACCTTTCACAAACCTACTTTCAAACATTGCAAATACAATACCATGGAATACATTTCAAATGTATATGATTTGCACTTTAAAGTTGTGAACAATTCTGGTAGTCGTCCCTCTGGCATTCTGCACTGATGCCTCTTGTCATATCCAAGAAACCACTTGTGAACTGGCTAAATTGCTCGCATCAATGCAGGCAAGTTCAAGTGACTCTGGGATTTGAATTCTCTGCTGCTAAAATTACCAGGCAACTCGGACACTTCAAATTTCAGCACAGACTGACACTTGAACTTGCTTATCTGCACTGTCAATCCTAAAGCAAAATTGATCTAAGTAGCTGTACAGAAATCCACTGCCAGACCATCTGGCCTTAGGGAGTGAAGATGAATGCACAGCAGCAGGGCACTTCAGTAGAAAGCACACTCCATTGCAAAAGAGCGAGCATGGGAAAATGTCAGCGCTGTCATGCAATTTAACTCCCAATACTTAAATGAGTTCCACTTACAACAGACTGTCATGTCTGTTATGTTCAAATCTTAACAGTTTCATTAGTGATGATGAATTATAAAACATTGAAGCTGCACACTGTTTTGTGTTTAAGCTGGTTTCTGAAACTAAATTATTTAAAATTCTATTCTGTGTACAGGCACCCATATTTTATCCAGATACCAAGTTGTTTTTTTTTGTGCAAGTTACCCTCATAGTAGCAGATAATATTGAGACACATGTTGATGGTGCTGCTTCACTCCTTGTGCCAGGAATTCCATCAATGCCCTCTGCATGTAACTAATGGTGAGAGTGCAGAGCCTGTGGCAATCAGAGCAGTCAGTACAAATATAGTGAAGAGAAAATACATGAAAAATGGCTGTTAACTGCTCCTATTTTGGACTAAATAACAGAAAAGTCAGCAAATGACATGACAATCCAAGAATGTTGAAAGGTGGGGTAAGAAATAAAGTAAATGAACTAAAGAAGCTAAAGGTAGTGTCAAAATTAAAGATAAAAGTTTGTAATTGTGCAAAGATGGGTGGCAGAACAGAAGCTTGGACAAAACATTAGAAACAGTGAAAATGACTAAAACATTAGTAAGGAAGGAAAATTAGAGCACAAGAGAAAGATAACTAGAAATATAACAGCCAGCATTAAGAGTTTTTAGAGATACTTCAAAAATTAAAGTGAACATTGGTCTTATAGACTGTGAGTCTGGGAGAATTAATGTTGGAAAATAAGTAGATGCCAAATTAATTGAACAGGTATTTCACATCAGTGTTTGGTATAGTAAATAATAGTGACATCCAAGAAATAGCTGTAAATCAGGAAGTGGAAGTCACAGAGGAATGCCAGAAAATTATAATAACAGGAATGTGGTTAGTTGTCAGGTTTGTGGTCTGACAAGATCCTGGAGCCTGATGGCCTCATCTTATGGTCTCAAAAGAACTAGCTGGTGAGATTGTTGATGTCTAGGTTTTAATTTTCCAAAGTTCCCTTAATCTAGGAAAGCTTAACATCTGTCATAGGGAAGTTTTTAAGAAGCTACTTCAAAGATGGTACAGCACAGCATCCTACAACCTTTGGTTTTATGGTGTTTAGAAATGTTCAAGGTAATCCAGAAAAATCAATATAGTTTTCTGCAATGAAAATTCCCAAATAACCAATTTATTGGAGCTGATTGAGGAAGTAACATGTACTGTAAATGAAAGACGGATATACTGTGTTGAAATTTCCAAAGGGCATTTGATCAGGTTGCACATCAAAGCTTCTTATCAAAAATAAAAGAAGGGCAATATAATAACATGGGTAGAAGATTGGCTAGTTAACAAGAAAGAAAGCAGGCATAAATAAGTTATTTTTTGGTTGGCAAGATGTAACGTGAGGTGGGCCACAGGGATGACTGCTGGGGCTTAACATTTTACAAATTACACAAATGGCTTGGATGAAAGGTATGATTGCTAAATTTGCTGGTAATGTGAAGATAGGTAAAAAGGTAAGTTATGAAGAAAGTGTAAGGAGACCACAAAGGAATATAAATAGGTTAAATGAGTGGACAAAGATCTGACAAATAGAGTGTCGTGGCAAAATGTGAAATTGTCCATTTTGGCAGAATTAATAGAAACAACATTATTTAAACAGAGAAAGATTGCAAAGCTTTGATATGTAAAGCATTCTGGGTGTCATCATGCATGAATCATGTATGCATTTATGGAAGGAAGTAGGGAGGTAATAGATTAATAATGTTTATTATGAGGGAATTGATAATATAAATTGGGAAGTCAAGCTTCAGTTCTACAGAACGTTGGGGAGACCTCATCTGGAGCACTGTGTACAGTTTGGACTTCTTATTTAAGGGAAGATGGAAATGCATTGGAAGCAGTTCAGGGAAACTTTACTGGACAAATTAAGTAGGATGGGTGGATTGTCTTTTGAGAACAGATTGAATGGGCTATTTCCTCTATGGGAAAACCGAGAACCCAGAGGTCATTGGATTGAAATAAAGGCTTGCTGAATTTAAGACATTGATGAGGAGAAGATTTATTTCTCATAATGGGTCATAGTTTTGGAACTCTTCTTCAAAATGTGGTGGAAGCTGAGACATTGAATATTTTTGCAAGGCAAATTCTTGATAGGTAAGATGGTGAAAGGTCATGGAGTGGACTGGAATGTGGAGTAATCAGATGAGCCACAACGTTCTTGAACACTGGAGCAGGCTCAAGTGATCTACTTTTGTTCTTATGTTATATGTTCACGTGTTCCTATAAAGACGAGCACAAATTTTGGCTTTTATTTTCTGTCTCAAAATTGGTGATCTACATCAGCTGACTTGTGCCACAAAAGGGCTTGATTAATCAACTTGCCATCTTTGTGTATGTTGAAGACTAAATACAAAAGGTCACAATATTGTATTGCTTTCAAACACCTTAAACCTATGTAAAGAACTAAACTGTGGCTGTGGTGTTCAAAACTATATTTATTTGTCAACCGAGCAGACAAATGACAAAGGAAGTGATGCTGCAAACCATATGATCAAGCAACATGAGATCTATTTTTGTGTAGGATACTTTTTGCATGGCCTATGTATCATACCATCATTCAACAGAGGTACAAAGTGTTTAGAATATAGAAGGCCGAATAAGTGAGTCTCCTCTCTGATAATAGATGATTGTGGTCCTGGAAAGAAAGATCAGAAACTAACTGGGCAAGAGGCTATTTCCTGACAATTAATCATCCTAACTGAAGGCCACTGGGAAGAAAAATGTGATGACTTAGTCATTGCTTAACAATAGGGCACTAGGGGTGCCTAGGTTGCTTTAGGGGACTAGTTGCTTTAGCTTTCATGCAGGGAAAATAATAGGTAAGTATGCAAGTCCAAATTCACTTTTACTAAAACCGTCAGCCTAATTTTTAAAATGCTATAATGAGCCTTTTCACTAGACTGCAATGGTTATGTTAATTTTATCTTTACTGGGTGTAACCTTTCAGTATTTTTCTTACGGCAGATGTCTGAGGGAGGATTACATTCTCTACCCCTCATCCTGAATGAATTCAGACATTTTGACAATAAATGATTAATGATGCAATTGGACACCTACCTTGTTCACAGCTTTCTCCCTTATAGCCGGAGTTGCAGATGCAGGTCCCCATGATGCAGGTGCCACGGTTACCACAAGACGGGTCAAGGCACTGGTTTGTGGGAATGTCACATTCTGCCCCTTTCCAACCACTGTGGCACAAACAGCGTCCTTTCACATACTGGCCATTGCCACTGCACAGAACAGGGCAGGATACTAAGAAAGAAAGGAAAAAGGTCACCCTGACTATTAAGCACTGATGGCGAAGGCAGTTTAGTTAACTCTTTTGCCAATGCATTCTGAACATGAGAAAATGTTTATTTGCCTTCAAATACATTTATTCTAGTTTTCAGTATTTTCTTTAACTATGGGTTGAAATGCTTGGAATATAACCATTCGCAGTAAAAGAGTGTTGCCATCAAGCGAAGTGAAAATTTTCACAAGGTCGCAACCAATTGCTGATTTTGAGCAGTTACGATGTTTCAAATTAAAACTTTCCCCACTTATAATTTATCTTCTTGTCTTTCCCTCTCTCTCATGTCACTCAAAATAAGCGCTATTCTGCAGCCAAAAGGCAGGCAACTTAACTTCAAAGTTTCATTGACAAAATACTGCAGTGTTTATTGACAGTGCTTTTAGGAGACACCCATGACTGGCTTTCTCTGTCTTCCTAATTAAAGATCAAGGAAATTGCAGACACAAATCCGTGACTTGGAAAAACAAAGTGATCCTTTGAGGCCGGGCATTGTTGTGCTAATACAAAGTACACTGTGAAGTATATCACATCATTCTAAGATTTGTTGCATACGTATTAACTATATATTTTCTATCAAAAGCTGGTTTCAATAAAATTTAATCTGTAACATCCAAGAGCATTTTAAAGTATCACTATTTTTTCACTAGAAGAGTCTTTTTTTTCCATTCTGCATGTGAATACGGCTTAAAAAATACTGGTGTGAGCTACGTTGTGGATTTTTGTCTGTGTGATTTTGGTGCAGGTCAAAACTGAGTATTGTAACATTTAAAGATCAGAATGTGTCATGTTTGGACACATCAGATTTTGCCTCAGGTCAGGCAGAAGATCCTGTTGGGAAATATTAACAGGTCAGTTCAAGGGGGCAACATGAACAACAGTTCGTGGGCAATGGTTGCATGCTGAAGCTGAGGTGCATTTTAAGTTCAGCAGATCTTCAGTTTGCTTGCTCAGAATTGCCAGTGAATTGGGATTTTGATTAGGTGTTGAGTGTAATGGTAAACTCAGTAGACCTATCTTGGGGAGACCCGACTCTGTAACTGTGAAGTGAGCCATTGTTGGCTGAGGAACTGGAAGGGAGCCTGTATTTAGACAATGAAGTGCAATGGGATACAATCTCAGAAGTAGGTCAGCTCTGCTGGGAAAAAGACACTAAGAAGGTGAATCTGAAGGCAGACATTTAACAGATACCTGGCATAATGTGCCATTAGATGAGGATTGCGTCTGTGGCATTTCAATGGAGGAGAACAGTGGTGTACTGGGAATCAGAACAGCTTTTTGAAGAAGAAAAGCTGAAATTCCTTGTCAGGATGAGGCCATTTCAAGGATTTTGTAACTGTCAGTGATAGCTGATGTCTGGGTGGATTACTGTGAAAATCTGCAACATCTGTCTTGGTTGTCTTTACCTTTAACATAAAAGCTATGGCTTGTATTTGATCATAGTTTGCCTGTTAATTCACATTAACCTTATGTTAAGTCTGGATTTTAGAATTCAAGACAAATAATGTTGACTCTTTGCTTTTCTAACATTTGTATCGTTAACATTTTTATATTTGTTTAAAACTATGGAAAATTGTGCCTTTATCCCCTGAGTATATAATTAGAATTTCAGATTTTGTCTGTAACCAGCCCTAACAAGATCATAACAAATTTGGGAAGTCATCTGGGATTCAAACAAAATTTAGGATATCTTGTGCAGAATTGTAACACTTAGAAAAAGTCCAGAAAGAACTTGTTTATAAACTTAGTTTGTGCTCTTATGCAGCACACAGTTTGCTTCTATGTGCTGCACTCATGATTTACAGTCATAGAGTCATGGAGTCATGGAGTCATACTGCACAGAAACAGACCCTTCGGTCCAACTCCTAAACTGAGTGAGTCCCATCTGCCTGCGTTTAAGCCCATATGCCTCTAAACATTTCCTATTCATGTACCCATTTAAAAGATACCTTTTAAATGTTGTAATTGTACCCACCTCTGCCACCTCCTCTGCCAGCTCATTCCATACAAACACCACTTTCTGTGTGAAAAAGTTGCCCCTCAGGTCCCTTTGAAATCTTACCTCTCTCACCCAGCTGAATAGAAATACAGTGAATGGGCCACATAGAACAACAGCCAGTGCTCCAACTTGCTTTCAAATATATTTAATGACAAGAACTTACTGACTAGAAAAGGTTATCTCTTCAATGTTAAGAGGTTAGAAAGTATAGATATACAAAGGGACCTAGGTGTCCTGGTTGACAATTCACTGAAGGCTCACATGCAGGTGCAGCAAGCTATTAAGAAGGTGAATGGAATATTATCCTTTATTGCACAATGATTTGAGTGCAGGAGTGGTGAAGATTCCTTCAACTGTCTTGGAATTTGGTTAGACTGCACCCACTGTACTCTGTGCACAGTTTTGATCTCCTTATTTTTGTCATGGAGGGAGTGCAACAGAGGTTCATCAGTCTTGTTTCCAGGATGGCAGGACTGTCCTGTGAAGAGACATTGGGAAAACTGGGTCTGCATTCTTTCCAGTTTTGAAGAATGAGAGGGGCTCACCTTGACACCAACAAAGTACTTAAAGGGCTAGACAGAGTAGATGAAGGCAAGATAGTTCCCCTGGGTGGGAAGTGCAGGACCAGGGAACACAATTTACAAATAAGGGGGTGCCATTTAGGACCGAGATTAGGAGCAATCTTTTTACTCAGAGGGCTGTGAATCTTTGGATTTCTCTACCCCAAAGGACTGTGGAAGCTGAGTCTTTGAGTTTGTTTAAATTAGAAATTGATAGATTTCTGATTACCAGTAGCAGAAAGAGTTAGTTAGACTGTGGGTAAAATATGTTGAAGTGTTTGATCAGCCATGATCATGTTAAATGGGAGAGCAGGCTTGATGGACTGAATAGCCTACTCCTGTTTTTAATATAAGCTGGTCTAGTGTAAGATCTATCCTGTGTAACTCAACAGGTGAAATGTACAATATGCTTCCTCCAATTCTGTTGCATTTCCCAGTATAAATATCATACATTTGACATGTTTGTTGAATGTAAAGCTTACATGCATCCACATTGTAGCTTTAAATAAAATGTCATATTATGTTTCACTGCAAACATATGCACTCATTAATGTTCCAGAGAAATAACAGTTACAACAATAGTCAGATTGTGATCCAAAGGAAGCAGGGTCAGATACTGGAGAGGACAGAAAGTTCAGTGTGGATCAGCTGGGCCTGAAGCATGTGGCTAAAAGAGGATTTCAATGGCATTTTGTATTTTAGGAAAGTCAGTTGTAAAACAGAAACCATCTCTGTTTTGGTTATCAGAGTTGACAAGCAAGGCTTATTTATTTTATGTACCTTCAATGTCATCAGACCCTTGGGAGGCAAGTCAGTGTACATTCAACGAACAGTCATAAACTGTCTCACAAAGATCGATTGCTATTGTTTTAAATTCCCTGAGTGTAGGCGCAGGAAGAGTTGGAACGTTCTGCCTAGATATTTGTGGATCACTTACAGTCAATGTTCACCACTCTAACACACACCCATTCCTATCTACTGATCAACAAAAGTAAAACATTGTGAATACTGGAAATCTGAAATAAAAACAGAAAACGCTAAAAATATAGAGAAAGTCTCAGAAAGCATCTCTGGAGAGGAACTGCTTTAACAGATTGGATTTTTTACCCAGCCCTGTGAAGACAGGTTGCTGGTTGTGAGGCCTGGTAAAATGGCAGCTGGAAGCATCAGAAGGAGAGCCACAAGTTTTGCTGACATTTCCAAGGTTAGAAGCTCAATGGTGTGCTGACTGCTGGGCAGCCAATTATAAGACTGAGAGAAATAGGATGAGGACTCCCAATGGCTTTTTGAGCCTGTCCAGCCAATCAATACGATCATAGCTGATCTGATTGGGGCCACAACTCCATATTCCTGCCTGCAGCTCCCTCCTGCTCCCTCAACCTTCGATCCTCTTAAAGATCAAAACCTACCTATCTCAGCCATGCTAACACAAGGATCCCTCTACTTCCACGACCCTTATTCCACTATACGCTAATATCAGAAACCATGCTGAGATTAAATTGTGGGATAGTTCTAAGCATCTATCACAGACGTCACTATACTTAAAAAAACTCTCATTGATTAAAAACCCATTCAACACAGCTAAATCCCTTCAAATACTCAACCCCTTATGGGAACAATTATCTGTAATCATAACCCCACATTAAAGCCAGTTCTTTGCCTTACAACCCTATGGGGTTATCAATCAATGGTACAGGTGCTGCACAATAATAAGCTCCAGGAACAGTCAAGCATTAATAATACAATGGTAGCCCTCACCCTCAAGGTTCTCTCAACAAATATTCATTGAAATTCCAAGCAGTGTTTTTTCAACTGTGAGACGCAGCAGGTTGGGCTTTACTTTCAAAATCTAAAGAGCAGAGGTTTTAAATAATTTGTCAGTTCCACAGACTTTAGCCTCATGTCTACTTCTAGATATCCACAAGTAGGTATCTGACCTCTCTTCTCCAAAGAACTGCAGTAGGTTTTGACATTGTCATCAAATCTATGAAGCCCTCATGTAATGTTTCAGAAACCTGGGTGGTGGCTATTGCTTCTGAGTCTAGGTAGCTGCACTTTTAAATATGCTGATGCCTCTGTGAATTACAGATGCGTGAAGCTTCTCCCACTCCCTGGTGAGTTTGATTCAGGTTGGTTGTGCCTTTTTGACTAAGTTGTGGAGCCCCTTTCACTTGTTAAAATTTAGATTTCATGTCTTCCTCACAAACCACTTATCTTTGTTCATCAGTAAATTTTGCTACAATATACTCAGCTACTTCATTCAAGACAATAAGACAGTATATGAATGATTGACAACCCAGCAATGATCCTAGTAATACTCCACTGGTTACAAGTTGTCAATCTGAAAATTCACCGTTTATCCTAACTCTCTGTTCCCCATTCAGTAGCTAATCCTCTCTCAATGTTAATGTATTAATACAACACCATAAGCTCTTATCTTGTAAACTAACCTTTTGTGCGGCACATTATTGAATGCTTTTGGAAATTCATTGCAGGACCCCTTCCTTCGGCCTGCTTGTGACGTTCTGAAAGAACTCTAACAAATTTATCAAGCATGGAAGCCTTTAATTATGCTTTTGTGCAATGTCCCTATTTTTGACCCTATTTGTTGGTGTAAATATTTTCTACCCACCTGTTCAGAGATGTTATGACACAACTTTGGAGCAGGATGGACTTGAAACAGGCCTCCTGGTTCAGAGGTAGTAACTTTACCATTCTGCCACAAGATCCTGTGTTGCTGGTGTATTCTTATGTTTGCACCCTCTGTCTTTTCCTGACAGACTGGTTGTCATAATGTGTGCTGCTAACTGCATTATTTCCTGCTTCTTTCTCATTAAGTTTTTAAATTTCCGCTCACATGAGCTCTCTCTCACACTATTTCATTTAGCATTCTCTCTACAGCCTTAGTTATATAAATCATTAGGATACTAGTCCAGTCTGAAGTTTGGACCATAGAACAGACCTCCCTTTCCCCATTGCCTCATAATTGAAACTCATTTCTCCTACATAAATATTTGATCCGTATATTCAACTCTGATCTTACTTACCTTGTGCCAGTCACCTGTGGCTCAGAAAGTAATAAAAAATTAAGGCCTTTGTAGTTTTTTTTAATCGAACCCAAGCTGCTCATATACCCTTAGCAGAATCTCATTTCTCAGTGCTACTTGTATCATGGATACCCAATTGGATTATAACAATTGGATCCTTCTCTCCAACTCCTTTGGAGAAATAAATGACTGGCTATCTGTTCCTTTTAATACAGTTAACAAATAGTCTGATTATGAATGCTTAGTTGAGCTCCAAAGCTCACTAATGTATTAACTTACTGGGTTCTGCTTACACAGGCTGAACTGGAGTGTTTACTTTGATAGCCATTATGAGATTGGAGTAAGTAATTCTTTCTTTGAATTGTTTTCTTTCCAACGTTGTGTATTTATTTGGACAGGATAAAGAAATGTGAAGTGAGGTAATGCTTCTGTAATTGATACTATAATGGCCGTGACCGACTGACAGTTTTACAGGATTGTAAGAACATCTGTTGTCAAAAGAGATTTTAAGTGCGTGTTTCTTTATAATTCATTTGAAGACTCGTAATTGTTAATATATAGTTTTCTGGAGCATATTGGGTGAGTGTACACATAGGATGCAGAAAGGCCAAAGAAGAGGGAGGGGTCATGGGTAAAACCCTTTCCAACATAACCTTCAAAACATTCCTGAATCCTGGGGATTGTGAGGCATATTCCATGAGAAGCTAGCTGGACTCCGTGAAAGCTGTGGGAGGAGGAGGCTGATTATGAGATGCCGAGCTCTGCAAATTGGGAGAGTAGCATGCATTTTCACCAGCTGCTCCCTTATCCTGATCCTGATCCAGAAATAGATGCCAGGATTGTGAATGTGGGCAGAAATGCTGGAATCAGATAACAACTGCCATTTTAAAAGCATCCCGAGTCATCCCAATTCAATAAAATCCGGCCCCTGAACCGAAAGAAATTACCGACTGCATATAAGGACATCAACTCACGGATATTTAATCAAGATTATAATAAAATAGGTTTTAACGAGTTCCTACAGCAGTGACAAGAAGATTTTACCTCGTGCACAATCCAGTCCAATGTAGCCTAGAAAACAATGACATGTGCCTGCCATACATTCTCCATTCCCATAACAGTTGGCTGGACATTCATCTGCAGACTCTGAGAGGAATTGAAATCACAGACTGAGATTACATTTTCCTAACGTATAACGTTAACTAAAGAGATCGACAATTTATTAATACATTGCTATATTTATTCCTTTAAAAAATGACTATAATGATATGCATCAGTTTTACTGCTCCAGCGTATTGTCTCTCCACCTGAGAGCGGGATCATTCAGCCTCCAATTTACTTCATGAACACCACACACATGCTGGGTGACTGACCATCAGGAGATGCATTGCTGCAGTGGAAAACTGTTTACTCCCTCAAACTTCTGTCCAACAATCTGATGCAGCTGTTGAACAAGATGAGGCTTAAATTTGTAACATTCTGGTTATTTGACAGGAGCAAACAGGAATTATTCAGAGGTATCCCTGCAGAGCTCCTGGACCACATCTGCAACTAAGAATTTTGCACAAACATGGGATCAGATAAAGTTTCTTCTCTTCTTATGTGCAATAACATAGAGAATAGATAGTTACAAAATGTTTAATAAACGCTGATCAAGAGGTGTGGAGAAACAATGGCCCAATGTTGTTGTCAATTATGAACAAAGGACATTGACCCTTCATTACAGTCACCTTGCCCACAGTCTGCAAAGACTTTCTAAGCAGTATCTCACTGGAATTTGTAGTTTTTAGAACTACAGTTCAGCAAGTTTTCTGCAAAAGGGAATCTTGGAGTCTTGTCAACAGGGCAAGTAACAGCATAGCTCTTCAACCAATCACATCGGAGAGTTCTTACTTAGCCATGCAGAGTCAGAACAAGATAGTTTGAATTGTTAATGAAATACTAAATCAAACATCAAAGGAAGTGAAATAAAGAGAAAGGAAGGTGGGATCAATAGAGAAAGATAAAGAAAAAAGACTGAAACAAAAGAATTTTTTAAATCTCCCCAGATAATTAAAATTTTAAGGAATAAGACTCCACATTTGAAAAACGTTTGTTTTCTGTCTCAAAGAGATGGTCAGTAAATAAGACATACCAAAGACTGGAAAATATGCACCTTTTCTGACCAGTGGGTACTGAGTGGTTAAACTTTTCTCTTGGTGAGATACTAGTATGGTGAAACTCCTGATGAAACTGAGCAACTTAGACAATAAAATGTTAATTTACACATTGCATGTCAGGCTGCTGGAAGCTGTTGTACAATTTACTCTTTAATAATGATCATTGGAAGTAGCTTCATGGTTATTTTTAATCATCTACAGTACAAAACCTGGGCCAATAAACATAACTTGAAAAGAATTCCTGACCCAAAAAAGAAATGACTACTAAAAAAAAATTGTATTTCTCTCAGAGTTGCGATATAACTTTTCTTTATCTATTTACAGCTTATGCTGCCTTGCAATGCATGGCGAAAAATGCTAAATTTAACAGTCCTCACAGACTTAATTTATGTTTTACTCAGAGAAGTATAAGGAAACACATTATTCTAACAGAATGCAGTTTAGAAAACTTAGAAACTAGGCTAATCATTTCTCTTTGTCCCGATTCAGAAAACCGACAGGTGAGATAAAAGTTCATGCTATGATAGAAGCCGCAGATACTCAATTATCTTCTGAACCTAAATATTTCATATACTGTATAACAAAATGAATTGTCCCATAGTGAGCTAATGAGAGACTACCCAGCAGTGGAAACAATAGTTATTGTGTAATGTGATTGGATCTCCCATTTTCCATAGAATTAATTTTCAATGATATTTATTATAAGAGGATTAGAAAACTTCAAAAAACATGTGAGACAACAAGGTGCAGGGCTGGATGAACACAGCAGGCCAAGCAGCATCATAGGAGCAGAAAGGCTGACGTTTCGGGCCTAGACCCTTCATCAGAAAAGGGGGAGGGGAAGGGGGTTCTGAAATAAATAGGGAGAGAGTGGGAGGCGGATAGAAGATGGATAGAGGAGAGGATAGGTGGAGAGGAAACAAACAGGTCGAAGAGGCGGGGATGGAGCCAGTAAAGGTGAGACTCACCTCCCGCCTCCCACTCTCTCCCTATTTATTTCAGAACCCCCTTCCCCTCCCCCTTTTCTGATGAAGGGTCTAGGCCCGAAACGTCAGCCTTTCTGCTCCTATGATGCTGCTTGGCCTGCTGTGTTCATCCAGCCCTGCACCTTGTTGTCTCGGATTCTCCAGCATCTGCAGTTCCTACTATCTCTGATTCAAAAAACATGTCATAGGATTTCCCAATGTCACAACAACCGAATCAAGAGCATGTAAGTTAACCTGCTGTACAGATGTTTTATGGACTAAGGTACTTTGTACAAGTTGTCATCTTATCAGACAGCACCAACAAAAGTCTATCTTTCAATATCTGGGACAGCCACAAGCCTTTCCCCATAATTACATTTTATTTCAAATTTATAAAAAGATAATAAAGTAGGCTCAAACTTCAAATCAAATTTAGCATCCAAAACAGAGTCTGTTTTGGCAAACATTTGGAAAAAAAACATGACCTGAATTTTAACTCAATTTAGATGGTTCACAGTATTTTTGCATGTGTTATTGCTTTTGACAGAGTTTCCTGATGGAGAAACATGCTTTTTGCTAAGGTTTGCTGGCATTAATTAATATGCCTCAGAGTTAATGTAAACTGTCTATAGTTACTGAGATTAAATAAATTACTTTTCTGTTTTTGCAGAACAGCATCTTCTGCTGAGACATTTTCATGGTCCATCCTCCACCACAGACTACTGAACAGCCCCTTAGAGTAACATATGAAGGAACATTGGTGAAGCACCTTACCCTAATTACAAATCATCAGCGATTAACACTCAAGTTTTACATCATTTTGTAAAAATGGACCAACAGTGGGCAGACACCATATTGTGCTCAAGAGGCAACTGAAATTGCTTCTGGAGAATGAACTGAGGGATATAGCAAGGGAATGTTATGCTACTAATTAATTAAAACTAGGACAGGTTTGTTAGATATACTTCTGCTGTTAACAAACAAACTCCACAATAAAGGGCTTTGGAAGCAGATACTGCTTACGAAGAATAAATAAAACTGTAAAAGGAATTTGCCAACAGCCTGGAATTCAATCAGAGTGCTGTGCTCTAAGTAATGGTCCAAATTAGCTTGAATTCTTTCATGTAAAATTCTTCACAAAATCTTGCAGATTTCGGCAGTCTTCTGTTTACTAATTCCACTTTATGTAATTAATAGAACTTAGTAAGAATGAACACAGTTTAAATATAAGTACAATCCAAGACAAATGCAGAATTTAGCACATCAGAGATTGGAAAGCCCACCAAAATCTGTTTCTATTTGCAACTAACTATCAGTGGATCATTTGTTCTCTTTTTATGTGTCCAAAGAAGAAAATATTCAACGGTTTTTATTCTACATTTTGGCTGATTTAGTGTCTTTGGACTTGGCACAGATAATTCTAACTTAACATGTCCAGCTAAACTAGCACGCTCCCATTTCAACAACAATATTTATTCCAATAATAATTATCATAATTTTTATCCTGAATCCAACAAGGAATTCAGAAGAATCACCTTCACTCAAAGAGTAGCAAGACTGTGGAAAGTACTATCACAGAGAGCCATGCAAGTAACTACTACAGATATATCTAAGGAGAAACTAGATAAGCATATTAAAGTGAAGAGAAAATAATGATATGATAGAGGATTTAGGTCAGAAAATATGTGAAGAGCATCAAGTACAGTATAAACATTGGCATGAACTGGTTGGTCCAATTGATCTGTTTCTATTCCATGCATCTTATGTAATCTTATAAATGGGAAATGTAAAGTTATAACTGTGCTTTTTATAAATGTGAAAAGTTTGAAATATTCGTATAAAAGAACATCAGCTGTTCACATTTCACAAGGATTAAGTGGGGAATACTGCACCGAAGAACATAAATAAGTATAAAATGGAATGGTGGAATGTTTGAATAGTTAAACTAATTGTTAATGTACAGGTCAGACAAACTAGCACTTTGAATGTATCAGTACTTTTGTCATATTTTATGCATTAGGAAACCAATCACTAGTCCTCTTTGTTCACAGAAATAAGCAAAGATTTATAAATGCAATTGGTATGTTTTGCAATGTTTTAAAATATCTTTTCATTATATGCTGGTAAGAGCTTACCTATGGCAGTGGTTATAAAGGAGACCAGCTCCATCTGTTTTCCATCATTGTAGAAGGCTAAATGCCAGATTCCAGAATCCAGATATCTAATGAATCCTGTCTCTCGATTTGTCAGAGGGATCAAGCTTCTGTGCCGGTGGTGGAATCCCTCCAGACTTCTCACTTCCTGTGCTAGCAGACGTCTGCCATCCAATAACTCCACAAAGCCAAACTACCAGAAACAAGTGATAAAATACATTGCTGTAATTGCTGCACGATAACCACTGTACACATCAATCTCAGAATATCACCTGCCCGATTGAATCAGCTTTTATAGTAATGCTGCACAAAATCCTATTCCCGAGAGCCAGCTATGCAGGAGCCTACAATAGCTGACTTTAGTCAGGCAATGGTTGAGGTTCTGAATCAGACTATTCCTTGCCTCAAATAGTCTTGTTCAGTTTTAAAGCCATCTATCATTGCATCCAATCCCTCCTGATTGCAACTCCATTCTGCTTCAATGATGCAAGTTCTTCCTCAAGCAAAGAAATCAACTCAATGTTTTTCAGATTACAGCAAAAAAAAAACCTTTCTTCCAGTATATCTGATACTTTCAAAACAAAGCCAAAGAGACAGTAACACAATGCTAAGCCATCTTGATACAGTACGTCTTGCGTGAAATTCCACTGGACAATGGGGAGATGCCTGGAACTTAAAAAAGAGCAGGAAAAGGTAATACAAAAAGCATAAAACAAATAGATCCATAAATTAAAAAGAAAATACAAGGATCCTAAGTTGTGACATTATTTTCAACCAAATACTTACTTTTAGCCTCACCTTAAAAAATAGTTTCATTAATCATTTACACTACAGGATCTGAGCTGAACTGAACTGATCATAGGCACAATAAAAGTTACAGTTTCTACGTTGTACACAATGTGTCAATTTCAGCACAAATTGCACAATCTGTTTGTTTTGTGAAGTCCTTTCTCTGCAATCAAGTTTCCATTAAAACTAACAACATATTGCCAAAAGGTAACTTTGCCGTGAATGAGTGTAAACAGGCAATGTTTTTAAATATTACCCTTTTGAGAAAAAAAGAGTTTTAAAAAAAATCCTTCATATATTTAAAAGTGATACCTTGGTGACATTTCATTAAAACAGCTGAAAGTGCCAATCCACCATCTCTGAATAACTTGATTTTCAACCACTGAAGTTCACATTTAAAAAATACGTCACTGAAATAAATAAAAGTCATCTTTAAAACTCTTTAACAGAAGAGGTCAGTGATGTGAATATTTTTAATGTAATCTACATGAATTTTAACAAGGTTTTTTTTTGACAGGTCCCGCATTGCAAACAGGTCAGGATAAAAATCCATAGGATCCAAGGGGATGTGACAAGTTAGATCTTAAACTGGATCAGTGCAGGGTGAAAAGGGTAATGGCTGGTGCTTTTTCCCCTCTAAACAGATAGCTGTTTTCAGTGAATTTCCATGGGGCTGGTACTTTACTTTTCACGGCATACATAATTATTTAAATATAGGGGCCATGATTAAGAAGTATGCAGATGATGTAAAGATTGCTGATGTGTCAATAGTGCAGAAGATAGCTGCAGGAAGACATTAATTGTAGGGTTAGGCAGCAGGAAAGTGCCAACGGAATCCAGTCTAGAGAAATATGAAGTAAAAATCTGGGGAAGGCGAATTCTTTTTTATATTCACATGGATGTGGAAGTCTCTGGCTGGACTTGAATTTATTGCCCGGTTTTAGTTGCCCTTGAGATGGTAATGGTAAGCAGCCTTCTTAAAGCACTGCAGCCCATGTGATGTGGATAGACCCATAATGCTGTTACGGAGGGAATTCCGGGATTTTGACCCAGCTACACTGAAGGAACAGCCATATATCTCCAAGTCGGGATGGTGAGTGGATTGAAGTAGAACTTGCAGGTAGTGGTGTTCCCAATGTATCTGCTGCCCTTGCCCTTCTAAATGGAAGTGGTTGTGGGTTTGGGAGGTGCTCTCTGAGGATCTTCAGTGGATTTCTGCAGTGCATCTAGTAGGTAGTACACACTGCTGCTACTGAGCATCAGTGGAGGATGGAATGGGTGTTTGTGGATGTGGTGCTAATCAAGTGGGCTGCTTTGTCCTGGATGGTGCTGTTTGAGCTGCACTCATCCAGGCAAGTGGAGGCAGTATTCTATCACCCTCCTGACTTGGGCTGGTACATTGTGAATAGGCTTTGCAGAGTTAGGAGGTGAATTACTTGCTACAGTATCCCTAGCCTCTGACTTGCAGTTGAAGCCACAGTATTTTTCAGCCAATCCAGTTCAGTTTTCAATCAATGGTAACCTCCAGGATGGTGATAGTGGGATTTCAGTGAATTTAACACCATTGAATGTCAAAGGGCGGTGGTTAGATTGTCTCTTCATGCAGAAGGCCATTGCCATGCATTTGTGTGGCATGAATGTTACGTAAGCAAAAGAATACAAAATAAATGGTCAGATACGGAGAAGTGAAGCGAAGCAGAAAGACTTTGGAGAGCATGTTCATAGATCTCTGAAGATAGCAGGACAGGTAGAAGAAATCATTAAAAAGACACATGGACTACCTCCTTTATTAGCTGAGGCACAAGAACATGACAACAGGGAGATTGTACTAGTCTCATTGTGCGGGCTGAGGGGAGGGTCAAGGGGATTGGAGGCAGGGATGAAGAGGTGGTCTTCAGCGGCTGTCCATTTGAATTCCTTCTGCCCCAGATTACAGCAAATGCAGCCCGCCCCTCAACTAGGCAGGCTGCCCTCGTTTCCACGGAAACCATTCATTTTTTTGTGCCTGCCATTTAATAGCCCTACCTAGTACCAAGTCAAGTCTTATTGCTTAGCACTTAACTGTTGAGATGATGAGAAGGGGCAGGTATCTCTCTGGGGCCAACTTGCCCAATTAAATGCCCATCCAGCAACCTTCTTTGTCAACTCTAGAAAGGGGATAACTGCAGCCTTGTCTCACTGCTGCGAAAACCATTGTTGCAACCTCCTGGCAGCTTTGAATATAGCTCTCTAATGGTTACATTTGGATAAAATGGGAAATTGTCACATCAAACGAAGATCAAACAAGGTGCATATTAAAAAATATGCTAGTTCTGTCTTCACATGATTGAATTACTGAAGTAATATTTACCTGTGTATGAGATGGGGGTAGACCACGTCGACCATAAATCCCAACCAGAGCATCCTTGCCCAGTGACACGTTAAATTTCAAATACATTGGATGATCTATGAACACTTGAGTGCGCCAGAATAAGCCGGGTGGTATCTTCTGGGTGACTCTCCGCCCGACATCAATTTCTCCTGAATCTATATAGCTATCTTCTGGGATTAAATTATCTGTTTTTCCTGTGAAAATATAGCAAAAATTTTGTACTTCCTTGCACAATGAAGAGAAATTGGCTAAACCAAAATGTGAAGGAGCAAACTTTTCAAAAGGATTCAAAAACTTAGAGCACTTTAGGAGAAAGTAGAGAAAGATGGGGGAAAGCAAAATCATAATATACCGAGACAAAACCAAATGCAGTATTTATTACCCAGCTCTGCGTAGTTTTCTTAGACCCTAAGCTTTTCCTTCTCTCATTTTTGTAAATCATTTCACGAGAATTTTTTTAAAGTATTCTGCAAATTGAGATTTTCAAAAATCTGAAAATCTATTACTAAGAATGGGCCTAGCTAATATAATGGGCTTCAAATATTGGTGAAATTATTATTTTTTCACTAAAATTTAGTGCTGTTAATCTCCTGGACAACCCTATGGCTTGCTATCTCAGTTATTGATTTTGTATCACATTACTGTACACCTATGACATCCTTTTTTAATATAAAATTCTCAGGAGGCTAACTATCTGCTATTCAGCTCCAGATTTGTCTTGACATTTCCTAACCTTGGCAAAAGAATTCTCTTTGTCATCTTATTGTGTGATTCAGAGTAAAAGCATGCCTACAGCTCACTTAATGGTAACATTCAGCTCAGTTTGGCGCTCTACTGTTTCGTGCTGTCAGTTATAATCAGCAAAATGACTAACTTTTGTTATTGGCTTTGTTTTTAATAACTAAAAACAGGATCACACAAGATACCCTTTTAATATACTTCTGCCTTCTGATGAGGTTTGGAATGATTTTTGTTTGATGTCGGCTGGTATTGATGCTTTGGTTTTCTGAATTGTCACAAATGTTTCAATAACAACTCTTCAATTAAAGTCTTCAACAAAACAACCTAACTTTTCACAAAACTTTACTGATGGAGTTTACTCATAATAGTTCAAAGTTGTTTCTGGTGCTAACATTTTCTTAATACTTTGAATTATAAATTACTAATAAGGCAGCAGGGCTGAATAGTTACTAAATGATTTGAATTTAGAAACGATGAACTTAATGACATAGACCACACATTTTTAATTGAATTTTAAAGTGAACTGCAGATCCCACTAATTTTCAAAATTATTGATCACACAACCATTTAAAATCATACAATTCTACAGCTCAGGCTCCAACCTCTACACATTACAACAATTTACACCATGTGCAGAATCAACCAGGCCCACCTAGAGTGGAGAGAAAGACAGACAAGGAAACTTCACTGGATGATAGATTGATTGATTGCATTAAAGGTAATAGACAGAGATGAGAAGCCATTGCAGGGGAGTCTCTTGTGATACTAGTTAAATTAAAATAGAACAATTTTGGGCAATTTTACTTGGCTGCACAAAGGAAGAGAAACATGAAGGAGGACACTTGTGGTGCAGGCTGCAAAAATGTCAAAGGACAAGGAGGGATCATGCAGCATGGACACAGGATGACTGTATTGGTTCTGTGGCAGGGAATAAATGTGATTGAAGCCTGTTAAACAGCTTGCAAAGCCTTGGAGCATAGTGTAAAGTGATGGAAGAAAGTCTTTCTTAAATACTGAATATCTACCTCATAATATTGGTCCAAATGGCACCGTGGGAGTGGAGGCCCAAATTCAAAATCCAGACGGTGGGTTGACCTTTGGCAATTAAGTTCTTGGAACTTTAAAAGACAGGTCTAGCTCCCCAAAGACAGGTGTTGAGAAGCACTTCCATGTGCATTTGAATCTCAATCATGCATACCAAAAGGCCAGCGCACCAAAACCAAATTTTCCTTCCCAAGTAGATTCTGCACAAGCAAGCAATATGTACTTTCAGATTCATGACTACATAACAGATGGTGCAGCTGGAAAGATTTTTTTATTCATTCGTGGAATGACAGCATCGTTGGCTAGGTTAGCATTTATTGCCCAGCCTGAATTGCCCAGAGGGCAGTTAAATGTCAACCACATTACTGTGGGTCTGGAGTCACATGTAGGCCAGACCAGATAAAGGATGGCAATTTCCTTCCTTTCACTGGTGAACTATATGGGTTTTTCCAACAGTCAATAATGATTCATGGTCATCATTAGACTCTTAATTCCAGATTTGTATTGAATTCAAATTCCACCATCTCCCATGGTGGGATTCGAAACCTGGGTCCTGGGTGGCATGGTGGCTCAGTGATTAGCACTGCTGCCTCACAGCGCCAGCGACCCGCGTTCAATTCTACCCTCGGGTGACTGGCTGTGTGGAGTTTGCACATTCACCCCGTGTCTGCGTGCGTTTCCTCCGGGTATTCCGGTTTCCTCCCACAGTCCAAAGATGTGCGGGCTCGGTGGATTGGCCATGCTAAATTGCCCATAATGTTCAGGGATGTGTAGCTTAGGTGGGTTCTAGGGGGATGGGTCTGGGTGGGATGCTCCAAAGGTCGGTGTGGACTTGTTGGGCCAAAGGGCCTGTTTCCACACTGTAGGGATTCTATAAAAAAAGAACATTACTTGAGTCTCTGGATTAACTGTGCAACAATCATACCACTAGTCCATCACCTCGCCTAAACAGTTGTCTTGCAGGACTCTGGAATGAGTAGCCGCTGCTTTTAAGCTATGGGAAGTGTTAATTTATGCCATAATGATGCAATAGAGAGTGGGTTTCCATGGTCTAAACCTAGGGGCACGGAGGATGACTGAGGGAGGCATGCTAGGGTCTAATAGGCATGGGGCAAGAAGGCAGGGTAAGAGTGGAAGGGTGCAAGGTGTGTGAACATGAATAGTGGAGTTACAAATGGGAGGGGCTTCACTAACCAAAACTTAAATAGTAGTAGCATGAGTAGGCCATTCAGTCCTTCTAGCCTGCTCTGTCATTCAATATGATCGTGGCTGATCATCCAAATCAATATCCTGTTCTCATATTTTCACCATACCCATTGATCGCTTTAGCAGGGATAGTGATTGAGGATTTGCTGAAATTGGGTTGGGTCAATTTTGTCAACATTGAGGTCCAGGGAATTAAAATGACCCGACTGGGAAGGTATTGGAATCATTACACCAATAGATAGAAATGACACACAGTAGGGTCAGAGTTCAAGGGTCATGGATAGGAAGTGGATGGTCACATGGGGTGGGGGAATCTCCAAAAGTGAAGGAGCAGGTAACTTGGATAATAGGGGAACTAAGGGTCACGGTAAGCATGTGATGGTGATGGGTGTGGGCTCAGGGGTGGAAGGGGAATTCAAGCATGTGGATCATAATTTTTAATGGGGTCCAGTGTAGAGGGGTGGAGGCTCCAGGGTGACAGAGGAGAGGCTAACCCTAACATGGGTGTGGCAAAGGAAAAAGAGGGAGAATTTGGTGGATGACTAGGAGGGAATGAAAGCGAGGTGCACCATTTTACCATATTCTAGCTCAGAAACCAGTTCCTTCTCACAGTGAACAGTCAGGGAGAAAGGTGGGAAGAGTTATTGTGGTGCTCCCTGGGCTGACCAAAGGAAACCCATCTAATAATGCCTCATCTAGATGATGGCCATCCTCATATCTGTTTTCTCTCTGGAGAAGGCCTAAGGACCTTTTCTTCCTGACTCAGGAATCTCTTGTCATCAAGATCCTAGCAATGCCAGAACAGAAGTCAAGCTTGAGATGAAGGCCTTCTGCCATTGTCTAAGGCAGTGACATAGGAAGAGCTGCAAAGAAAGTATTGACTAGATCCACGCTATTTATTCACATCTCTCTCGTTATGCATGCTGGAGGTGGGAGGCAACAGCCTGAAGTGAAGACCAGTAATGGTAAACCACGAGGCCAGCACAGTGATCCAAACCCAGAAGTGGTAAAATACTCTAAGTGAAGCTCAGCAGTGGTCATGGCCCATAGTTAGAGATGCTCACAGCTAGTATCTGTTTATGATGGGATCTTCTTTGGGTAGATCTGCTACCACCAACTGTTTTCTTAATAGTAGTCAGCTGTACTAACCATGAATTAAACCTGTGCCTCTACTGCTGGGGACTTGAGTAAAAAGAAGCAGATTATTACATAATAAGACAACGGATACCATTAGCTTGAGACTGGTTAACTGTATTAACATTAAGTAAGAGGTTGCTATCTCCTAAAGTATATTAAATAGGTCAATTCTACATGTCTATAGATGTCTACATGTCAAACTAAGCATAAACAACAAACTGACTAAATCATCCATTTACATATCAATGGGGGGTTTAGTTATTCCAAAGATTTCACTTAACTCTTTCAGATCAACTGTCTTATACAACAAGGCTCATTAGCAATGATCTTTGAGACACTGAACTGCAGAAAGCCCAGACAGAAGTTAAAGAAAGTGTAGGAGAAGGGCCCTGGTGGAGTATACTGTTGGAATTAGGAATGAATCAAATAGGCCTGAATAAGCAAAACAATACTGAAACAAAATTACTTCCAGAGATTGGGCTGGGAAACAAGCTCTCAAAAAACTACACTGGATGGCAAGTGCTTGAAAGAACAGGCATGGTCCAAGCCATAGAGGATCTGCATTAGTATCCCGGTGACTTTTACGGAGACTCACAAGTGCAAAGAGAGAGAGACCGCTGTAAGGTGACAGCAGCACAGAAAATTAAACACAGGCCAGAGAGGGCTGTGGGAATCAAAGCAGTGGGGCACAAAAAGTGATAGGATGACTCTTCCAGAGGGACAGGCCCAGAGCAAGAATTCAATTTCCTTGATGGTAAAGAACTGTCAGATGAATTTGGATACACCGAGATTAAAGTAAATAGCAGATAAACCAGTTAGAATTGGGATACTGGAGAAGATGCGTCAATCGTTTCAGATGCCAAGCCTCATAACCTCATGGTTGAGCCCATGAATCTCAGTTTAAGCCTGAGGGCTCAAGGTGTACAAACATTAGAGTAAGAAGTCAGGTGTACATCACACTTCATTACAATGGAAAGTATATTATGAAGACATTGTACATAATTCCCAACCATTAAGATTCTTTATTAAGCAGAGTTACTTATTTGGCTTTGGAAATGCTTTAGCCAGTGCACAGTCCAAACATTATTACAGGACAGGGTAGACTCTTCATTTCTCTTAAAACAAAAACTGAAAATGGCAGGAAAAGAATATGTCAACGAGGTTGGTGGCTAGCTACCAGAGAACATTCCGGATAGTGGTTCGAGCTTTCATAATTTAGCTACAGAGAAGGAAACCAGCACACAAGTCACTCATTTATTTGAATCTGAAACTTTGTACTCTCCTGTACTTGTGGATTCAGGGCACATTGTCCTCAAGACCTCGTTGTCTCTTTGGAGGAGAATCAGTTCTTTCTTGAAGCACTTAAAAAAAATTTAAGTTATTACTTATTGCACAGAACTTGCCAAGGAGATGCAGTGACAGTCACTATAGTTACAATTAGATGAAGAAGTTCCTACCAGAATGAAAAGCCAAGTCATTGCTGGGAAGCGAAGAAAGGTAACTTCTGTCTTAGTGCAATCTCCAAAAGGCACATGACATTTTAAACTTTCCTAAACCAGTGAAGTGGCCATAAAATCTGAGGCAGCACCAACGATCAAGTTCAAAAGAGAGCTTTAACCATGTAAGGAAGTGGATTCAAAGTTTCAAAATAAAATTAATGGCTGAATCAGGATGGATGGATACACAGGCAGAAGCCAACTATGTACAACTATGTGATCACGCACAGAGAACATGAAGGTAAGCTTGAAATGTTTTGAGAGAGAGACTTCAATCCTCAGCAAAGAAGAAGTGCAATGACTTCAAGTAGCTAAACAATAGATGATCCAGAGCAGATAAGAGATTATTAGGTCCAAAACGGAACAAAGTTAATATTCAACATGGAGAAGTAGTTGATCTGCATAGATAGCAGTTGGAGGCTGCAAGAGGAACCCATCAACATGCTGGGAAATTACTAGAGTTTCTTTCAAGACCAGATAACTGAGCTCTTGCACACACAATGTCCTGAGAAACTTAAGAGTTTGAACCACTCACGCTGTGACAGGATTTAGTCTAACTACCTGAGTGAGACTGTAAACCTCACCATCTGACTGTTAGAAGTCAAATAGCACAACCAAGCCTTGCAGGTTGAAAACAAGAAACCTGCAGGTGATTGCAGAAATCCCACACTTGGACAGCATAAGTTGTACAACAAAGAGATACTTTGAAGTCAGAATAAAGGCTTTTTGTTACCGAAATATTCAGAACTCCAAGATCAAGGTAAACAACTAGCTGAAAGAAAACTTTTTGTTACAGTTAATGAGTGATGACCTAGTCTTTTAGAAAAAGCGCTGGAGAGAGAGAACAAGAATCTTCATTCCCTTCTAAATAACAGAGGTTACCTGTGGAAGAAGATTGCCCTTTCAAGTAGCTCTGCAATTCAGAGCACCACACAAGAATTTCCTTTTGGTCCTCCTTTGGCAGTTTATCCTTTTATCATCCAGTTCCACTCTCTCATGGAATCCTTGAGATGTCCATGCACCTCAGCAGCCTTATGTTGCAACAACTGTCAAAGTGATACGATTAATTACAGAAAGAGGAATCCTGTCCTAGAAATGGTAGGGGAACTTCATCTCCTCACCGCCAGTATAATCTTCTGAACAACCTTTGTTCTTCCTGCAGTTTATTATATTTCATAGGTCTGAGGGAAAGGCAGATAGAAAGCAGAGTGAGAATTTCACTTCCTTATCTTCCATTTAAAGAGGCTGTGATTATGGGAGTCCTGAAGTCTTCTCCTTTAAATCAGCTTTTCCTGGATTGGTCTTCACTGCTTCAGGATTTTGTGCGGTTCACAGCCCAAGAGGAGCTGTCATCAGAAGTTGCAATTCCATTCCATCAAAGTATTAACCCTTTGAGGAAGCAACAAGATGTATACATTCTAAACATTCTTGAAGAGAACGAAGAATGCTATTGCAGACTATTCTCCCAAGCACAATAGACTTTGGAAGCTTCGGGAGTGAGGGGAGATTGGATAAAAAATGTTAAAATGTTTATGGCTAATGTTAGTGTTAAAAAGGGAACACTGTAAAAGTACTCAGGGGCAAGTTGCAGAGTAAATGGAATTACACCTTTACTTTGAGTATAGTTAGTGAGTATGTGTAGAATGAGCAAAGCCACAGTGATGTCAGAAGACATGGATCTGGTGTTTGTGTCTGTAGAGCTCCAAGAACAATGTCCTCCTTTATCATCCTCCACACATTCTGTTGCTGTTCACTCAAGAGTGTAGGTTTTGTCCTACTATAACTTCTGTCCACTGGAGCAGTCTCCCAGATCCAGCCATCTGAATCAATCTTCCCCGATTTCTGCAAAATCTCTTCAAATCCTATCCCTTGATCATGCCTGTCCTCCAATATTCTATTTTACCTTTTGTTACCTTTCATTCTCAATGTAAAACAATGGTGGTAGCAATGAGAATGCAACTGTTTTTGTAAAGTTGACAACAATTTCTGGGTTGCACTCAGATGCAGAAAAATATAGAAATTAATAAATTGTGGTCAATGATTTTTGCTTTGGGTGCATGCTTGAAATCCCTCAGGTTGCAAAGTAGAAATTATTCAACCGACAGGAACTGGCTTTTTACACCAACAGTTTTGTGTAAAGGTCTTTTGAAAAAGTTACACTTGGTTCAATGAGATGCAACGGGGTTTTTATTGGCATATTAATTCATAATTACAGATTAACAGCCTCGGTGACACTGATAAGCTGTTATATTTATGGACTGCCAAATTTCTCAACTATGATAAAACAAAATCACATTTTAAACATTTTTTAAAAGTAAGTATATTTATGGTATTCAATTGTTTTAAATTCAAAATATGTGTCCCAATAATTGTTTTTCTTCTGTGTAAATCCTTCCTAGTTTCATGTCTGTGAGAATACATCAGTGTGAGATTGGTTACCGATCCCAATCTTTGAGCTTAATTTTCACACAATAGTTTAGAAATAGTAGGCGGCTTTATTTCCGGGAACCGACAGCTGATTGTTTTCTGGCTCAATCATCCCAAAGACGTGCAATTAAGTAGCTGACTTTGGCACTGCCGTCAAATTTAGATCCTCAGGGAAGTTGCGGGGATGGAAGGGCAATTCAGAACATGCTATTAAAAGGCAGACCAGCAGACATGACAATGGTCACAGTGAGAGTGCTGTTGAGATAAAATACATAATACAGTCTACAGCAAACAGAGGCAATATGGGCTATTGAGATGTCAGCCATTTTTTTCACACCCAATACCATGTCTCTTACAGCAGACTTCAGGAACTTCACATGCAATGACAAGTCTCTGTCTCCAGATAACCATCCAATTTGTCATCTTCCCCATTCAATATGCAGATTGTACATCGCATTCACCCTACTCCAACTTCCTATTGTGTGCTCACTTCCTGTGAACTAACAAGTTGCACACATGGCAGGATTTGATGTGATGCTGTCAATGATTCCGGGCAAAATGGCTGTCGATCGAACCATTAACAAACCTCAGTTGGATTCCCATGTGGTGGCCGCTAGCGGCACATGCAGGCAACTTCCGGGAAAAAAAGGGAAGAGACAGGAATACTTTGGCATACTTGTTTGAGAGCTTCATTTTCCCCTAATTTTCCTGCCCGAACCACCTCTGCCTCTGTCTCCATTGTTGTTGTACCTGAAGGTTCCTTTGAGTTGACGCCAGCCTCACTAAAGGGAAAGGCAAAATCTACACCTTAGCAATTGCTAAGTATTGTGGGAAGCTTTCATTGATGCCAACGGTGAGCACTGTTGCTATGTTGTGAAATCTGAGCCTTTAAGCTTTCTCTCCATACATGAGAAATACAGTACATTAATCACTTCGACCAGACTCTTGGTCACCTTGCAGGTGCAAAATGAATCAAATGATAAATGTACTTCTGAAGCAAAGGTACATGCATTCCAATTTTTTTTAACCTTTAAACTAAAGACATTGAAAAGTATCCAGCAGTCTATTCTAACCAGATTATTAAAACTCCGACAGTGCAATAATAAGGAACAGACGAGTCAGTAGAATCAATGTTAGGGTTACCAAAACAATCTCTTAAAATATACATTGGTTTGATTACAGTTAATTCATTATAAGTTCATGGATTACTAAAGCAAGTAATTAACTTCTCATGGTTTTTGTGTAATTGCGTAAAGAAAATACGGTAGTATAAATAAATTTCTAACATAATAGGAGGCCATAGACAGGCTACGTGGCAAGCCACCAAGCAAGACAGGGTGACACTCTTTATGTTTGATCTCCCTTCTTTCCATCTATATCATGAATTATTTTCAAGTACAACTTTAAAAAAAATGCTTTATTTAGTGTTGGCCCAAAGATATCCCAACCACGACCTAATGCAACCTCTCCTTCCTTTGATGTACACTGCTGTAACGCTGTTGATGTTTCCTCAGATTTTGATCACATCATCCTCCTCTGTTGCTTCCTGTTTCAATCTAATTTCTACCGTTCCTCACTCTTACTCCTTCAACTTCCCTCTTCCATATTTCTATTGAAAATACCAATTCAAAGGAAATGTTCTTGCGGTCATTCAAAACAACAACTTGCATTTATGTAATGGCTTTCAATCTATTAAAATATCCCAAGAGGAATGTGATTATACAAACTTTGACATTAGTGCATATGAGCAAAGAGGTAAGTTTCAAGGAGTATTTTAAGAGGTGGCGGATGAGGTGACAGATGGAGATGTTTGGGCAGTGTATTGGAGAACCTAAAGCCTCAGATACCGTGTTGCCTCCTTTGGATATTAGGAACAGCTAACTCCGATCTCTTTTGGCTAAAAGTTATCACTTGCCCTGCTCATGACATTTATATGTTTTTGCTATCAGGTTCTTAATTTGTTAAGGTTTTAAATCAACTTCTGAAACTTGTGTGAATAACATTGTTATGGAAATTCTGATCAGAATCGGAATCCCTAGTTCCAACCTTGATTGGATCAAAAAAAAATTACTCAGATGATTTTAGATGACTTTTACTGTGGACATTCCTGGATAAGAGTGTCCTGAAACGAAAAAAAAGGAAAAAAAAAACTGTCTAGGAATCCTCGCAGCCAGCATGAGAAAGGGTCATTGTCGAAACCGTGGCCCTTTATGCAGCAGCCTGTGCTGGGTTTAGTGATTCAAATGTCCAGCAGTCCCTTTGACAGCTCCTGCGAGAGGATAAATACGTCAAGTAAATATAGGGTTTTGGGAGGCAGGTGGGAGGGGTGAGTGGTAGGGTACCAGGAGGATGAGGGAGTGCATGATGCTAAGTGGGTGAGGTGTTAGGGTGGCAGATGGTTGAGGGGGAGAAGGGTGATAGGTAAGGGTATGACAGCTCCAGGTAGGTTGAGCAGCTGTGCCAGTAGACAATATTAACTGGGTGGAATCAGCTCCAGTGAGGTTAGTAGGGAGGAATATAGTGTTCTGCATGGGGTTTGGGGGTGGGGGGGTGGTGATTCCAGGCAGTTGTCAGATAAGGTGCTGGATGATGATGTTGGGGTGATAGCAGAGCCATTACTGAAGGTTGGTACTGTTCAGTGTGGGAGTGTCAGGGTGAGTGTTGGGGAGTGCCTGTGTAAGTGTGAGGTTCAGTTAAGCAGGAGTTTGAGCAGATTCCTAATCCACAAACATTTCCTAGGTAATAATTAAACTTCAGCAAGTAGGATCCATCAGAATTCTCTGACTTTGAGGGTCTTTTTTCAGAGAGTTTCAGATACAGGAGAATTGCCCATTGGAACTTTCAATTTGTTGGGTAATTCTCTGAGTCAGCTGTGTTGGGACTTTTGCATGATCATAACATGCAATTCTAATCTAAACTACTCGTATACCTACCCAACCATCGAAATATCCGGAGCATTGAATCTGGCAACTCCAACTTTGCTTCTGTTTAAATCCTTCATGACTTTGATGTTCATTATCAGGAGCAATGCAGTTCACTTCTTTCCATTGTGTGTATTGACTTATGAACATAGAGGTTAGAAGCAGGAGTAGGCCACTCAGCTTCTCTGGTCTGCTCCACCACTTAATAAGATCATAGCTGATTGGATAATCCATTGGCCAACCCATCCTCAATAATCTTTCACCCCCTTGTTTATCAAAATCCACTTATATATGACTTAAAACATTCAAAGACTCTGCTTCTTCTGCATTTTGAGGAAGATAGGTTCCAAAATCTTTCAATGGTGTAATAAAAAAACCTCATTTTTGTCTTAAACGGGTGATCCCTTAGTATGAAATATAGACCCCTAAATTCTAGATTCTCCCAAAGAGGAAACGTCCTTTCCTGATCTGGACTGTCCACCCAGAATCTTATATAATTCAATTAATATGCCTCTTACACTTCTAAACTCCTGTGGATACAAGCCTAGCCTGTCTAAACGTTCTTCATAGGACAACGAGCCTATTCCAGTGTGAATTCAAGGAAGCTTTGCTGAACCACTTCCCACACACATATACGCTTCCTTAAATAAGGAGACGAACACAGTACACAACATTCCAGATGCGGTCTCACCAGTGACCTGTATAACTGAAGCATAACCTTTTGTATTCAATAACCCTAGCCAGAAATTATAACATTCTATTCCCTTTGCCACATGCATACTAACCTTTTGTGATTCATACACTAGCTCACCCAGTTCTCCCTACAGCTCAGAGCTCTGCAATCTCTCAACGTTTAAATAATCTGCTTTATTACTTTTCCTGCCAAAATAGACAACTTCACACTTTCCCACATTATACTCCATTTGCCACATCTTTTCCCATTCACTTAAACTATCTGTATTCCTTTGTAGCTTCTTTATGTTCTTTCACAACTTACTTTTCTATTTGTCATTTGTGTCATCAGCAAATTTATCAACTTTTGATTCCTTGATCCAAGTCATCTGTATAAAATATGAAGCCCTAGCACTGATCCTGGTGGCGTACTGCTTATAGCAAGAAGAAAGCAGAAAAAATATTTATTTTGCCTATTCTATGTTTCCTGTTAGTGAGCCAATTTTCTGTCCATGCCAATATCTTACTCTACATCATAAGCTTTTATTATTAGCAAAAACCTTTGATGTGGCATCTTATCAAACGCTTTCTGGACTTCAAACCATAGTTTATCCACTGGTTCGTTTTAATCCATAGCATATGTCACTTCCTTAAAGAACACCAATAAACTGGTTCAATATGATTTCCCTTTGACAAAACATTTTGATTACGTCTGATTAGCTTGAATTGTTCATAGTGTCCTGTGAAAACAACTTCAACAATCGTTTCTAAAATGTTCCCTATGACAGATTTCAAGCTAATTGGCCTGTAGTTGCCTGCTTTCTGTCTCCTTCCCCTTTTAAATAACAGAATTAGCTATTTTCCAATCTAATGGGACCTTCCATGAATTGAGGAAACTTTGGAAAATTAAAACCAAGGCATCAAAAATCTCATTAGCCACTTCTTGTAAGACTGCAGGATGAAGTCAAATAGGATCCAGGGATTTGTCCCATCCTGCAGCTCTAATAATTTAGTCTGTACCACTTCTCCGGTGTTTGTAATTTTCTTGAGTTGCTCCCTCTCTCCCATTTCCTGATTTATAACTATTTCTGGGATATTATTAGTATCCTCTAAAGTTATAAAGATGCAAAACTCCTGAGTAATTCATCTGCCATCTATTTAATTTCCATTATTAATTTCCTCAGACTCATGTTCCATAAGAACGACTCTCACATTGTTAACTCTTTTTTATTATCTTTAGAAAATGTCAGGGCCGAATCTTTTGCTTTTTTGCCTAAATAAAAGTTGTGTCTTGTTTACTTGGAGGGATTCTTGCCATGAAACCCAGTGAGATTTCTCACCACATCTTACCAGACACACTTCCTTAACTAGCTTCCCCGCCTCATACTGTCCCTCACAGCCAATTCTCATCCCATCCTACCACCAGCACTGCCTGAACAACCTGTTACTCAGTGGAGATCCTCTGAAAGACCACATCCCTGCCAACACATCCCCTTTCAAAGGCCATTGTGCACTTACACAAGCGGTGGCAATCCAGCAATGCTGCTCAGCAGCAACACCATGGCACAGCAGGTACATAGCTGGCATGGCTGACACTGCCTCGCACATACAACCTCAATCACTCACTCTTGACCCGGCAACACAGTTCCTCTGTTCTGAGTTACATCCTGTATAAACACTCTCTAAGTACTTTGTTCTCAATATCCACTGGCCACCTAGATTTTGTCATTGTCCAGTGGAGGGATATAATAAACAGGCAAGCAATTGGACAATTCCAAAAATGAACTTTTATTTAGTCAGCAAAACTGAATGCAAATTAAACGAGTAGAGGCTTCAATTTACAAACTTTGCATGGTGGTCATTTGCAATCATCTCACATCCACTAGAACTGAGTATCAATCAGGTCCTGTCAGGATCAGATCCTGTCGGGCTTGTAGCCGCCAAAGCTGTTGAGCTGCATCATCCACAAGGATAGCTTCCCACATCTCAGTAGCATCATCCTTCTCTGTAGAAAACTGCTCCCATTCCCCTGGTTTCTCAATATCCAGCACATTGCCTCACTATCTGCTTGAAATGAACAGACCACAGTATACCAGAATAATGTGGCACAATCTGTCTGGACTAGACTGGACAGATTCCCAGACCAATCTTAGCAGAGGAACTGCATTTTCAGGAGCCCCATGTTCTGCCCCACTAGGGCCCTGGTTGAGGTGTATCCACCAACTTGTTGAAGGTGCCAAGCTGGCAGAGTGACCAACATGTTACATCAAAAAGGGAGCGCCTGCTGCACTCTGACCCACTCCCAATCCCAGACCAACATCAACCATGAAACCTGCCACTGATTTCATTGCCATACTTACGTGAAACATGATGTAACCAAGTTCTCCTCATCTCATAGATAGTAGGAACTGCAGATGTTGGAGAATCTGAGATAACAAGGTGTAGAGCTGGATGAACACAGCAGGCCAAGCAGCATCAGAGGAGCAGGAAGGCTGACTTTTCAGTGAAGAAGGGTCTAGGCCTGAAACATCAGCTTTCCTGCTCCTCTGATGCTGCTTGGCCTGCTGTGTTCATCCAGCTCTACACCTTGTTATCCCCTCATCTCATGCCATCCTTAGAATTTCCACAAGTGATATGATGATTTGGTCAGCATTTTTCACATGTTAAGTCATTGACACTAACTTCTCACCACTGAGATGACAGTTTTTGATTTGCAAACACCAACAGAATGGCGTAATCTGCTTTTGACAAGCATTTGATGCTTAAGGATGTTCATTCTGCACAAATTGCACATGGGTGAAGAAACAATTACAAATAAAATAAGGCTGCAATTTGCAAATACATGCTCCACCTTTTTTCACTGTAATGTCCAAGCATCCAGGAGATGTGGATCACACATTTTTGCCCATCAAAGTGACACTGACTTAGCTCTCTTTGGCTGTTGCATCGCTCTGTTTCAGCTGCATTTCACATCCAGAGAATGGCATGTGATGGCACTTTGCGGTGAATACCATCAGCATCAGCCTCTGACTGGTTATTAGGTATCCCCCGATTATCCCCCAGATCCCCCGAGCTCATCCCGGTATTCTCCAATTACCTAGGATGTCCCATTTTACATTGCACTACCCTGACCGCCCAGTTACACTCATTCGCCCCCCGTGTAGAGCCCAACACATTGAACTTCACCTCCAACTGACGCCCCTGCTCCATTAACCCCATATATTACACCAAAACGATGTCTGCCCTGCTCCGTGGAAGAGAGGTGCAAGTGGTTGTTGTCTTGGATTGTATCCTGAGAAGGTGTTTAGTGATCAACAACATGGAGGCTCCTCGCAGCCAGTGATGAGCTGAAGTCACCAGGTGCCCCGCTGACTTCCACATCGAGAATTTTCGATGTCTAGCTTGGTCGGTGCATTTGTTCATATGGGAAGCTGCATATTAATGAGCGGAGTTGCCGTTGCCTTGCCCAGCAGGAAGCTCACCTTGCCATTTGGCTAACGCATAAAAGATGCAGTGAGTTTCTCCTGATGTCAAGATGGGCCTTGCCAGACTTCTCATCCAATTCTGGCACAAATCTCGCCATGGCCCATGTTGCTCAGATCCCTATAAAATTTGGCCCCTAACATCATTTACATATATATTTCTACTTTGTTTTCTCTCGTACTTTAAGATTTCTCTTTGAATCTTCTAGCATTCTTTGTTGCTTTTTATGTTCCGTTTGATATTCTGACCGGCCATCCATCTTTCTTTAGTTTTACATTTTTTCTTTAAGTTTGATATGTGTTCAACTTTTTGAGTTAATCACAAATGGTGGCTTCTTCCCTTGGGATGTTTCCTTTTTTGTTGCAAAATAACGTTCCTGTGTATTCTGAATTCTCTGCCGATAAAGAGCATTGAGTACGAGTGTCAAATGTTTTACACTCCTGCCATCAAAGACTGTGCCAATCCAGTTCATCTCATTATTCCGATAATGAAACAAAAGCCCAAAATGTGCATGTTAGGCATGGTTTAGTAGAAACATGCTCACCTCTCAGTGAAAAACTTACAAGTTCCAGTTCCATTTCAGAGACATGAACACAAGATATAGGCTGATACTCCAGTCCAGTGTTTTGTATGAAACATCAAATAGGGACCCCAATGGCTTTCTCAAACTCAAAAGGACTGTTTCAGAGTTGAGGAGACTGGTCCTGGCCATTACTTCCTCCTTAATCAATTAAGTGTAATACATTAGCTACAGTATATGTTATTGACTACAATCCATATTAATTCTACTTTTCCTTAGGAAATATTCAGACAACCAACCTGCTGAATAGTTATTCAAACATAATCCCCACAAGTGATATCTACTGGCAAAGAGTCATCACATCAAACTAATGGCAAGAACTTTTGAGTCACAAATCAAAAATTCTTCCTAATTCTATACCTGCAGGGATGTGTTAACAGCAAGAGATTCCAGATTTAAAAACATAGTCTGTCATTGTTCATCAATATAATGTAGGTATATGTTGTAAGATCAGAATGTCGGAATTGGTCCAATTTAAAGGTTATCCAACTCATTTCCAGCTGTGGAATGTATTTTAATTTTCACAGCAGTGCTTTTAAATAGCTTGCATTTCAGAAGAAGGTTTGTAATGTACTGTTATTGTAGAAATTTACATTTGACTCCATGATTAGCACAACCATGCAAAATGTTTTCACAGTAGCCCTTTGTTTATGGGAATACATCATGGTCACAAAATAACATTGTAATCCACCGCAATGCATATACACATAATACAGTGCACATTAATTTGACAAAACCTCACATAAGATTAGAAAGTTGTCCAAAAACTGAGAAAACTCTTTTCAAAATTTGTACCAATAAGAAGGCAGAATATATTAAAAGGGAACATTGTATGTGCAGTTCTATAATTATAATTTACAAATAAAGCCTTGTATATTAAACATAAAGTACACTGCAGATTTAAAGCCAGTTTCATAGTATTGATTATGTTTACAGTAGACCATACCTTCACTGGTTCCTTTGCCTTTCCTTTCAGGCAAGCCTAAACCTGTGCCACCAGAGGGAGACAATGTGACGTCCGTTGGCACTGGCCAACTGCTGGCTCTGTTCTCACCGATCTGATACATCTGCCCTTCCATCGGCTGCAGGTGCCAGTTTAGGCCAAACAGGTGCATGGCTGTGATAGCAATGAGAAAAGTCATCTTTTTCTGGCTGGATCACTGCAGGAGTTCTGGATAAATTAGGCACCGATGTACAGTACAGTGAGGTGGCCTGGAGTAGGTCTTTTCCCTATTTTAAGTTATGTACTGCTGATAATTAATCCATGTAATGATCCAGTAATCTTCGCAAACGTGCAGTGCAAAATTGAAAGAACTGGGGTCGGTGAAACCTTTCAATATTGTGCAAGGTTTCAAAAATCAAAATTAATTCCTACCGTGGCCTACAAAGCCATGTCTCAAAGGTTACAGATCGTTGATTAATGTATTATATTCGGTAATAGCATTTTTTTTATCTATTGGTGATGATATTTAACTTTGCATCTTGCATGTCCTATAACTATGCTTGTTCAGTCTTACAATTTGTACAATTTGCCCAATCAATTTCTTGTGCTAAACAGCAATAGACAGTAGTAACAGTAAAGGTGTTATATGATACATCCTGGAATTACATTTGAACTTTTGCGAATGTCCAAAACAAGTGTAGCAGGTCACTACCTCAAATAAGAGGAAAAATTAGGAAGGCCGTAAAAGGCTTGGTTGGCCTGCTACCACCCATTTTGTGCCTAAGATGAAATTGAATTTTGCACCGCATATGTCTGCTTTGGACGAGAATGAATTTACAGAATACATCACATCTAAAATCAATCATTTAGTAGCTAAGTAAGTTCATCAATTTATTGTCCATTTGCATAATTTGTGTAATGATCTGAACTTGCCCAATTTTTGTTTTGTGACATTTTTAAAAATATTGCCCATGGTATGGATGACCAATGAGAGATAACAGTCACAACATGGACAGTTCCTCCTTACATGGGAGAAATGTTATGATATCTTGTTTAGTGATGCCATATCAGATGTTTACGACATGATAATCTTGGAAAGCAAAAATAAAAATAGGATGATATCTGCCCTTTTTAGTAGTTTTGTTTTAAATTTATCATCAAGTGATTCCTGATAACTATTTAATTTTGTCCTGATTGTGTTCTGTTTCTTTTTTGGACTTTGAAATGAACAATGATAACATTGTCCAAGTTATTTTCAGCAGTATATGTACATATTGGAGGTAGCAAGTGTTATTTTTCAAAAATATGACCTTGAATAACCAATTGCAGTCAAATTGAGTCCACATCACTATCCAATACTTGAAACAATTCTTCTAATGGCATTTATATGGCACTTTTTCATAAGAGAATTGGGTACACCTTTGAGTGATTTCAGTTTGCATCTTTTAGAATTAAGTAGGGATTAAAGATTGAGAATATTTTAGCTTCTTGATTGTCTACAAAATCAGCCTTTGAGTCAGGACCATCATAACACAAATGATGAATGACTAAGTGATCTGTCTATCTCTAAATGACTAAGTAGCAATCATGATATGTTCTATCCCTGAAATTATATTATGAGATATAGTCTCATAAATATTTATCTTTCTGATTTGTGATTTCTCTCTTTTTAGATGGAAGTATTAATTATTAATTTGAAAGGATAATTTCACGATTGGTATCACAGAAGCAGCTAGTTCTGATGATTATGTAAAGCATTGTTTGATATCTTGAAGCTCCCGTCAGAAATTTGGGGCCCATTGTTTTTACTTATTTTGTGGCTGTTGGAAGTGGTTTCCTGAGATGTGCACATGATTGTTCTCATGCAAACAGGCCATCGATATTAATGGCAGAAAACTTTTATTTTAACAAAGTCATAATGGAATTGTACCTTGGGAACAGCAAACGCCATATCTCAGGGCACAATAAAATATGGCGCAACTTGCCATGAGAAAAACATGCTTCAGAAAAGCAGTCAATATTTGTCCTGCATACTATCCAATGCTTGGCTTTACAAACTCATTCCATATTCTTGCAAATGTCTATTTAAGCTTGTGTTACAGTTTCAGATAGCAATACAGAAATTAATATTTTGCAAACATTTTATCACATATGCTATTAATATATTCCTCTAGAATGCACTATTGCAAGGATCTTTGACATTAGTTTACTAATTGAACTGGAAGAGAAAGGGATTTCATCACAGCATGCCTCCTCAGCGTTGTAAGTAATAAGGCAACAATGTGACTCTGTTGATCAAAAGCTGGTAGCTCAAGGGGAAGTATTTTTTCAGTGCATGAGGGAATTGACCGATGTGAATCTTATTTCTAATTTTAAAAGAGTACATTAGACTCCAATCTGTTCTGACTTAGGGGAATCTTTTGTTCTTTTGTTAGCCCTATCACCTTACTAATTCATCACACAGCTGGATAGGCAGGACAACTACTGCACTCAGCAGAAACAAAAAGTGTTGAAGGCTAAAAGAAGACCAACAAAATTATGATCCACAAGGTCAACGAAAAAAGGCCTGTTGGGAAAGATTGATGGAGTGAGAAAGTGAAAGTGTGCTTAGGATGAGAAGACCATGACTGATTGCTGAGAGACAAAAAGAAAACTATAGGCAGTTAATGATGCATAAACCCCAACAAACAAAACCCAGCACAGAAAAATATTCACATTATTCCATGAGCTTATTGACTTAGTTTGGCCACCCAGTAATGAATTTCCAACCAAATCAATTTCTATGTGTGAGATTTAATTTAAGATTAAAAAAACAGAAGCTTTGCTTGCTGCAGTGTTTGGTTTATGGATCTTGACATTAACTTCTGTGAGGGATGAAGAATTAAATACACAGCAATATTCTATGTGTCAGAAAATGACAATGTATCTCAATGCAGGCTAACTTCAAAATAATGTTTATGCTTTTAGGGGATGCAAAAAAGGAAATGTAACTGTTAACATCTTTAAATAGGTAAATGAGGACTGGTGTAGCCACCTACATCCTATCACTGTCAAAATTGTAGGCCTGATGAGGTTGCTGAGAGCAAATTACAGCAGTGAAAGGAAGCTACAGCACTTGGATCATGCCATTGTAACATGAACTGTTTTTTTGCAGTTGGCTGCATGCGATATGCTAATCTATGAAGCATGAAAATATTCAGGTTCGCTTGGCCCAGAGTCCAGTAATACCTGTAATAATTAGATTTTGTCTTGTTACTACATCCAGAGTCAATTTGACAGGACGTGAATATTATGTAGGTGTATATGATTCGAATGCATGATATGTATAAAGAGAGAAAAAAACCAGCACAAGACATTTAAAATGAAAAAATGTGTCAGACATGCAGCTCACTTCAGTACTGTTCTGCAGTGCCAGCACTGTGAGCAAGAATTAGTCATTTGTTTTCACAGATAGCAAGCAGAGCAAGGTTTGGTGGGAGGGTGGGGGGTAGTGGTGAGGAGGCAGTGTGGTTTGGGAGTGTAAAGGGATTACAACAATCATCTCTGATTTAACCATCCGATGATTGAAGCCAGTAGTAAGTACTGTCTCTAATAGTTACAGTATACCTCTAATTGAAAGTAAAACAGAACATTTCATTCACACTGAAATTTACATTAAAAAGCAATTCTATGGACAACATTAACTTATGTCTCAGTTTCTGAGCAGTATTGCTACTTTGGCTTGAAAAACATTTTGTCCAGATGACTGTTTTTTGCAGAGATGTGATCAAAGCTGGTTAGCCTCTGTTACATAGCCAAGAAGGAGATTTTGCCACATTATTGGAAGTGCCTGTAAATCACTAGGTGAAGAACTGCCATATTAACTAATTTATTCCAATTTCACTTCAAAACAGTTGTTTTCCTAAGATAGCTATACAGGGAATAGAAGATTATTTGTGTGTCAGCTCCTTAGTATATGATATGAAAAAAAAATGAATTCCTGAAATGTGACATGATGAAATGTAGATTTTACTCAATAAAATATCCCTTGGAACCGAAATGTACGGGTCCATATTGAAAGCCATATTTTAAGATGTCCAGTATTGAGCCAAGATCGCCGCCTGTTTGAGATACATTTGATTGTTTGACATTGTGCTGTACAGAAAGTGGTAACTTATGGACACACATTGGAAAAGTACATTACTGTTAATGTTTTATGCACACGCACTGGTAGATTCACATGCGAGATTAACATGATTTTATATTTGACATATCAATATTGACATACAAAATCCATAAATGCAACAAAGGATTTCAATGGTCAGTTTTTCCCCACTCTCAGATTTTTAAAAAATCCCACCCCTCTTCGTGCTGCAATTGTGAATACTTACCAGTAAACTATTACTGAGGACAACTCAACAACAGCCATCACCTTAAATCTAATGATTTTCTTTGGATTGTATATTAGGAAGCACACTGTGCATCAAACCTGATTGTGGCTTCAGTTGGAGAACCCCCTTAATAGTGTAACTAATACTAAAACTCATGACATCTATTGTGGATAGTTTGGGTCTTTACTAGATCTGCGAATTGATGAAACATTTTCACATACTCATTTGGTTGGAAAGATATTTCCAAAAGTTCTCAGAATAGGTTCTCTATGGTTTACATGACAAATGTGAAAGGTCACAACTAAAATTAATTCTTATGAATCTTGGTCATGATAAGAAGAGATATGCTATTGTTCACTATTAGTGTCAACTAATAATACATCAAATTTGTCCATCCAATATATCCAAATTCATTTTTTTGATTTTGTGCTAATTCCCAATTTCAGCTATGAAAACCTACAGTACTTGTTAAGCTTCCAATTCGACTCTCAAACCTCATTTGGTTAAGTTTAAATCTGCTGTAGAATTAATTGAATTTGACTGACAGGAAGTCTCTGCCTCCTAGTCCTGTTGCTCTGCTGCTGTAAAGAATGCATCAAACAACAATGTGACAGATGTGAAAGGTCACAATGTGATCACAATATGATATTGTCTGGAATTTATATTAAATTGTTATCAAACTCAATTTAACTCACATCAATGTATCAATTTTTCCTCATTGCTCTAATTGTACTTCCTACCCAACACCACTGTGGGAGAACCATAATCGCAAGCTCTATGACAATTCCCAAGGCTCACTGTGACTTTCTCTGGACAATCAATACAGTTTTGCCAACACAAACCACACCTCAATGTCCAATAGTAGAATGCAATTTGAATTGAAGCCCGTTAGCATTGTGATCATTGATTGAATCTAGATGCATGAAAAAATGTTTGTTTCCGCAACAAGCATGAAATATTATTACGAACACTATTAAAGGAAGTTCCTCATTGTTGATACTCCAAGAACGCATGAAATAAGAAGAGGAGTGGACCATATAGCCATTAAGCCTGCTCCACCATTGATTCATGGCTGATCTGGGATTTTATTTCCACTTCTCTTCACGGCCCCTGACTCCTTGAGAAACCAAATACCTGTCTTTTCTGGCATTAAATGAATTCAACAATGGAACACCTTCAACCCTCTGAGGTAGAGAATTCCAAAAATTTGCCACCTTTTGAGTAAAGAAATTACACCTGATCTCACTCATGAGTGATCAGTCCCCTATTCATACAAAAATCAGAATGCAAATGATTTGTAGAAGATATGAAATGAATTAATTTGATTTTAATCTGCATTTTATGCTGCAAATTATGCTCTGTCAGAATTTTTTTTATATTCACTCATGGGATGTGGGCATCTCTGGTTAGGCCAACATTTATTGCTTATCCCTAATTGCCCAGAGGACAGTTAAGAGTCAACCACATTATTGTGGCTGTGGAATCACATGTAGGCCAGACTGCTATCTGTAAGGATAACAGATTTCTTTTTTGAACGGACATTAGTGAACTAGATGGGTTTTTCTGATAATCAACAATGGTTTCATCGTCATCATAAGACCCTTAACTCCAGATTCTTTGAAATCTGCCATAGTGGGATTTGAACCCAGTTCCCCAGAACATTAGCTGAGTTTCTGGATTAACTAAATTAATCTGAATTAGGTTTTCTCAAACTGAAGGCATTGTTGCAACTCTCTACCTTTGTTTTAATGACACTGTGAAACCGCGAATAAAAGTTAAAATGACTTGAGTAGCCATTGCTCTTCTGCTCTCTCCATTGCAGTTACAAGGAGATTTTGCTAACATTTAATTGTGCTTGGGATTTTCCAACATCTAGGGAAATCACTGAAATAAAAAATAAGACAACTTAGTTGTTCAAGAAGATGTAATGGAGTGTGTAGATATGAAAACCACTCATCCACCAATCCAGGGGTAGATGGGAGATTGGTGGGAAAGGTGGGGGTTGGGGTGAAAAGGAGCTGTGTGAGAGCTGCCTTTGAACCTTTGTTGCACGGATTGATTCGTTCTCTAAATGGGGTGGAGTGGAACTATTTCCAGGAATGGGAAAGTGCCAAATTAATCAAATTAACTTATAAGAAGGTTGAAGGCTGATTAAGTGAGCCTGAAGTACTTTTCACACTGTCACTGGTACCAGAGTTAGGATTTATAAATTTGGTATATTGTAGTCTTTACCATACAGCTCAAAAAAATCAGTGCAGTACAAATGAATAAAAAATCTGATTTAAGGTCAATCATTAGTTCAAGAGTATTCTCAGCAACTCAGATTTCTTCAAATCAACCACAATTTTCATTATGAATCTTCTGAGGGCTGTTATTGAGGACTGTCATTTGAAATCATTCAAGTCCTAATCATGAAGCTTTTCACATTTCAATAATGAAGTGCAAGCAGTCTCCTGCCATTCAACATAGAAACAATCAGTTTTATTTAGGCTACGCAGCCATCAAAGAATCTGCAGTTCTGTGTGTGTTTAATTAATCCATGTGACCAATGCATAAATAGATGGTGTGGGTTTTTCCTTAATTACTACACTCTATGGCAACACCAGAATTAATAGACATTCTTCAATTCCAAGCTTGCAGTGATTATTTTTAAAGACATACTTGTTATGTTTTAACTGGTTCCACTTTAATTAAACATTGTTTACACTACTAGCTTCAAAATGTTCCACTACTTATATCTTTAAAAATATTAAGAAACTGATTTTTTTTCAGAATTAATGCAAATATTAGTTATATTAGGACATGCTTACTTGAAATAATAGGACAATAATTACTCATTTGATTTATTTTTGTTGCTAAATTCTCCTGTTTGTTTTCCTCAGAGGATATTATCTTCAAACTGTGGTACTTCATTTGAACAGAAGGCTATTTTAGCTCAAAGCTTTTTTCTGCTGTCTCCTACTGAAGGTTGTCAGGTTTTATTCTCCATAATCAACCAACAGTTGTTGACATTTTAATGACAGAGAGTCTAAGGGTGGTTGGAAAATATGAAAGAATCAGTACAGAAAGGGATAACCATACCCAATGGAATCAGTTCATTCTTGAACTTCAGGACAATGTCTGGCTGCTTTGTGGTGATACTGAGTGCAGGCACTGAATGGGCAGATCAAATTGCTTTTTCTCAACAAAATACCATGACAGAATGGTCTCAGCACCATTAGTAGAAAATAGTAAGAGCTTACTGAGTGGTAGATGACTAATGAATTCCTCTGTTGAAGTGACATACAAGCTTGCCAGAATAATCAGGTAGCTAATCATGAACTGATTCCAGCTAAATTCCCAAGCTGTGTAGGAGAGTCAGGCTGAGCAAATTCTTCCATTTCCCCCAAATACATTTTTCATGCCAAATGCAAAATTTTCATGCACTAACTAAATTAAGACCTATCCCTCCAAAAAAAGAGTCAGCAGTATTATAGGAAGATGCATTAATAATGTTTTTTTTTTCTGTTCTCCAGGTAATATTTTAGCTATTTATCTCAAGAACTCAATAATAATAAATATCTGGCTCAACTGTTAATTATAGTTTTGTAGAAGGATACAGTTCATCCTGGTGTTGTTCTGCCAGAAGTGTTCAGCAGGAAGGAAGGAGGTTATTTTAGCTAATGAATTGTGAGGGGAAGACAATTCTCCTGTAAACAATTGCAACTAAAAAAAAATCAATTTGAGAACAAAACAGAATTTCCTTATTTGTATTATCACTCAACCTTTCTTCTGAAATTACTAATGAATTTTGCATTTACAATTTTTCTTGATGCAGATTTAGAATAGTCAGGAGAGCATATCAATTTGATTAAACTACTTACTTTTATTTAAGGCCATCCCTTCTAAATAATTTGAAGCTGCATGTTATAGCATTTTCTCTTTCAAGAGACTGTAATTAATTAATGCATCATGTCATTGAACGTGGTATTGAAAATTCATTTTAAATATGTTTGCCATGGAATAGTCTGATTAATTTTAGTTTAATAATTTAATAGTTTCAATGTTCCAGTAATTACATCGAGTAATTACAGTGATTTAATCTTGTGAACACTGTTGGCAGCTTTCCAGTGGTGATCTTGTACAGACCCCAGTGTGAAGCCACCTCTCAAATTATCTGGCTTTAAAAGGAGAAAAAGAACAGAACTTTGATCAAATCCAGTTCCATGTGAACACACAGGCTGTGCCTTTTGCTTGTGTTTTAAATAAATGCAAAAGGAAATCTAATCCAACTTTGTTTGTGTAATCTTTTTCAAAAGTTATATTACTGCTAAAATTCTTTGGAGTTGAAGTTATGGTACCTGATTTCAGTGAAAAACCTTCAATGCGTTTATTGGAAAATTGCTCTGTCTGCTAACTTAGGGAAGACATTAACTGATGCAAGGGAGATAATAAGTGAGTTGCATGGATTATCTTCTTTACAGATCCTATGAACAATGTCAGAAAGGTTTGACAGCGGCAGAAACATTTTTTGAACTAACACTGGTACTTGTAGTTTGCAGGACAATGACATTTCTATCTTGTCCCTGAAACAGTGTAGCTTCAGGCTCAGATGCAGAATTGAAACATCTGACCAAGCTTTTGAGCAGGCATCGGAGACTTGGCAATTCTAAATATAAGTCAGATTTTGATTTCAAACTCCTGTTCAGTAAAACATCCAGTGAGAATGGGAAAGCTCATTGATCCCATTTAAGGCTCACAACGGCAGTGGAAGAATATTGGAATCAATTTCTTGGCTGACTTAAATATATGCCAATTTAAAAAGCAATGCTTCAATTCTGGATGCTCCAGTCCATTATGATCTCTTTTCTGACTCAAAAACAGAAATTACTATTCACATTTCTAGAAGTGATTAAAAATATTACAAGAACCAGTGTAATTTTATAACCTTGGTTTAAATTTGAAAGCTTTGTTAAAAATGGGGAATCTTTTTTTGAAAAGTGACAGTACAACACCTTGTCCTTCACCATATCACTGTTCGTGATTTGATCAAAGTTTGCATTATCCTCAGGGGAACAAATAGGTAGATAGAAAAAATCTATTTTTTTGGTCGGAGAATCTAGGACTGGAGGGCACAGCCCAAAAATTAAAGGCAATTTAGGAAATAAGAAATATTTCTACACACGAAGGAAGGTAGACATTTTGGAAGTCTCTTCTGCAAACAACAAAGGTGGGTTGATGGAGTTAGGTTGCACATCATTCACAATCTATTTAAATGGCAGAACTGGATCGACAGGCTAAATGGCTTTCTCCTATCCTAATGTTCCTCATTTTTTTAATTTCAAAAATATACTTTATTCACAAAAATATCTTTTTATACATACAAGTCACTAAAGCAGTTCGATTCTGTTCAGTAGCATATGGAGAAACAAACAAACATTGGAGTTTGACTCAATCCAGAAAATAAACCAAAGGATTTCTTACTTATAAAAGACTGTATTTATATATGTTTGAGGCACTGGGAGGGTCCGGTAACTGAACGGACTCCCACTTAACTTTGGCAAAAAGACCTTAGATGGTGGTCTTTCCCCACTGCGCCTTGGCAGCAGCTGCCCCAAGCTTTAGTGCATCCCTCAGCAAGTAGTCCTGGACCTGGAATGTACCAGTTTGCAACACTCAGTCAGGGTTAACTCCTTGCTGTGGAAGACCAACAAGTTTTGGGCTTTCAAAGAGTGTCTTTCACTGCATTGATGGTCCTCCAGGTGCATTCGATGTTTGTCTCAGTGTGTGTCCCCGGGGAACGGACTAGAGAGCACAGAGTTCTGAGTCATGGAGCTGCTCGGGATAAACCTTGACGAAAACCGCTGCATTTTTCTCCTTTCTGAAGGAACATTCCAGAAGGAGATATGTGACAGTCTCAACACCCCACTGCCACTTTGAGGACAGTATGTGGGGGCACAGAGAGTTCGAGTGTACATGAAGGATCTTACAGGTAGTGCCCTTCTCACCACCAGCCAAGCGATGTCCTGGTGCTTTTTGGAAAGTTCAGGCAGTGAGGTATTCTGCCAAATGACTTTGACAGTCTGTACAGGGAGCAACCCGACAGGATCCACCCTTTCCTTTTCCTGCAGGATCTTGAGGATGCTATGTGCTGATCACTTCCTGATGGACTTGTGGATGAAGGTGTTTCTCTTTGCAAATTTCTCCACAAAGGACAGATGCGTACTAAGGGTGCACGCACATTTTGATGTAGCCACACATGAAGATGGCTATCAGGATGAGGGTGGTATTGGGTGTTTTCTTCCCCCCAATATCCAGTATTTTGCACATGGTGTCCCTGTGCACAAGGTCTATCCTAGGCCTCCAGATGAAGTGGGAGATGGCTCAGGTGATTGCAATGGTGCAGGTTCTGAGAATGGGCCAGATCTGCGCCACATACAACAACAGAGAGAGTGCCTCATACCTGATGAAGAGGCTATTACCCAAAATGGAGAGGGAGTAATAATCCCAAAAGCCAAGTTTTGGGCTCACCTTGGCACTCCTCCCATGTTTCTGTATACTCCCCAGGCCCTTCGAACCATATTCCCACCACCTTCAGGCAATCTGTCCTGACAGTGAAGGGAACAAAGGATCAGTCAGCCCAGTTCCCAAAGAACATGGCCTTGCTCTTGTCTTGGTTTACCACGGCTCCCAAGACTAGTTTGAACTGGTTGCACATGCTTGTGGGTCTGTGCACTGACAGTGGATCTGAGTCGAAAATGGTGACATCATCCATGTACAGGGAGGCTTTGACCTGCAGGCCTTCGTTGCCTGGAATAGTCACCCCTCTCAGGCTTGCATCCTTCCTGATGGACTCAGCAAAGAGCTCTATACAACATACAAACAAGGCAGGAGAGAGTGGGCAGCCCTGCCTGACTCCAGATCTGATCGGGAAGCTTTCTCATTCCCGCCCATTGGTTTAGACTGCACCAGCGATGTTGCTGTAAAGCAGTCAGCTCCAACTGCGGATTCCCTCCCCACAGCCCAATCTGGAGATCACATCCCAGCTGTAGGTGTGTGTTATCCCGTCAAAGGCCTCCTGGTGTAGGCCGATGAGTTGATTGTATCCGTGAGGAGCATGAAGCTCTCAGAGATTGTTGTGCCTGGTACAGGACAGGTTTGGTCAGGGTGAATCGCAATCCCAGAGCAGACTTGACCCGGTTGGTGATGACCTTAGACAGGATTTGTAATCTGCGTTCAGCAATGAAATTAGTCACCAATTTCGAATTTCCTCCCTCTCTCCCTTCCAATTGTAGATGAGGGTGACGATACCTTTCCTCACGGATTCATGCATGCAACTCTTCAGAAGCAAACTGTCATACACCTCCAGCAGGTCCTGGCCAGTCAAGTCGCACACAGCTGAATATAACTTGGTCAGTAAGCCATCACTTCCAGGAGTTATATTCTTTTCTTGAGAGCCTTGGTCAGCTCATCCAGAGATAACAACTGGTCCAGCCTCTCTTGCGTGCTGTTATCAGTTATAGAGGACAGGAATGTTTTGGAGGCTGCACCTTCTGTGGGCTTCATGTCATAAGGTCTGGTGTAAAAGGATTTGCTGATCCTCAGTACATCAGACTGAGATGACGTTACCGAGCCATCTTCTTCCTTCAGGCTGCAGAGCACAGAGCTCTCCCTGTGCACCTTCTGGAAGAAGAAACATGAGTACATCTAATTTTGCTCCACAGTGCAGACCCTGGAATGGAAGATTATCTTGGAGACCTTTGAGGCGAAGAGTGAAGCTTGCTGGCTCTTCATCTCCTGGAGATCCTCTGTGACATTGATTCCTATCGTCTGCCGCAGTAGTAGGTTCTGCATGCTCTTCTGGAGTTTGGACAGTTTTCCCCATCTCCCTCTCACCTTCTGGACACCTTTGAAGATAAAGTCCCTCTTAACGTTCTCTTTGACTGTTTCCCACCATTTCACTGGAGACTCAACGAGGGGCTTCATGGTTCTCCAACCTGCGTAATCCCTTTTGAGCTCCTCAATGTTTTCTGGGATCAACAGTTTCACATGTAGTTTCCACGTTCCCTTGCCAGCCCGCTGTCACCTACAGGATGACCAGTCAGCCAGCAGGAGGCGGGGATCAGAGAAGAACACTTGCTTGACATTGGTGGATCTGACCAAGAGCATACAGGGCACAAACAGGAAATCCATCCATAAGTGGATAGACCTGTCTGGCTGTGACCAGGTGTGTCTACGCTGCACTCCATCTGCCAAAGACATCGTGCAGCTTGGCAACTTTAATCGTTTCCATCAAGATCTGGATGTGGCATTCAGTTTGCCGTCAGCCCCTCCACATCGTCCATCCGCATCGATGATACAGTTGAAGTCTCTGGCGGAATGACCAGCCTGGATGTTGCTAGTGGCAGTCTCAGGGGAGCATTTCTGTACATAACGTCTGGTACAAAGAGGAGCCCGCCTACCACCTCTTTAACCTCAGAGATGGTGAAGTTGCCTCCTTGCAGCAGACAATGCAGGCTGGAGGAATGGCAATCGTTTACCCTGACAAAATCGAAGGTCAGTGGGTCCATAAGCTCGACCATTACCTGTGGCTACTGAGGTGCAGTATCTCGCACTCCCGCAGAAACAGGAGGTCTGCTTTGACTTTGGCGAGGTAAGCCGACATGGAAACGTATTGCATAGTAGATTTAATGCTATGCACATTAATACTGGCAGTTTTAAAACTCATTTTGTGATTGCATGAAATTACTTGTAGACCCAATGTCTGTTCACATGCGGTCTTGTCACAGAGGGAGTCCCTGCATCGCCACGGTTTGGGTGAACTGTTGGATGCCCTCAGCACTGAGATACCTGTCCTGTTCCTCCCTGGGGCTATAAACTAATGTCTCTAATATACTTCTTCTACTTTGAAATGAAGTGCTAATTCTATGAATTTCACAAGCCCTCTGGTGCCTCAGCTCATGACCTTTTGTTGTGTGATAGACTACTTGATGAGAATAACAGGCTATTCAATTGTGGATGTCATCACCTTTTTGATCTTGCATGTACATACCTCTTTAGGAGATATTGGCTTGCAATGAGAGTAATTTGGCTAATTTTCCTTTCAATAACCTTTGAGGGTAGAAGCTACGGCCAATTGCTATATTAAAGCTGTCTCCTGCCTGAAATATGTTGAGATAGCACAGATGAGGGATTAAGTCCTTTTGCCCTGTGTGGCTGAATGTTATGTATTCACTCCCTAAACCACTGGAGAGATGCTGGCTTATTAACAATCATTAAAACAGCATGGAAAGGAATAAAACAAAGCCAATTTTTTAAACTTTGTATTCTTCCTTCAGAATATTATGGAGTAAGAGCATTATGTAAATATTTTATCCACGATAACTACAGATTCACTTTAGATCCAAACAATGTTAGAGATGGTCTGACTCCCAAGAAGGTTCACACACAAACAGATAGTTGATCCAAGTCTCTCTCTCTAAAGAAGCCATGCACACTTGAGTCAGTATGCTTCCAGCATTGTTTCTAGTGTTCTTTCCAGAAACTCGGAATTAGATCCAAAGTCACGTATGGTTCAGCAGTGATGCAAAACAGAACAGGAAAAGTGTGAAATCACAGGCCTGTAAAAACAAGGCTAGGCAAAATAAATGTAATTCGCAACTTACCAATGAAATAGGCGAGTAGAATCACCAGTGTTACAGAAATGATGATGGCACTTAAAGCAGCACACTTCCAATTGCAGTACTTGTGGGGCTTTTTCAGACTGAATGCAGACCTTGAGAAAGTGCTGCGAGGCAAAGGCCGAGGTGGTGGAGAATACACAGTGCTTGAAGTGAGGGGGTAACCAGGGCCAGTTGTACAAAAAAGTGGAGAAGATCCAGTGCCAGATTTAAATAAGAAATGCCTGATGAATTAAGACAGAATACATATCAGAATTCTGATTCCAGAGGGTCTGGACATGACTATTCATTGAATTTCTCTTCTGTCAAATTTTATTATACTAACTTCCAGATTCACTTGCATTTTAAATGTTTATAAGTAGCTTACAAATGCTCAACAATTACAAAAATTAGGTTTGTATGGGTGATAATTAAAATTATGATATGAATATGCTTTTGTATTCTCAGTTACATTTTCTCAAAAATAATTGAACTTGAAAATATCAATGAACTGGTATACAGACTATGATAAACCCATTTGTGAGCATTAGCTGCATATTTTAGTGCTTTTACATCTGTAATTTTTTTGCATATGCTAGTTTTATGCTTCTTTTGAGTACAATATACTACCTTCTATGGAAATCACCTCAAATTCATTTGTACTCAAAATTTCATGTGACAGAAAATATGCATTTATATGGCACATTTCATAACCCAAAGACCTTTATAGCAAACAAAGTGATTTGATATGTAGCCACTGTTGTAATTCATGAAATGTGATGTATATTAAGTACCTAGGTTATAAGCCTTTTTTTCTGGAAAATGGTGTGTTTTATGAGCAGGCTATGACACACAATGTTATTACCAGTTCTATGACTTTTGATATGATGAACTATAAAAGAGGAATGCAACTCCTAGAAGATATGGGAGCCCAGGTTTTAGAAGAAGTTTGCAATACTCTGTTATGAGAAAAGAAATAGTTTGTATTGTGCTCAATGTGGACCTTGCTGAGGATCGATTGTTCCCTTTCTGCTGTACTTAAAGACTCTTCAGTTTGATATACTTTAAGAGCATGTATCTAACCAGTGTCTATTACAGGGCTGACTTCTTTTGTTGTCCAAATGCTGATCTCTATGCGTGATTTGGGAGAATAATGTTTCTCAGGAGGGAGGTATAGTACAAACTTCTCTTCCTTCTGAAGGCCGTTTCTTACAGTGCAGTACTTTAGAAACACATAAAACGTATTATATGTTAGCTTCTAACTTAGGAAAAATGTTCCTAAGCTAATATTTGAAAGCTCCAACTGCCTAAGCTGTCACAATAATGTTTGATTTATGAGTGCAGAATTCTGTCACATGTTAAATTGCAAAGTATCAAAGGCTTAAGGTTGAATCTTACATTTTTCTGGCTGTGTTATTTTCATTGGACCTCACTCTGTGAAACCCAATGAGTTTTCTGACATTATCATCCCAAACTCTCCTCACTAACTATCTTGCCCATCCCTGTAGCATACCTCCCATCCAATGGTGGGCTGATTCTCCCACGCACTGCAGCTGAAATTCTCACCGCTGCCAGAGTCTTACAGGATAGATTGGCATCCCTGGCATTGGCACCATCCAAGTCCTGGCAATCTGATGTTGCACTGCACAACTGCACACTGCCCCAGAGGGTATAGCAGATAAGGGAAAATTGGCAGTGTGATATTTCCAATCTCTAAGTTCTGATGAACAGAGTGGTCTGGAGGAGGGCTGTCCTTTTTCCCCAGGGCAGCCATGCTATCACCTCTGCCAATCTGAGCTGAGGTTGCTACCCTAGTCACTGTTGTCTGTATGGTACGGTGAAAGGCCCAGTAATGCAGCAAGTAGGTCACTGAGCATCTCCGCTCTGCCAGGGTAAGTGCCACCATTTTCCCACTGGTACCTCACACTCACTCAGTCTCTGCTACCACACCCCCTTCTCACTAAGGCTCATGCTCTACTGTTCTCACTACTGCCTGTGCCATCTACCCAGTCTCAGTCTCAGCCACCCAACTCCCGCGCCCAATTCACCTGGCATGCCCTCTGTGCTGCAGAGTCATGTGGGACACCTCACCACCTCTCCTCCACCTATTAAAGCACCAGCCACTGTGCCAGACACTTCTGTCTCAGTTAATCTAGGTGGCACATTTTTAAGACGAGAGGAGAAAGATTTAAGAGATGCTGAAACAATCACGTCCTACCAACTGAACAAGAAACAAATGTTCCTTGCGCTGTACTCTCACATTGACCCTGCTGTCAATGTAGTTTTCACCTGCCCCTCTTATAACGCTTGGCTGCCACATCTTCTCACTTTTATATCTTGCGTATCCATTTTTTCTCTGGTAGGAGCGTGTCACCATCACACATCCCCTCCAGCACCGCTAAGTCGGAAGCCACTGACACTCCAGCACTCTGCAGCAGCTGAGATACTGACCTTTTTGGTGAGTATTTGCACTACATTTGAGTCAGGAGCATCTGCTGGTTTGCACTCCACTGCAATGTACCTGCAGCTAGCTGAGGAAGAAATGGCCCAGTTCATTGGAACTCAAGACTGAAAGAAACCAGATACCTGCACAGCCCCAGGCAGCAGAGGACCCCATAGATTTGGCAGTTGGTGACTGGGTACACAAGCAGACCCAAGAGCAGCAGGCAGGTTTGTGGGGGCAATGGTCACACTGGTAAATGCTGCAGTCCTGCAACCATGCCATAGGTCTCTGTTGCCCCAGTCATGCTTCATCTGGTTATCTCCATGGACAGTTTAGTGGTGCCATGGAGAGCTACACCGAGCAATGCCAGGATCAGTAGAAGAGAACTGCACTCCTGTACCCTTGTCTTTAGTTCGTGAAGACAGGAAACAGTGGACCTTGACCTCAGTCTGACTGCTCCCTCCTCACAAACAGACAGGACAGTGACAGAACGCTCCCAACCAGAATAACCAGACTGGCTTCAGGAAATCTCGTCTCAAAACATTCCAGAAGTGGCAGCTTCTTTCACCATCCAGCTGAGTCTGGGCAGCTGGAACAGCATCTTTAACATTACTGAGGTTATCCATCCCTATCCCTACTCCCTTCTCCATGAACTAAGGTGAATTGCATGGACAATGGATGAAGCAAAGGTTCCATCTCTCCAGGCATGTGCACACACACACACACACGCACACGCACACGCATGCACAAACACACACACGTGCACAAGCACATGCACGCAAACACACGTGCACAAACACACACGTGTGCGTGCACACACGCGCACACACACAGGCGCGTGCACACACTCGCACACGCGTGCAGAAACACACGCATGCGCACAAGCACACGCATGCACACACGCGTGCACAAACACTCACTCGCGCACACACATGTACACAAACACGCGCGCGCACACACGCACGCGCACATACACACGCACGCGCACATTCACACATGCACATGCGCGCGCACACACACGTGAACAAACACACACAAACACACGCGCGCTCACACATGTGCACGCGCACACATACACAAACACACACATGCGTACCAGCAGACGCATGCATGCACACACACAAACACACACATGCGTGCACGCACACATGCACGCACACACACACATGCATGCACACATGCACGCACACACACACATGCACGCACACACACACATGCACGCACACACACACATGCACGCACACACACACATGTGCACAAGCACACGCATGCACACACATTCACTCACACACGCGCGCATGCGCACACGCATGTACACAAACACACACAAACACACACAAACACACACAAACACACACACGCGCGCATGCGCACACGCATGTACACAAACACACACAAACACACACATGCGCACAAGCACACGCATGTGCACAAACACACACAAGTGTGCGTGCACACGCACACCCACTCGCGCACACACACGTACACAAACGCTCGCACACACATGCGCGCACATACACACACGCGCGAGCACAAATGCACACGCGCGAGCACAAACGCACACGCGCGAGCACAAACGCACACGCGCGCACAAACGCACACGCGCGCACAAACGCGCGCGCACGCACGCGCGCGCACACACACACACGCGTGCGCACACACACACGCGCGAGCACCAACGCACACGCGCGCGCACAAACGCACACGCGCGCGCACAAACGCACACGCGCGCGCACAAACGCACACGCGCGCGCACAAACGCACACGCGCGCACAAACGCACACAAACACACGCGTGCACACGCGCGCGCACAAACACACGCGTGCACAAACGCGTGCATAAACACACGCGTGCACAAACGCGTGCATAAACACACGCGTGCACAAACGCGTGCATAAACACACACTCGCGCACACACACACACGTGCTCGCTCAAACACACACACACACACACGTGCTCGCTCAAACACACACACACACAC
>NC_063337.1:52043753-52087659 GCF_021869965.1 Rhincodon typus
CGCTCAAACACACACACACACACGTGCTCGCTCAAACACACACACACGCTCGCTCAAACACACACACACACACGCTCGCTCAAACACACACACACAGCTGTTGCATCACAGGCATCAATGGGGAATAGGTCAGGAGGGCTTGGGAAAGGAGCTGGACTGCACACCGTTGGTGAATGCCTTATGGACACATGGAGCTCACAAGTGTGCTTTGTGTGTCTACTGGTGTTGCCATTTGAAGGCAACAAGCCTTCCTCACAGATGGCAGCACTGTGCCCACTCCCGCTGTGGTCACACTACACAATTATCTTTAAAGAACAATATTGCTCCTCTGACTCGCATGTAGATTCACCTTGAAACATCAATGTCTCCTTCCTGGTAACCCTCCCCATCAACCTTATAGGCATCACATCTCCTCAAGTCCTCACTCAAACCATCCAGCTGATTCTGCTTCTTCTCACCTATCCCCACTCCAGCTGCAGCCATATGAGGTGAACATGCCAAGTCTTCCAGTTCACTGACATCATCCCACTCCTCCACCATCTCCAGAAATCAGGCTGCTACTCACCATTAAGACCCCTCCTCCTGCTTGACTCCTTACCCTCCCATGCTCTATTGTCTCCCTGACCCTTACATTTTGAGTTGCACCCTTTACTATGGTAACTCCTCTTCATTCCAGCATTGTGCCTCCACACACCACTATTAAGCTTCCCAGACTCCGTCCTGTAGCACCGGCCCCTAATAACTCCATCTCTCCTTGGTTTAGTGGACAAGCCCAACCTCGGATTGACTGTGGTCCAATCCCATGAATAACCTGGACAGCCCCATACCGTGAGGAACCAGAGCCCTGTCTGACATCTGTAGAGTATTCTCTTGACTCTCTGGGCTGGCTGCACCGGACTCCCAGGGTGGGCTGTGATCCAGTCCCTAGGCTGTAGAAATATGGACTCTCTGGCCACGAGCACTCTGCCTGGACGCCTGGCTGTGCCCAAGCCCCCAGACTAACATTGGAGGCTGTTCATCACTTACTGTGACCCCCACCCCACCAACAGTGCCTCCCTGAACAACAATGGAGGGCTCTTCCCTAAGATTTTGAGACATTGTGATTTTCTTGAAGCACATGCCATGTGTTTGCTGCATACACTTTTTGAAAATGGTGAAGGTGTCAAATTGATGTAGCATGATCCTACACAGCAACATGTCCACTGGCTGGTGACAACCATGCTAAGCTACCTTGCTTTGTGTTAACACTAAACAACAAAGCTTCGGGGCAAAGCGCAAGAAGATAATGGAAGGCAGGAATGCTGGTTGCATCCTGGTAGGTGCAAAGTGAGGGAGCATCAAGAGAGTCAGCAAGCAGCCCTGAGATGCTCCCTGGTCCATGAACTGGGGACCTGTCTCACTGCGCAAAGTGTCCTTGCAGCAGCATTACAAACGGGAGGTGCCAGTACATTCCAAAGTACAGCATTACAGTGCAGAGATATACCATAAGTGAACTATGGATGTGGCATGATGGCATGGAGAGACTGGCACATGTCTGCCAGTGTCTGTGGATGTGGGGTGGGCAGGGTCATTGCTCCGAGATATTGGTGCTGGGTATCCAATATGGTAATCCAGACAAGCAAATGATGGGCTAGATTCACCAGGTAACTGCTGTGACCTTCAAGCTGGGAATTCTCAGAGTCTAGTTTCTATCTGTTCCATGTTACAAGAGGAAGCTGCACATTAATGAGGTGACATTTGATGTCAAGGAGGGTGATAATAATCAATAATCCCCATTAAGAGCCTCTTGTTGCTCCCTGTTTAGACCCGTGACTTGACCTCTAGAAATCTGGTGGAAAATGCAAGAAGGTGCTCCTGGACTTTTAAATCACAGGCAGCAAGATATTGGCTGCCATCAATATCCTCACTTAACCTGTAATGTTCTTGTATAATTTCACAAAAATATTTACAACAATCAATACATTTTAAAAATCAACAATTCTTCAGAACAAATACAAAATATGCAATGCAGCTCAACATTATTTTCCCAAACAGTTGGTCATTCTTTTCCCAGCATCCTCAGTTTTTCCCAAGCTTATGTTTTCTCCCTTACTGCCAATAGTCCACTAACTCTGCCTTTCAGTATTACGTTAATGATTTTCTTGCAAGTATTTTCCTCTTCCTACCTTTCAAGTATCCAAACAACCTTTGACTAGTCTGCTAATGGGCATCATTACCTTACTGCATGCACCTTAACAAAACATGACTTTTTTTAAACCAACTGTATCCATACATCCGGCATCCTCACAAAAGTATATACTAGGTTAATAACAATATTCAAGACTGAGATAGATTGATTTTTATTAGGTAAGAGCATCAAGGGATATGGATCAAAGGCAGATAAATGGATTTGAGATATGGATCAGCATGAGTTAATTAAATGATGGAACAGCTTATGGATCTGAATGGTCTACTCTTGTTCTGTATTGACTAACAGCCTAACACGTCTGGATGTAGCCCTAAGCTATAGCACTGCTATTGAGGGAATTACATTTTCTTCACTTTCCATGAGCAAAGCCACAAGCCATGTAACAGCATGTATTAAAGGATCCGAAATAGTGTTTTAAGCTGCTGAGCAAAACAATGCTTCAACATATGAAGGTGTACATATACTATGTGTTTAAAAAGTTTAAATGAAATTGAACCATGCCTAGACTGCGAGTTTTTAAAAGTGTGATCATGAATTAATTAACAAATGAGTAGGACTGATGTATGAAAAGAGGCTGTATCAGATGGGTCTACATTCAATAAATTTCAGAAGAATGAACGGGGAATCTCCATAGAAGCCCATGAAATTCTAACAGGACTAAACTGGGTAAATGCAGGAAGGATGTTTCCGATATCTGGACTCACAGTCTGAGTAAACAGGGTAGGCCATATAGAACAGAGATGAGGAGAGATTCCTTCACCCAGAGAGTGGTGAGCCTGTGAAATTCTCTGCTATAGAAAACAGTTGAGGCCAAAGCTTTGGATGTTTTCAAGGAATTAGATCCAGTTTTCAGGGCTAAATAGATCAAAGGGTATGGGGAGGAAGCGAGAACAGGATATCGAGTTAGATGTTCAGACGTGATTATATTGAATAGCAGAGCAGACTTGAAGGACTGAATGGCCTACCCTTGTTCTATTTTCAATGTTTCTTTATTTAATGTCAGTTTTTCGATGATAGTATTTTCTTAAATTGGCAACATCTTTTCTGGCATTTACATGCCAGTATAAAGTTGTTTTGATGTTGATCTTTGATCATCACCTCTTTGAGTGTGTACCTTGTAGAACCAGTTAAGTACATACGCAACATCCTTATTTTTTGGCCACAAAGAAAGCTTGCTTTGTTCTTAGTTGCTGCCAGTAATCCTGGGGCCACTAAACACACTGGACAAGATTTAGTACTCTCTGGACTACGGGGCAGGATAGGTGTCTGCAGGGGCAATGAAATCCCAACTATATCAACTAGTGAAGAAACCTATTGAATCAAAGTCCATTTAAGAGCTGACAATGGCTTACTTGGCTTATCATGAGTCTCAACACTAAAGTCCCAGCCTGGCAGAAGTCGCCAGCCAATCAGAGGCTGGCACTACCTGGATGTTGGAAGCTGTTACTAGGTAGCCAGGAAGCGCTGTAAAGGAAAGAAGGTGACTGGATATCTTTAAAGGATTGTGAGGAGTGGGGAAGTCAGAGGCAAAGGACAGCAGGTGGCATTCAGCAAGACTTCCGTATCCCTTTCTTTGTGCCCCTAATGCCCTTAGGTTAGGGCAAATGGAGGCCTACTCCCCCAACCCTACAGCCTGCTCACCCTTGTTTCCCGGTTACTGAGCTGCCAGGAAGGCAGATAATTGAGCTGATGGCGAGTTGGGGCCCTTGAGTGGCTATTGATTCAGCACTTGGGGGCCTTAATTTGTTCTGGGTTTGGAAGGTCATCCATGGTCCTTCCATGCCCAGAGTGTAATTGCTGAGGTGGTGGGAAACAGGCAGGTATCTTGGCAGTGCCAACCTACCTGATTAGTGCTCTTTCCATTACCTGCGTCACCATCTCCAGGGAGGGACAAATCCCACCTGCTGACAGCACTTCTGACTGGTGGTAACTGTGGCCCAATAGTGTGCATTAACATTAATGACAATGGCTGAAATGTCATATTGAGTACATCAATCCACAGAGTAGTGAGTACACACAGTGCAGTGTGTTTACAGGAATTCCAGCTGTATGTTAGAAAGGTAAAAAGAGCAGTACGGTTCCCTTGCCCTCCTGAACTGCAGAGCTCCAGTTGTAATGTAAAAGCAGAATAGAAAACGATTCTTCAGCACAGAAACCGTGCAGCTCCATGCAGTCCCATCTTTGAAATGAGTCCCACTGCCATGTTCTTTCCCCATTCTCCTGCAAATTTCTCCTTTTCAAAGAGCTATCTATTTCTCTTTTTGAAAATTATAATTTCATTCACTTCCACCACTCTTTTAGACATTTCAGATCCTAACAACTTGCTGTAAGAAATAAATTCTCATCTACTCTCTGAATGCTTCATTAATTACATTACTTCTGGGTCATCTAGTTACTGACTATTCTATGAATGGAAACAATGTGTTAGAAATACTATGTAGTTGTTGACATAGATTAAAACTATAAATATGAAAATGTAAAAGATTTAACCCAAACATTATTTAATTAGGTAATTAGTGCACTATTGTTAATATATGTTTTGTAATTAATTTGAGGCTGACATACATATCAACAAGTGTAAACAAATTTGCAAATAACATAAGGTCATACTGACAATTAAGATAATTCATCTGCAAGACAAAATAACAGAAAAATGTAGTCCGGAGAATTTTACTCTTTCAGGTCATGGAAAAAGTGGTATTACGAATGCTAGACATATGAAATACAAATCCTCAGCAGGCTTGGCAGCATACACGTGAGTGAGAACATTTCAGGTTGATGTTCCTGTTTATTATCTGATCCAGCGCCACTGTCGCAGCCGAAAAATTGTCCCCTACTATGCTGTGGCTTTCGGAATGGGAAGGGTGAACAGCCAGAAATTGTGGCCCACGACAGTAGCAGCTACATAGCTCAAGAGATGGATGATGTCCTGCAGCCAGGTTTTAGTACGGTAGGAAGTAGACCTTAAAATAGTCATCGTTGAATTACCTGCAATGTTATGCAGTGATGAGTACAGAAAAAGAAGAATGGATCAGGTGAATATTCCAATGAAGACATGTTGCAGGAATGTTTGGATTCCTGGAAAGCTGTGTCTAGTTCTGGCATAGTGGGACCTATACGTATCAAATGGGTTGAACCTCAACAGAGTTGGGAGCAATATCTTAGCAGTCCAATTTGGTTGTTCTGTGAGACAGGGTTGGCATGGAGCATGGCAACCAGGACATAGCAGTTAAATGGAAAAAAGCTGCAGAAAGCTTGCCCTGATAAAGGAAGGGCATTATTAAATCGGAGAGGGTGCAGAAAGGACTTATGAGGATGTTACCATGACTGGAGGGTTTGAGTTATAAGGAGAGGCTGGATAAGTTGGCACTTTTTTCACTGGAGTGTAGAAGGCCGAGGAGTAACCTCATAGAGGTTTATAAAATCATGAGGGGCCTACATAAAATGAATAAGGTCTTTTCCCTAGGGTTGGGGAGTTCAAAACTAGAGGGCATAATTTTAAGGTGAGAGGAGAAAGATTTTAAAGGGACCTGAGGGGCAACGTTTTCACACAAAGGATGGTTTGTATGTGGAATGAACTATTGGAGAAAGTGGTAGATGCAGGTAAGTACATGAATATGAAAGGTTTAGAATGATATGGGCCAAATGCAGGCAAATTGGACTAGTTTAGATTGGAAAACTTGGTCAGCATGGACTATTTGGACTGAAGGATCTGTTTCCATGCTGTATAACTGTATGACTCTATGACAAAGGTGCCCAGGGATACTTGAGAATGAAACACAGATAGCTAGCACGGAGGTGCAGCACGTAATCAGGAAGGCTACTGCAATGTTGGCCCTTATTTCAAAGGGGTTGGACTATAACAGTAGGGAAGTCTTATTGCAACTATACAAGGTGCTAGTGACACCACATCTGGAATACTGTGAGCAGTTTTGGTCCCATTATTTAAGGAAATATATCATTTTGTTGGAGGAAGTTCAGAGAAGGTTCAGGAGGATGACACCCGTTATGGAGGGATTGTTTTATGAGCAAAGATTAAACAGGTTAGGACTCTACGCACAAATTTTAGAAGAATAAGAGGTGATCGCATTGAAACTTATAGGATTCTTAAGGGGCTTGACAGGGTAAATGCTGAGAGGATGTTTCTCCTCATGGGAGAGTCTGGGATCATTCGGCACCAACTTAAAACTGAGTTCCTTCTCTCAGAGAGTTGAGGGTCTTTGGATCTCCTTACCACAGACATCTGTAGGCATAGAATCCTTGTGTATGTTTAAGGCTGAGATAGATAGATTCTTGATCAGTAAAGGAATCAAGGGCTACAGGTAAACATGGAAAAATGGACGTGGGAAATGTTGGATCAGCCATGATCCTAGTAAATGGCAGAACACAATTGAGGGGCCAAATGATCTACTCCTGTTCCTGTTTCTTATGGTTTTATTATGGTCAGTAGAAAGGGAAAATAAAACAAACAAAGGATTTAGAGACATAGTGTTATAGAGTTGTACAGCATGGAATCAGACCCTTCGTTCCAACTTGTCCATGCCGACCAAATATCCTAAATTACTCTAGTCCCATTTGCCAGCATTTAGCCATATCCCATATCCCTTCCTATTCATGTATCTGTTCACATTGGAAAGACAGCACAAGAATAAGAGGTATTAGGTCAGACCAGAGTAACAGAGAATGTAATAACTATTAAAGTAGGTTTAATCAGTTTACAGTGTAAGATTAAAAAAAAGCATTTTTTAAACCAAATGGAAGAGATTTGTCACAGGTGTTAAAAACCATGAAAGGTCTGTGCAGAGTAGATAGGGAGAAATTATTTCTATTGGTGCAAGAATTGAAAGGGAACAGATTTATAATCATTAGCTAAGGGAGCAATAATGATGTGAGGAAAGGTACACTGGCTGAGATTGTGGTAGATACAGGACTTATTGAGGCTTTCAAACGAGAATTGGATCATTACTTCAAAGGACTGTACTTGCAGGCCTATAGGGAAAAGGCAGGTGGGTGGCACTAGGCATATTGCTTCCCACAAGAGCCACAAGACATGCTGAATGCTCTCCTTCTCCATTGTAACTATTTTATGACTCTACATGCTGAACTCTAACTCATTTCTGGGTAAGTGTCAGTTGCATTGAGTTTCATAAAAGTTTCCGTTCTATGAGACCTGTCACTATGTCTTACAAAAGCTGACTCATTAACTGTCTACCTCAATCCTATACTGTCCTCCCTCTCATCCAGGTGTAGCCATATTCTATCACTCATCGCACCTGGAACAATTTGTCGCTGCTGGGAAATCCTGCAATGGGCTATCTTTCCTGGCATTGGTACCACCTTTCAAGGGCTGTTGTGAATTTGGACAAACAGTGTCAGTCAAGAACTGCCCTGCAGAATTCCTTGACAATCATCCTGGACATAGCAGACATGAGGGAATTGCTGTTCTGATTTGTGGGCAGGGATGTGGAAGTCTGGCTGGATGTGGTGGTGCGGAGGAGAAATCGCCTCTTCCCCCAGGAATGGCAATGGGGGCCATAACATCACACCATGTCTGCCTGGTCCGAGGATGCCTCCTGGGTCAGAGTAGTCTCATCTGGTCCAATGCACAGCAACGTAAGAAGGTCAAAGATCTTCTCCATTCTGCCAGTAGTAAGTGCCACCATCTTCTCTTCGATACCTCACATTCACTTCATCTCTGCTACTGTACCCACCTCCCACCAAGTCTCATCCTCTGTCACTCCCATTGTTGCCTGCTACATCTTCCCTCACTCACTGTCACCCACCCGATGCCGACACCACTAACCCTACATGCTCTCTGTGCTGCGAACTGGGGGTACCAAATTGGTTTCAACACCAGCACGGACTTGGGACAATTTAGATGCAGTGTATTTTTCAGAGTCATAGTGTTTTCACAGAATGGAAGAAAGGCACTTCAGCCCATCTTGTCCATACCTGTCATTGAGCATCAATCTATCTAATGCCATTTTCCAGCCTTGTATGCTAAGATGTTTCAAGTGCTCATTTATATACTTCTTAAATGTCTTAAGGATTCCTGCATGTACCACCCTCTTAAGCAGATGGATTAAAACATTTCTCCTCAAGTCAAATCTAAATCTCTAAGCTGTAACAAAGTGGAGGAGATGGGGCCCTTGTAGGAAGTGTGGTACCAGCATGGCTAGGCATTTCATAAAGACTGGAATGTTTGAAATTTTAGCTTTTATTTCTTTATTTTTTGACTTCATACTAAGAAGCTCTGTAATGTTTAACTTTTAAATTTTTTTTTACGCTATACTAAGAGTGACTGTAATGTTTAACTTTTAACTTTGTTCCTTATTTCTTTCTATATTGTTCTTAACTTTTTGTACCTAGGTACCTGTATCTGAAATGACGCTGTGTGTGGTGACATTAAAAACATTTCACCATACTTTTGTACTTGAGTGCAATAAGTCTAAATCTAAAATCTAAATCTCCTGCTCCTTATCTTAAAACTGTGCCTCTTGGTTATTAATCCCTCTAGTTAAGGGCAAAGTGTCTCCCAACTGTGCCTCTCAGAAATTTGTAGATGAAAATCAGGTCGTCCCTCAGCCTTCTTTGCTCTAAAAAAAACTCCAGCCTATCCAGTTTCTGTTCATAGCGGAGACATTCCAGTCCAGGGAACATCCTGGTGAATCTCCTCTGCACTTTCTCCAGTACGATCACATCCATCCTATTGTGCGGTGACCAGAACTGTACACAGTACTCCAGCTAATGTTCCATACAGCTCCATCATAAACTCCTTGCTCTTGTATTCAGTGCTTTGATAAATAAAGCGAAGTATCCCATTTGCCCTAACCATCTTATCTACCTGTCCTGCTGCCTTTAAGAATCTACAGACGTGCACACCACAGTCCCTCTGATCCTCTGTACTTCTTAGTGTCCCACCATTCAATGTATAACCCCTTTGCCTTGTTAGCCCTCTAAAAAGGTATCAAGTCACTCGCTTCAGGATTAATTCCATTTGCCATTGTTCAACCAATCTGACCAACCCATCTATATCGTCTGGCACTTTAAGGCTTTCCTCCTTGCTATTTGCAATACCACCAATTTTCATGTCACCTGTGAACTTATTGATCACACCTGCTACAAATCATGTCTGGATCATTCATGTGTACAACAAACAGTAAGGAACGCTGCGCTGAACCCTATTGTACACCAATGGACACAGGTTTCCAGTCACAAAAACATCCTTCGATCATCATCCTGCTACTAAAATCATAGAATTATGGAACTTTACAGTACAGATGGAGACCATTCTCCAACCCGATCTCCATAACGCTCTAAATTCAGCATCTGTGTCAGTCTCCCCGGCAGCACATTCCAAATCCTAACAACTCCCTGAGTCAAGAAGTTTCTCCTCATCTCACTCGTAGCTTTCTTGCTGACAATCTTGAAATTGTGATGCCTAGTTACTGAAATTCCAACCAGTGGAAACAGAATATCCTTCCTTACCCTGTCAACATTGTTCATTATTTTGAACATGTCAATAAGGTCACCTCTTAATCTTCTCTGCTCCAATGAGAATAAACCCAATTTCTCTCATCTTTCCTTGTATCTAAAATCCCTCATTCCTGGTATCATTCCAGTAAATCTCCTTTGCACTCTCTCCAGGGCTTTAATATCCATTATTAAATAAGGCACCCAGACTGAACACAATACTCAAAAAGTGACCTGACCAAAGATCTGTAGAAGGCAGCATCACTTCCATGCTTTTATATTCTCTAGGATCCCAAGGATCCTATAAGCCTGTTTCACCTTGCCAGCCTGCCATCAGAGAATCAGGCACGTGAACCCCAAGGTCTTTCTGCTCCTGCACTCCCCCCAAAGATGTACCATTGAGCCTGTATTGTTTCTCCAGTCTCTTCTACCAAAATGTATTACCTCACATTTCTCTGCATTGAAATTTATCTGCCAGGTGTCTGCCCATTTGTCTAACTTGCCACTCGGCATCATCCTCAGTGTTCACTTTTCTCCCTGGCTTAGAATCATCTGCAGATTGAGAGATTTTGCCCTTAACACCATCTCTAAATCATTTATACCAATCAGAAAAAGCAAGGGTCTGGGAATATCATTTTCAACTTGTCTCCAATCTGAGAAATGTCATCTTTACCTACCCTCATTTTCCTGTCCTTTAGCCAATTTATAATCCATGTTGTCAAGGACCCATCGATCCCAAACATTTCTAATTTGTTAACCAACCTGCCATGTGGCACCGTGTCAAAAACTTTCTGAAAATCCAAATACACAACATCCACAGCACTACTCTAGTCCACTTCCTGTATCACCTCGTGAATGGACTCAATTTAATTTGTCGGACATGACCTTGACAAAGCCATGTTCCTGACTAATATTCATTTATTTTTCTCTCAATGTATATTTATCTTATTGTGTATTATGGCTTTCCTGAGTTTTCCCACTTTTGATGTCAATCTTATAGGTCAAAAGTTTCCTGGGTTATCCTTTGTCCCGTTCTTAAACAATGGAGTCATATTTGCAACTTCCAACCCCCAGGACTAACCCTGCGTTCAGAGAAGCCTGGAAATTTTCTGTCAACAGCGATTTGCTCTATTACTTCTCCCAGCAAACTAGGATGAACCCATTGCAGGCCTGGAAACTTCTTGACCTGGAGAGCTGTCAGCTTTTTTTGCAGCTCTTCCTTATCTATCGTTATACTGCTCAGTTGTTCAACACCCACATATTCAAGTGGGCCATTAGCAAAACAATTTTGGATCCAATTTGCCAAAATGCTCTGGATCCCATGTGCTCTTAGATTCTTAATGAATCTGCAAGCAAAACCTTGTCAAAAGCCTTACTGACGTCCTTGTAGACAATCTACCATTATCTAGTCACCTCCTTGAAAATACATTCAGTTTTGTTCAGCATGAATTTAATTGACTGATATTGCAAAGCAGTGTTGCAATGAGCCCCATAGAGGCTGATAACTCTTAAAAACAGATCTGAATTTCCCAGTGACAGAACAAAATCACAAATATAATTTCATGTTTTAAAGTTTTTATTGTACAAAACAAACTGAAATCAACCCAACAGGTTCTTCTGCAGAACCGACAGGTGGGTAGTAGGAGTCCCTCCTTAACAGGCCACTCAGGACCATTGAAGGCTCTTCTCTACCCTTCATAATCTTTTCTACCTTCCCATGTCCCACCCCACCTGCTGTCCCATGGGTTCTCAAATCTGAGCACCCAATTCACCTTAGTGACCTCCTTCCTGACCTCCAAACAATTACAAACTTCCAATCCCTCACAAAACACCTCCTCACATCCAAGGTATAAAACCAGTATTGGCCTTTGTGGCTATCAATTCATTAAAGTTGAATTCAGAAAATCTCTGATGTTGTTATTTTGTGTTATTGCAGTCCATGTTACAATATTGTATGTATTTTTAAGACAATTTAGCCCACAAACAATGTTGTGCCATTGATATAAAAAGCTGAAGCTTTGCATAGAAACAACTGAACTTCATTTCTTTAGATAAGTATATTTTTAGGTAGGACATCAGTGCTAGGATCTCAAGCTCTCACATCAATAATTGAGGTCAAAGCGTTTAATTGGTTTTGGTGCTATGATTGGGCTTAATAAGAGATCAAAAAGTGGAATAACCTGCAAAAAATTGCATGAATGAGAACACCTTGATGTATTCCTCAAGTATCAATCACACTGGAAAAGCTGATGGTCAGAAATAACAGCAAAATGAGTTCTGTTTTCAAACTGTGAGGGTTCCTTGTGTCTGATGGAAGAGCTGATGCAATGCTGTACCCCAAAGAAACTTGATATTGATTTCAGATGAAATGTTGCGTCATAGCTTGTGAAAAACAGAAACCCTCCCAGATGCCCAACAAGGTGATCATTACAAAAGTGATATTCTTCCAAGGTGGTTTTCTTAAGACTCAATACGACAGTATGAGTCTCTAAGAACCATTTCCCAAATTTAATTTGAGACAAGAAATTTCATGCAACAATAGGATATTGCAAAGTCAGGTTTCATCTAAATTTATCAACAGGAGAATTTGGGTTGTTTTTGGCAGTTTCTGAAACTAGGAAGAAGGCATTAGGTGGAGGTGGAGGAATTGAGGGAATAACTGAATGATAAATGTGGACTTGAGTGGACTTTTGGTGAAGTGACAGAAAAATCAGTTTCATTCAAAAAATGTCATTTTTCAAGAACTTGAAAGTTTCCCAAAAGAACAGTTCTCAAGCTTCAGGTAAAAAAAAGTGGAATGTGTAAACGAATGATATAGGAGAGAGTAAATTCTGACTGAGAGGAAAAAAAGTAATCCCCACACGAGCAGAAAACCAACTGAGGACACTATACAGAATGAAGCCATCAGACTGAAGAGTCAAATAAGCAATGAGACAGCAAGAAATGCAGATGCTGGAGTCAGAGTCGATACAGTGTGGAGCTGGAGGAACACAGCAGGTCAGGCAGCATTACAGTAGTAGGAAAGTCAATGTTTTGGGTTTATATCCTTTATCAGGATGCCGGGTGTAAACCCGAAACATTGACTTTCCCTCTCCTCTGATGCTGCCTGTCCTGCTGTGTTCCTCCAGCTCCACACTGTATTGAGTCAAATAAACAATATGTGGGAGTGAATTTATAATTGTGTAGTGACTTCCTCCGAATGATATGACGGAAATTCAGATTCTTCCACATTTACAAATATATATTTAGTCTGCTGTGTTCAAATTAGAAAGTACAACTGCCTTTAAAGACAGTTTTGTTTTATGAGATTGTTTTTGTTCGGCAGTAATATATAAAAATAATTTGAAAAAAAGCAAAAGGATTGGTGAAGTTAATGCAGTTCAGTATACTCTACTACAGTATATATACACTTGCATTCCCCATGCAGATGGCCTAAAGGCCCTCCGCGTCTTCCTGTCCCCCAGGCCTGACCAGTCCCCCTCCACTGACACCCTTATCCCCATAGCTGAACTCGTCCTCACCCTTAACAACTTCTCCTTCAATTCCTCCCAGTTCCTACAGACAAAGGAGGTGGCCATGGGTACCCGCATGGGTCCAAGTTATGCCTGCCTCTTTGTAGGATACGTGGAACAATCCCTCTTCCAAAGCTACACTGGCCCTATCCTCCCACCTCTTCCTCCATTACATCGATGACTGTATCTGCGCCTGCCCCTACACCACCCCCACCACACCCTCCCCACACCCCCCTCACCCCCATCCCAGGCCCTTAGAAGACCTTCCACATCAAACAGATATTTACCTGCACATCTGCTAATGCGGTATACTGTGTCCGCTGTTCCCGATGTGGCCTCCTCTACATCGGGGAAACCAAGGAGAAGCTTGGAGACCGCTTTGTGGAACACCTATGCTCGGTTCACAACAAACGACTGCACCTCCCAGTCGCGAACCACTTCAACTCCCCCTCCCACTCCTTGGACGACATGCCCATCCTGGGCCTCCTCCAGTGCCACAACGATGCCACCCGAAGGTTGCAGGAACAGCACCTCATATTTCGTTTGGGAACCCTGCAGCCCAATGGTATCAATGTGGACTTCACAAGCTTCAAAATCTCCCTGTCCCTGACCGCATCCCAAAACCAGCCCAGCTCATCCCCGCCTCCCTAACCTGTCCATCCTTTCTCCCACCTATCCACTCCTCCCACCTCAACCCCATCCTCACCTCCTACCTACCAGCCTCATCCCCACCTCCTTGTCCTGCCCATCTTCCCTGGACTGACCAACCCCCACCCTAACTCCCCACCTACACTCATCTTTATGGGCCCCATACTTTTAAGTTGAGCGGAGAAAGATTTAAAAAGGACATGAGGAGCAACTTTTTTTACACAGGGAGTGGTTTGAGTGTGGAATGAACTGCCAGAGAAAGTAGTAGATGCAGGTGCAGTTACAACATTTAAAAGACATTTGGATAAGTTCATGAATAGGAAATGTTTGGAGGGACATGGTCCAAGCGCAGGCAGGTGGGACTAGTTTAGTTTGGGAACATAGTTGGCATGGACTGGTTGAACTGAAGGATCTGTTTCTGTGCTGTATGAATCTATGACTAAGTAGGGAAGAAAGTCTTGCAATTATACAGCACCTTTCATGACCTCAGATTGCTGCAGAGCGCTTCACAGCTCATAAAGTACTTTTGAAGTGTAGTTACTGTTGTAATTCATGAACCATAGAAGCCAATCTGTGCTTAGCAAGCTCACACACAGTAATGTGGTAATGATCTGATCTGACTTTACTGGTGTTGATTAAAAGATAAACCTTGGGCAGGGCATTGCAAATAACACCATTGGTCCTCTTCAAAGCTGTGTCATGGAATGCGAGGACTCAGTTTAAAGTTTTATCCAACAAGGTGGCACCTCCAGTAGTGCCTTAGTATTGCACTGTGCTGGAGTCAGTTTTGAATGCATATTCTCCCAACTCAGAGGCTAGAATGCATCTAACAGAGCCATGGTTAATGCAGTGAAGCGATACATTTTCCCTCGGTAGCCCAGGGCATCAAAATTTATAGAATGTTAACTGCTGTCCAGTACTTGATTTCAACATTGTCTGGTTATCAAACTCAGGACTCATGTGGCTGAGTTCTAAGAATAGGGTTGTGCTTTTGCTCATTCAGTATGCATCGTATGTCAACTAATATACTTTTCTTAGATCTGTAGAATAATATAATAAGACTGATTATAAAAGCAAAATAGGTTATAAAAAGATTCTGAGTGGAACTGGCCGAGTGGATAGGGAAAATTCCTCCGAGCTCCATTCCCTTCCCATGCATTAATTAAAATGGCCCATTTCAAGGACATTTCACACATTATAACTTTGAAAGAAATTCAATGGAAAGTGAGATGTATTAACTTGCAAATTTGGTGGAAGATCCTAAATGAGATACTCAACCATTAGATACATGTGGGTATGCAAATGTAGCATGCAGTAGTTTGCATGTGCACCTTGACATAGGGTCAGGTCAGCTACCTCAGTTGGTGTGGTCCTTAGTAATGGTGACTGTGCTCATTCATTCTCCTTACCATCTGAGGTAATTCTTGGTGTCTGTCTCTTCTGCTTATAATTGTGAAAATGTAGCATAAATGAAAGGCAAGGAGAGATGTATGGAAAGATAGTGTTAAGGACGATTTGGGTATGACATGAGATAACCTGTAAATCCACATGAATTACCAGCTGGGATTAGAATGAGGTGGACGGTCTTAATTAACTTCGTAAGTAATAATCACTTAAGCTTCATTTTTGTTTATTATTATTCAAGAAAATAGTCAGATTGAAAAGAAAATTATTTAAACTGCACAAACACGCTTAGATACCAATGCAGCAGTCAGAAAATGCAATGTGGCTGAACCAACATTAACCCTGAGACCTTATTTGGAAATTGAATGTCAGGATGACCCTTACCATGCTGAGAAAGACAAAGCAATGAGGTTTAGTCAAGGATGGGAATGAATCACAGGCTTCAGGGGCGGAGTAGGATGGCACTCAGGAAGTTGGGAGTGGGGAGACTGGGGTAACAGGCGTCTTGCCACTTTTGGAATTTGTGAAAAACGTGTTTGTTAAAAACAGACCATTTCTGAATTTGAGAAATGTACTGCCTATGTGACTTAAAATGTATAAATACCTGATGAATCCTCGTTGAGTTAGAATGTTACGTTAGCTCAATAAACAATTGTTGATCTCAACCTGGTCGCTCCAGAGATTATTTTGGTAAAATAAATCTACCACAATACCAGGATTAGCAACAATCAGGCTAATCAGATGCTATAGAAAGACAGCACGAGTCTGGTATGGAATCAAGCTTCTGATGTAGTTGAATTCAGTTTTTTTCCTAATTATTAGCTGATCCTCCGTAGCTTTGTTTAATGAAACTATGATTCGGAACATGGTTCTGCAATTTAGCGAGTGGAAGCTTTTCTTCAGCAAACTTGTCCCTTTAGAGTGATTGCTCAATGTATCCTTTTAGGAAATAAATGGGAAGTGTAGCCCATGCTGCCAGGTTTAACAGTTTGGGTAGATGATGTCTCATGGCTTACCAGCCATTGTGCCAGAAGCAAAATTTCATTAATTGTATCAAAATAGGCACAAATGTGGAAGATAAGGTTTGAGGGGATTTCCTGTAGATTAGTAGCTATTTGTAATTTCTTTGATCCTGGCCTTTCAGGGCACGTAGTTTAGCAATGCAAGGTTTGGATTCATGAGCTGGCTATGCAAGTTCAAATCCAACAATAGCAATTAGACAACTTCAGTTTCTAGATGGAAATGTAAACTCTGAGGAGGTTTTAAAGGGGTATGGATGGATTAAACGAATGGGCAACAAGTTGCAGGTAGAGTAAAATGTGGTGATATGTACAGTTGTAGTAGGAACTGCAGATGCTGGAGAATCTGAGATAACAAGGTGTAGAGCTGGCCAAGCAGCATCAGAGGTGCAGATTTCTGAAGAAGGGTCTAGGCCCAAAACATCAGCTTTCCTGCACCCCTGATGCTGCTTGGCCTGCTGTGTTCATCCAGCTTGACACCTTGTTATCTCTGATATGTGCAGTTATCCACTTTGATGGTAAGAATAGAAAAGTAGGAATTTTGTTTAGAAGGCATGCAAACTTCTAAATGTTAATGTCCATAAAGTCTTGAATATACTTATGTAAGGTACTTTAATGTTATCAAGAAACTTGGAAAACAAGAAAAAAAAGTTTTGCTACAATGGTAAAGGACAGGCTGCATCTGGAGTACTATGTGGAGTTTCAGTTTCTATATAAGGAAGGATATACTTGCACTGGGTTCCTGAGATGACAGAGTTGTTTGAAGCTAAAAAGCTGAGTAAATTGGCCAATAAACAAGCATAAAAGAATGAAAGATTATCTTAAAACATACTGAACGTGAAAAGGTTTTGGCATGCTGAAAACTGAGAGGTTGTTTCCTGGTTGGGAAATCTAAAACATGGCATGGTGGCTCAGTGGTTAGCGTTGCTGCCTCGTAGCACCAGGGACCCAGGTTCAATTTCGTCCTTGGACGACTGTTTGGAGTTTGCACTTTCTCCCTGCATCTGCCTGAGTTTCTGCCAGGTACTCTGGTTTCCTCCCACAGTCCAAAGATGTGCAGGTCAGGTGGATTGGCCGTGCTAAATTGTCCATAGTGTTCAGAGGTGTGTACGTTAGGTGGAATAGACATGGAAAATGCAGGGTTACAGGGAAAGGGTAAGGGGATGGGTCTGGGTGGGATGTTCTTCGGAGGGGTGGTGTGGACTTGTTGGGCCAAATGGCCTGTTTCCACACTGTAGAGATTCTATGATTCACAAGGGGTGAAGCATCATGATAAGGAGTTGATCATTGGACTGAAATGAGGAGAAATGTTTTCACTCAAAGGCTTGTGAATCTTTAGAATTCCCTCTCTCCGCACTGATTTTTTTCTTTCCTTGTATATTTATAAGACCTGTAATATTTTAAATGCAATTGGTACATTTAAGACATGTGATTCAAATAACAGACATTTCTACAAATATGAAAAAGAGAAAATGGAGGATTTGAAGCATGTTAAAGTTCAAAGTCCATATTGTTTAATTTTAGCAAGATAGTATCAAACTGTAGGTATAACAACATGAACAACTGTTTAAACTTCAAGGTTAGCTCAGCTATCTTGCATGAATAATAAGGCTAAATGCAACTAAGAAGCTTTCAGATTTCAAAATCATAATGAGTTGCATGTTTGCGATAAAGCAGCACAATTAAAGATGTACAAATTCTCCTTGCAAGTCAAGGTGAAAAGAATCTAAAGTGTCAAGACAATGGCAGCACACTGCAATCGTGCATTAAACACAGGACAGCACAATTAATAATATCAGTTCTCAATAAATAAATTGAAAAGCCCCAGATATTCAGAATAAGACCTGATCAGTAGGAAGTGCAGTGAGGAGACAAAAGAAATGCAGGCTTCAATATGCTGGCGAGGAAATAGAGATTAATGGAGAGTTGGGAGAGAGCTGTGACTTAGTCTAAAGGCTCAGAAAATATCATAAACCACAGGGGTGAAGCCTGTGTGCTTTTCAACTGCCATTTGAACTGTAGTTTCATTAACCTGTGGCAGTATATAAAGCATTTTTAGACATTTTGTGCAAATGTGGGATTTAGTATTCAATTTGTTTGAAATGTGATGATGCTTTCAAAAAATGTGGATGTTTATGGTGTCAATATAAAAGGTTTAACCCAATTTTACCAAGATTTGTCTTCCCCTATTTCTTTTTTCAGCAGAGCTGAAATGGATTGCAATTTGGATTTTTAAAACACTTTACATATATTCTGGTAGAATAAAAGATGTCAGCAAAATTGGGTTATGAAATCAACTAGAACAGAAGCTCAGCAAAAAGAATATTACAATCAGACCAAATTGACAAAGATCTTTTGATTCAAATGCTCAAATGTCTAATTGGACACATTTGCACGGTAGTTACTATTTCTTGCCATGTCTGCAGTTAGAGCTAACAACCATAATTTTGGTTCTTTCCAGCATTTACAGATAAGACTGAATATATTAGTAAAATGTACAAATTCTCTGAACACAATTGCTCAACATTAAAAAGAAAGACAAGTTTTACTTTATATCAGACAAGTGATAATGCACTATTATAGCAAAAGTTGTTGCATTCCATAAACATATGACTTTAGATAATAGCAGTTTACCATTGTCTGACAAACATCGGTAGTCTGTATACTTTTCAAGATGACTTTGTAAATTGAGTTTTCAACTCTAAGGCAGGAATAACTGAGCAAAGGAGTCATATTCCCAGCAAGAAGCATCACGTACCCATCATTGTAACCACCGTCATGTCGAGCAGAAGCAAAAACGTCCATCTCAATTAGGTTGTCCTGCAAAGTCTCTAGGAATGTCTGCTTTGCTACATTTCTACATTCAGATGGAAATATGAATGAAGCCAATGAGCTGCATATGTATAAAATAGTGAATGGAGACAGCAAAAAATCAAAATCAGCAAAATGGCCAACAAATTAAAAATCAGACATCAGTGTAATGATAGGAATAATAGTGGCAGAGAAACTACTGATGTCCTTTTTAAAACATGTTTTCAGATCAGTCATTTAGTAGGTTTAAGGTATTATGTAAAATGGTTCAGATAAAATTACTTCACATGAATGAACCCTAAAGACTAAACCTAGCATCATTGGCCTGGAGTCTCTGCATGCTTTCTGCCCAAATAACAATACAATCTGGGTAGAATCCACTGAAGTAGTGTAAAAACAAATGCTGAATTTAAAACATCAGCGAATTATGCTCATCATCATTTATGCTTAGTGCCATCTTTTGTGCATGTTCACATGTCAATATGCACAGAGCAGTCCCTTACTTAAAAATCGTCCATGTATCCAGATCAGCATTTCCTCTGATTGGGTCTTTTCAGGGATGCTCATCACACCTTGACTGGAGTTTTGGGTGCACAGGCCAATCTGTTGTTAATAGCTTGCAGTCAATTGAAGTCTCACTCAGGTCTGTTTCTGATGCTGGTGAAACATTTATCTTAAGTTCAGTTTAGGTGTGTCCAAATGTCATCAATTGATTGGACGTTGCCAGACTGGTGACCAGTGGTCAATTGACTAGCCTGGTGTTTGAGAAGAAATTACTTGAACACCTTTTCAGTTCAATTGAACAGTTATTGATCATAATTGATATGGTAATTTGATTTGGTGATTCATGGGAGATTTTAGGCATGGGCTGCTCAACTCAGTTTGCATGGAAATTTGTGCATAGCTTCATCTTCATAAAACTGGTGCAGTGTTCAGCACATTGTTTGGGTGTTGTCACGATTGCACCCCTGCAAGAAACTCCAGACCATTGTTTAAACAGAAAGCATCGCTTAGAAACATTGGAATGGTGCTTTTTGTTAACTATTTACATGGATTTTCAAAGATATGGTGCAGAGATATTCTACAATTTTACATTTACAAATCTTAAGTGTCAGGTTTTCTAGAGTATTGATATTAAACAGCCACAGCAGCTTAGCCACAGTATTATATTAGTGAGGCAAGAAGCCTACCTGGTCTCCAGGGGGATATTACTATTGAGTAACCAGTTGTCCTGCATATGGGCAGGCTCCTGTATGCTGGGAGGTGGTTCTGGAGGTGGTGGAAGGTCAGCTGGACTGGGACTGGGATTACTGCGTGTGGTGAAGTTCCCCCTGTTCAATGAGTTAGCCGAAGAGGCATGAGGATGGTTTAGAGTATGGGTATGCGTCATTGCAGGTGGAGGTGTTCTGAGCATTGAATGGTTCTGAGAAGGATTGGCCAAATGATCTGAAAGAAACAAAATTAGACATATTAGAGATATCCTTACTGAAATAATCATCTGGTAGTTTGCTGACACTTTTATCATAGAATCATAGAACCCTAGAGCCCCTACAGGTGTGGAAACAGGTCCTTCGGCCCAACAAGTCCACACCGACCCTCAAAGCATCCCACTCAGACCAATCCCCCTATAACCCACCTAATCTACACATCCCTGAACATTATGGGCAATTTAGAATGGCCAATGCACCTATCCTGCACATCTTTGGACTGTGGGAGGAAACTAGAGCACCGAGAGGAAACCCACACAGACACGGGGAAAATGTGCAAACTCCACACAGACAGGAGCCCGAGGGTGGAATTGAACCCAGGTCCCTGGCGCTGTGAGGCAGCAGTGCTAACCAGTGAGCCACCGTGCCACCCCCTTGTAAAGGTTTTGGGTGTGAATGCCAAGGGTGGATGTTGTGCTCTTTTTGTTTGGCATAGGCTAGAATGATCAAAATTGTTGCTCAATACAAGAAAATTAACTGTCAGAAATAAACCCACTAGTAATACATCTTATCAACAGGTGTACATTTCACCAACTTTTAAACACTGATTTCCTTTTAGTTTTTAAAATGCAGCAAATGGCAAGTGTATGTTGTTAAGCTGTTTATAGAGGCACAACAATCATGGCTACTGAGTTCTGAGGAAGGGTCACCGGACCCGAAACGTTAACTCTGCTTTCTCCTTCAGAGATGCTGCCAGACCTGCTGAGCTTTTCCAGCAAATTTGTTTTTAATCATGGCTACTTCTCTTACAGCATATGCTAAATGAACTGAAATGTATTTTCCTCAAGACAGTTACAAAGCACTGGACCATATTTGAAGTCCAGGCAGATTTTAGGTGCATGGCTGAAGTGGCAAGTCAGAAACTCACTCAGAGCTCCAGATTTTAGGCCCTGGCTACATTTGGGCTCAATTAATTCCTCCAGGTCAACTCACCATATGGAATAGGTGGAATTTCAATGAAAAGTGATAGAAAACTATGCAACCCTGAGTCAACCTGTCTGCATCAAATGGTCTCAAGGAAATCTAAGAGTCATAGTAGTTTAAGCATATTCTGGACCTTGCTCCTCTTCTTGTTGCATTCATCTAGCAGAAAGGCCAGAGTGACTTTCCAGTTAAAAATGCCATTGCTTGCAAAGAAACCATCAGAAACAAAAACCCAATTGGCTTTGGATTGGTGTCCTTGCTGTCTTCCCAAAAGTGTAAATTATAATTTGAAACACAGTGCCTAGCACCTTGCCAATGTGTAAGTAACCTAGGAAATTTTAAATGCCCATAAACCAGTTTCCTTGCTTGGGGTTAAAATAGGCCTGTCTATTTTTATGGGCCATTATTGGCCGCATTGAAAAGGTACCAAGGTTGATTCCATTAACAAGTACTAATCAAGTTTAAGATATTTAGTACTCTTGTTGTTAAACAATTGATACATCTTTTTCATAATTCTTGTCATATAACAGCCAATAATTCCCTATTAATAGGACTGCTGCACATGAAATATTTTCTAATATCAGTTACGGTTATTACACAGCATCAGCTATTTACTGCCCAATTTTGAATTCATGTAAAAAGAGTAAATGCAGTTACTGAATTCTGAAATGTAGGATAAAATATGGGGCATGACTTTCTCAGTGTATGTCTTTTGCACATCTTTCTGACGGTTTGTTAAACCAGGCTCTGCCTCTCAAGTAGATGCAAAAGATGTCATGATGCAATTTTGAAGAACGGGGATATTACCACATATCTACCTCATAATCAGCACAACTTAAAATGAGGATTTTCTGGTCATTAAATGGAAACAAAGTGCTGTGAATGCTGGTGGATCTGAAATAAAAACAAGCAGCATCTGTGAAGAGAGAAACAGAATCAAATTTTCAAGTCCAATTCCACTCTTCTTCAGATGTAGAAGAGGTCAGTATCAATTTCAGTTAGTTGAACCCCACTGTACTAAACAGGTACATGGCATAGTTACAATGCTATCTATAGAACAGTACAGATGTTGCAACCATCAATTTTAACTTCACTGTTCCATCTCAACCTGCTGTTGGGAAATCAAAACTTCAGACCCTGCTTAAGTAGCTCCACACTTCATACTTCCCACTGTGAGTTTCATAAAATTCCTCTTGTTCTTCTCTCTTCCTTTCTTTCACTATCTTCCACTTCCTTCTTTTGGTCCAGTTATCCCAACATCTTGTATCTTGCTTGATTTGAATATTAAACTTGCACTTGACTTGGTATGCAGCATACTGAAGTACACAAGCTTACAATGAATTAATTCCAGCAAACCCAGGACCCTCATTGTGCATTTGAGTTTAATAGCTGGATTATTGTCGCCCAGTGGTTTACTTATTTATAGAAAGATAGAAAAATAAATATTAAATCGTAGCTGAAGCTATTAATTAATGAGAGGTATGAATGAAGTGTAGACAAATGAAACATATGAAAAGGAAACAGTAGATATACATTTGTACACTAATTACCATTTAGCAAATATAGAATTTACTATTCTTTCTCAAAAGGCATTCCTGCTTTGATCTTCTCAATAAGTGAAACGGAAGCCCAGTCCATAAGTAAACTTACTTAACAATTGGCAGCAAACTGATCCACAGAGACCTTTTCTGCCTCTGCCTATTAAGCTTCAGAATGTTTCCTAATTTGACCAAGTCAGCTTCAGGCATATCTTCAAAACTGTTTTCAATACATGTAAACTAAATATATTTAAGATATATCTTTACTTTAACCATTTTCAACTTTCAAAATAATATTAGCTCATACAAATACAGCTGTCAATCATGTACTTTTCACAGTATATGTTTGTTAATTTAGTTATTTAACCTTTTCTGAAAAAAACCTATTAGGTTCCACCTGACTGCTGCTTAAAATTGACTCCCATTAGTAAGTGCATTTTGAAATTAGTGTACCACATAAGCAGGAATGTACTGAAGTATAATGGTAGTGTTCCTACTGCTGGGCCAGAAGTTCTGGTTCAAATCTTATCTGTCTGGAGGTATATCATAACATGTTTGAGCAGGTTAATTAAAATTAAGCTGGTTCCTTTGAGTGCAAAGCCACAAACAGTAAATTTTAACAGTTTTAGCGTTCTTGTGGTGCAGTGGTAATGGCCCTGCCTCTGGGCCAGAAGGCATGGTTTTGAGTCCCACCTGCGCCAGAGATGTGTCATAACAACTCTTGAACAGGTCAAATAAAAATATCTACCAGCTAAGCAGGGGTGGAGTGAGAAATTATATATGTAAAAACAAGTTGTGTGTGTTGTGAACTGTAGCTCATCAAACAGTTGAGGCATTTCTAAATCAGGAACGTAAATGTTTAACCATGCAAACACTGAGACAAAAGGATATGGAATAAATTTAAATCTCATGTGCATTTCACTGATGTATAATTGTGGATGAATTATGAGCAGCTGGTTATGTTCTGCAACTTTGAACCTGCTGTAATGAAGGAGAGCACTCACCATCTGTATTAGAACAGTCAACTTTCATGGAAGATGTGAGGTATCACGAAGAATAAGTGCAATAGATACATTATATTATGCCGGAGGAAATCAGCTACATCTAGGAGAAGTAATGTTAACTCCTTCATCCATTACTGCAAGATAATTTTTTCATGCAGTTTAGATTTATTAATGATTGCAGCATTATTATGTTCTAGTATAAAGAATAAACTAAATAATTAATATTGTACAGGAAACTAGAAATTATCATTGGTAGCAATACTGGATAAAGGTTTAACATGTTCATATGAAAACTATCTATTCACTGTATTGTGGCTGTCAGTTAGTTCAGTTGGCTAGAGTGTGGTTTACAATAATGAAAATGATGCAGGGCCCATCCACATACTGGCTGTGAAAACTCATGGAGACCTCTCATGTCCCATACTTGAAGCAGAGTGGTGCCCATCAAGCAATATAATCAATTGTTTCTTATTAATCAGAGACTTTGGACAAATGTCAGCATAATGTTAACCTTTTTGAGTTCTAAATATAAAAAGAATTGCAGACATTTGTTTCAAAAACAGAAGTTGCTGGAAAAGCTCAGCAGGGCTGGCAGAATCTGTGAAGAAAAATCAGAGTTAATGTTTCGGGTCCGATGATCCTTCCACGGAACTGATAGTAGCTAGGAAAATGTTGATTTATATGCAGAAGATAGGAAGGGGGAGAGGGTAAGGAGTAAACGAGAGGTGAGGATAGCGTCTAAAGAGAGAGAAGAGCAGTTGGATAGACAAAGGAATAGATAGCGATCTGGCTAGGAAGGTGAATAGCTGTTAATGAGGACTGTTACTGACTAACAATAGGTAGTGTGTAATGGCAGGGTATATGATAACAAAGCCTGGTGTGTGGGGTGGGGGTCGAGGACATGGGAGAGTTTAGGTACTAAAATTATTGAACTTGATATTGAGTCTGGAGGGCTGCAGGGTCCCCAGTTGGAAAATGAAGTGTTGTTCTTCCAGCTTGCACTGAACTTCGCTTAACACTGCAGCAAGTTTGAGACAGAGATGTTGGCCAGGGTGCAAGGGGAAGCTCAGGGTCTTTTTTGTGAGCAGAATAAAGATGTTCTGGGAAGTGGGCACCCAGACTATACTTCGTTTCCCCAATGTAGAGGAGACCACATTGTGAGCAGCGAATGCAGGTAAAGTCTGCTTCACCTGGAGGGTATGTTTGGACCCTTGGATACTGAGGAAGGAGGAGGTAAATGGGCAGGTGTTACACCTTCGGTGGTTGCAAAGGAAAATGCAGTAGGGCTGTGGGGAGGTGTTGGGAATGAAGGAAAAAGTGGACCAGGGTGCCCTGGATAGAATAGTCCCTGCGGAAGGCGGACAAGGGAGGGGAGGGGAATACGTCTCTGGTGGTGGCATCTCACTAGAGGTGGCAGAAATGGCATCTGAATGTGGATGCTGGTGGGACGGTAGGTAAGGACAAGGGGAACCCTATCACTGTTGAGAGAGGGAAGAAAAGGGGTGAGGGTGGAAGTGCGGGAGATGGGTTGGACCTGGTTGAGGGCCCTGTCGACAACGGTGCTGGGGAATCCTTGTTTGAGGCAGGTGGGCATTTTGGAGGCTGTCTTGTTGAATTTGGCCTCATCCGAACATATGCGACAGAGCGGGAGGAATTGGGAGAATGGAATGGAGTCTTTACAGGAAGTGGGGTGTGAGGATGTATAGTCCAGTTAGGTGTGGGAGTCAGTGGGTTTATAGTGGATATTAGTGGCCAGTCTATCCCCAGAAATGGAAACAGAGATGTTGAGGAAGGGAAGGGAGGAGTCAGAGATAGACCAGGTGAAACTCAGGGTGGGGTGGAAATTGGAAGCAAAATCAATGAACTTTTCCAATTCCGAACAAAAGAGAGAAGCAGCACTGGTGATATCACTGATATATCGGAGAAAGAGTTGTCGGTGGGTGGCCGGAATAGGACTGGAACAAAGAATGTTCCATGTACCCCACAAAGAGACAGGCATAACTGGGATGCATGTGGGTACCCATGGCCACCCCTCTGACCTGAAGAAAATGAAAGGAGTTAAAAGAGAAGTTGAAGGTGAGGTTGAGCTCGGCCAAGCAGAGGAGGGTGGTAGTGGGTGGGGACGGTTCAGGCCTTTGTTCCAGGAAGAAGCGGAGAGCCCTAAGATCATCCTGATCGGGATGGATGTGTAAAAGGGATTGCATGCCCATTGTAAAGAGGTGGTGGCTGGAGCCTACAAACTGGAAATTTTAAAACTGGCATAAAATGACAGAGGAACCACGGATGTACGTGGGCAGGGACTGGACGGGGGGAGAGATGGCTGAGTCAAGGTAGTCATTTGTTTGTTATGCAGCAACAAGTTCTATAATACATGAAGATTCTGTATAAAATAATATAGTTAATGAATGCAAAGCTTTTTGTGGTACTTAAGCCAACTGTGAACAGGAATGAAACAAAAACAGATATTGCTGGAGACACTTAGCAGATCTGCGGCATCTTTGGAGGGAAAGCAGAGTTAATAATTCAAATCTAACAACCCTTCTTCAGTGACCCTGCTGAGTTTCTCCAGCAATTTCTGTTTTCATTTCAGAATTCCAGCATCCACAGTTCTTCATTTTGCTTTAGTGAGTAAACTGTAATGACCTTTTTAAACTGATTTGTTTGCTACCTGATCTGATCCTTATGTCTGAAGGTACTTCAGTCTTGAGGTGCACACATGCAAGCTCCAAGCAGCTAATGATCCAGTTGGTGCAATGCAACCAGGATGTCAGAGCTAATGTTGTTCTTTGTTTAGTTAATTAGAGGATTCAGCTACTCAACCTAATGAGGGTAATTTCACAGTGTAAGTCAATACGGTTATATATGCACACCACATATCTGTATTGGGCCTGGAACTTCTAATATGGCACTAATTTTTCAATGAAATGTGATCAATTTCACAAAACTAGTGTGAAGGATTCCATAATTTTAAGCATAATTCGTGTTCAGTGCAAATCAAGTTAATGCAACTTTTGCACTAGTTTTAAAAGCAACATGCTAGAAAATGGCCCAATCCTCAAAACTGGCTAATATCTCCAGGGTGAATTTATTACCATTGGAATGTTTCACTGCTGGCATCTCTTGCAGGTCTTCAGGAAAGCTTTAAAAATTCTTTTAGGTGCAAAGACACAATGTGTTATGTACTAACATGCTTTAATTGTAATTTTGCTTTGAGTTATTGAAAAGAATATGCATATTTTCATTCATTTGTGGGATGAGGGCATCGCTGAATAGGCCAGCATTTATTGTCCGTCCCTAATTGCCTAGAGGACAAGTAAGAGTCAACACCTTGCTGTGGGTCTGGAGTCACATCTAGTCCAGATCAGGTAAGGATGGTAGTTTCCTTCACTGAAGGACTTCAGTCAACCAGATGGGTTTTTCCCGACAATTAACAATGGATGCATGGTCATCATTAGACTCTTAATTCCAGATTCTTTATTGCATTCAAATTCTACCGTCTGCCATGGTGGAAATGGAACCCAGGCCCTCAGGACATTACCTGGGTCTCTGGATTAACAGCCCAATGATAATATCACTAGGTCATCGCCATTATATAGTTAAAAGAATTATTTTCCATATATTTTGCAAGAAAGTAATACAGAATTGGATTGGCAAAGATGATGGATTTATTGATTTGCTTTAGTTTTATGATAAATCTATTTTCACCTGTTTCAATCAAACTTCCCCAAGTTACATTCAAAATAAGAAGTATTTTCTTCAATGGAATTTTTCTTAAATTGCGCTTGGAAACATTTACCAATCTTGTTGTCTCATGGCAGATTTTGCATTGGCCGATAATAATATGAATTTGTGTGGAATCCCAGTAATGATCAGGGGAACAGATTTCAAAACTCATGCAATGTCGGGCACAATTTGTGCCAGAATTTCCAGTTGATCCCAAAGTAGGAATGTTATCCTCATAGGTTTTGTGCTTTTGTTGTTCACACAGAGTTACAATTGTTGGAATGTGACCCATGTGCAACTAAAGTATTAAAAGATAAAATAGTTGAGATTCGATTAAAAGTAAGAATTCCAGTGTTTTACGTTCTGTAGCCGTGGGAGTAGGTCGTAGAAAGTGTGATATTTGTGGAACAGAATGTTTTAAATTTTCAGAAAGTACCACAAAAACAAACCAATCTGTTCTAGTAGTTAGGCAGATGTGATGTAGAAAATGCCTGTGGGGCCTTAATAATTACAGCAGATGCATGAAAGAGAAACAAAAACATATTAATAAAACAATTAGATAAACAAAAATAGAAGGGACAAGCTGTTTGCTTTGTTCGGCAACATGAGTTTGAACTTCAATCATAGACAACTTGCCATTAATGTTAGCAACAATGCTGAAGAGATAGATGTGTTCTAATGGATTCAATTTGATACAAGATGGTTAATAGAAGGCAACAAAAGTGATGAATGTGGAAATAGATTGTAATAATAAAGAGTCAAATAAATAACAATGAAAGGAAGTGAGATACAATTGCACTGTTACATCCTTACGTTTTGTTGATAGAATCCGATCTGGAATGATAACTCAGCAGTTCTCTTCACAGATGCTGCCTAAACAGCTGTTTCCCCAGAATCTTCTGATTTTGTTTCAGATTTCCAGCAGCTACAGTTTTGTTTTCGCTATTAGTTTTAATGGAAAGGTCAGTTGAAGTGTCAGCTTAATTAGAGGATGAAACAGAACAATAAAGTCAGTTTAAATGATTGAAGGGATGCAACAATACTTGAGTGGAATTAACATTGTTTGTATCTACTAGAATGGTTGGAGGAGCAGAGATTTGGATTAGGAGTGGTGCCCTGTGAAAATATGGAGATTGAGTATTTTAGTGCTGAGCTGTTGCTTGAACTGCTGGTGCTTACTACAATCATTGCTGCATTTTAATTGTGACTCAGCCTTAATCCACAGTCACTCTGTATTACACAGCTATTATATTGCAGGAATTTCAGGTAATAATGAAATTAGCTGCCTCATTTTTATTGCAATGCAGTGCTGGAAACTGTCAACCAGTGAAAGATCCGCTTCTGATGTAGAATTTCAGAGCAGCCTGCCTCATGGATTTTCATAGTGCTAACATAGGTATGACATATCTAAGTTTCCACATGCTGTAAGCAACACAACATAGACTTTACTAAATTGAAACTGTGCGCAGTAAGATTCAGCTATGAGGAAGTGCAATGGAATAGTAAGTAGATCTAACTCAGGTGTAAAATATTGATGTGTAAACAACATAATGCTAAGCAAAATTTCACGAGACTATTTTCCAAAATCCATGGTAAAAATGAACAGTATAAGAAGTTATTCCTTTTTTGAAAGATGTTTTAATAAACATTTTTCAAGAAAATATAAAAAAGTCTTAAAACCTTTGTCTTAATATTCTGCTGCAAAATTCTTCATATCAAATAAAGTTTATGCTTATAATCACAGAATATTTTGCAAGTGCAAGTTTTAAGTGTGAATTTGGAAGAGATTAGTATTTCCAAAAACATATCATTTTCTTTATAATGCATACCCCTAAACACTTTAGGGCTTTTGTTGTGCAGAGGTAACGTCCATACCTCTGGGACATAATGTCTGCATTCAAATCTCATGTGCCAATGGAGATGTGCCATGCCATTTTTGAACCAGTCATTTAAAACAAAAGCTAACTGCTTTTTCTAATTAAAACAATTATATCAAATTGAATAATTGTAAAGTACAGAAGCTGGAGTTCAAACTGAGGTTACACATCATCAAGGATGACACACATTGAATTGTTATACTCTTGCATCGAAGTAGTCATTCTCACAATTTCCACTGAATTAAGTGTCTTTGGTAATTGATGTCCATACCAATGGAATACAAATGATTATCTGCTAAAGCCTTGGGAAAATAGTGAAAGGGGTTTCCTTTTTTTGGCCAACAGTGTGCTTGTTCGGAAACATGATCAAACAAATAGAGACGGCGGTATTTAGCTGATAAGATAAAACTATTCATACTTAGGTTACCCATGTGACCTTGAGCTTGCACTAATGCGTTACCATTTAGTTTGGGGATTCAATATATTTTTAGCTATCTCTTCAGTTCTCAGGTCAGACATACTGCTGTAGAATTCAATATTTGTATACGATTACTCCACAATAAGAAATTGACAGCGATGCATTTAGAATCTGGCTGCTATGAACAGTATCAAATGACAACGGGTTTTGGCAGTTAAACCAGGACAGACACAGAATGCTCTTCTATGTGCAATTCATAAATTAATTGAACTAGTTAAAATTATTTCATGAATGGCTTCCTTTAAACTAACAGTTCAAAGCAATAAATGCAAGCTTTTCTTACCTTACATAGCCTTTTTCAGCAAATTTACAAAAGTATAACTAGAATATGAACCTGCCTATTTATTAAATAAATTTGAATTCTAATTCCTTATTATTAGTCACAATTTATAAATCGCAGACATAAGCAATAGCAGCAACTTAGACAAGGCTTGGAGAACAGAACAGTTTGCCAATAGTTTCCTGTGTATTCCTGGAGTAGAAGCTTAGGATAAAGTCTTTCTCAAAAAGTGTTTATGAAGCTCTCATAAAATAGCTACAGGGAGCTAGAATGTAAATAGTTACCCATTATTGTCTCTAAGGGGTAGTTGAAACCAGACTCTCATTTTTAATCAATCAGATTTCACTAATCCATCAAGTGTGTAAGAATGCAGAAGACTACTAGAGGATATAATCACATAATCGAATATTTCAAAGATTCTTCTGCCTTTGAAATCAAACTGTAAACTAGATTTGCTGATACAGCAGCAAATATAGATAATCGCTAACAAAAGCTTAGGAAGAAACACGATCATTCAGAGCAAAAAGGGAACGGTCATAAAACGTTAATCTGACAGACTGAATAATAAGTTACAATGTTTTTAAAGTATTATAGAATGCCACAGAGAACAGAGGTCATTCAGTCCACCGAGCCGGCGCTCATGCTTTCCTCAGTTAATGTATTCATTCCAGCATTTATTGCCCATTCCTAACAGCCCTTGAATTGAGCGACTTTGAATTTTTGAAATGGCAATCACATGGCTGTGGGTTTGGAGCCCACCAGGAAAGGAAGCAGATTTCCTGCTAAATTACTGAACCAGCTGAGATTGTCCAGCAATCAACAAAAGTTTCATGGCCACAATGAGACAAGCTCTTTTGAAAAAGAATCCAGATTTATTAACTGAACTTAAGTTCCACCAATTGCCCTGGTGGAACTTCAACCAATGTCTGGTAATACCCTGAAACATTGACTGCTCCTTTCCTCCAGATGTTGCCTGGCTTGCTGTGTTCTTCCAGCCTCATGTTTGTCTACCTCTCTCCATAGCATTAGCCAGGCTTTCTGTGATAGGACATTAACACTGAGCCACATCTCACTTCAGATATAATTTAATGTTCCTGTTTTGAGCAACTTTCACTGGTAAATGAATTTATGGACTCCCATGCAATAAAGGCTTGTGGCAGAAAATTACAAATTCTAACCTCATCCTGCTGTTTCAAATATTCTGTGAAATATAGGACCCTGATTTTAGCCTGCAAGGACTCTGAATGGATTTACCGAGAGACAGAACGATTAGAGAGGAAATTCAAGAACAAGGATCCAATATGCACGTCCCATGGTGGTCTGAGTGTTGGGATGCGGAGGGGGTATGTCAGAAGAACGGAAAATTTGGAAAGGGGAACTGCAGCACTGTAGGAAGTTACAGACATAAGAGAGATGATGAAGGCAAGGAAGGCTACTGTTCACAGCAATCCCCATTAATCACTCACACAGTGGCTCTTTTTCTTCTTAGGCAGTCCCTTGTGATCGAGGGTGACTTTTTTCTGCTCTGGAGCTGCAGGCCCTGAGGTGACTAAATACTCCAGTACTGGGTTCACAAACATTGCCATATGTGGAGTAGTTGTTGTTTGAAGAGTTGGGTAGGTGGGATACTCAGGTTTTTGTATGCTTCTTCCACTGAAATTACGTGGCCTGTCAGAGATGCTTCAAATGGTTAGCACCTTCAGGGATCCTTCTTCTTCAGTTTGGGTTGTATTGGGCAAGGGATTCCCATGGATCTATGGGGATATTACACTGTTTCCAGGAAGGTTTAAGGACGTCCTTCAAGTGTTTCTCTTGTCTTTCTGGTAACAGCTTGTCATGCTTGCGTGGAGTTTGATTTGGAAGTCTTGTGTCAGGCACATGGACAATGTGGCCTGCTCAATACTGCTGATTGATCTTTATCAGTGCCTCAATGTTGGCCTGATGGATGACACTGACATTGGAATGACTATCCTGTCACTGCACCTGTTGGATTTTGTGGATGCATTCACTGATGAAATTACTCAAAGGTTTTGAGATTCTGCTGTACATTCTCCATGTCTTCAATATATAGTGGTGTCCTATAAACCGGGAGCACCATAATGGGTTTGAGGTCTTTGTCATCAAACACACTGTTTCTCAGATGGCCAAAAACTGTGCTGGTATACTGGAACTGATGTTGAATTTCATTATTGATGTCTGCATTCACTGAAAGGAGGTTACCAAGGTCTGAGAATCGATCCACACTGTCCAATGGTTCACAGTGGATCTTGATAGTTGGGGTACTGTGAGGTGGGATCAGGCTCGTAGAAGATGTTTGTTTAACCAATGGTCCATTCTGTTATTTGCTTCCATGAATGCATTGATGGGGATTTGGAGCTCGGCCTCTGCGCGCGCACACACACGCACGCACGCACACGCACACACGCTCACACATTCACACACATCATCTGCATAATGCAGTTTGATGACCAAGGTTGGGTGGTCTTTGTCACGTGAAGGTTTATAATTTCTATGCCACCTTTAAGAAATATGCTCATGATACAATCACCGTATCATTGTGTATGACCTGAGAGCACAAATGTCTCATCCTCCACGTTACCTCAGATCACTTGAAACATTACACCTACTGTAAGCTGTAAGCATGCTGCTGTGTTATAAACCTCAGTGTTATTTGCTAGCTTAGGCATTTATGCGCCTGATGAATGTAATGTCTGTACATAATAGTTACTTGCAACAAAATATCTGTTGGATTCTTCAATACCACAATATCTACATCCAGTTTCTTACATTATCAGACATAATATAAGCATAGCTGTATCAGGTGAGACACCCTGCTGGAGGCAAAATCACATTAGTTTTTGTTCTGAACCAGAGATGACCAAGGTTAAACATTTTCCCACATGTACTATAGAAAAGGTCCACTCCAGTGGGAAGCTTCCAGTGGGATGTAGAGTTGCAACAAAGAAAATGGAGAGGAAAGTCGGTGGGATGAAATAGCCTTGCTTGATTCCAGTTTGCACATGATTTGGGACTATGGTAGAGCAGTTGGTGTGAATCATGTCTTGCATGTTGTTGAGCAATGGGTGGAGAAACAAAATGGCTACCAGTTATATGATTCTACTCACTGCTTGCTTGCACTTGGATTATGAGGTGGGTCATCTTAGCTTAATAGAGATTTTGCTATTTCTTTGCCTCTGCCATCTGCGGTTACTGAGACAAACAGGATACAGGAAACAATAATGGGTGAAAAGACAACAAAGTGAAGAGAAAAGAATAAAGCAACAGGGAGGAAAGAAATGGAATCACAGAAGGTGAGGAAGGCCATTCCAGCGATTGAGCTCACCTTATCAAATTAAGTTATAATTACCCCATCTCACTATTTAGTTACTACTTGAATGATTCCAGAGCTCTTTCCTTCACTATCCTACTATACGAACCATTGATGATATTAATCACTGATTACACAAATAAATGTTTCTTGTCAACAAGCCAGATGTGACCTTGTTACTAGTAGTGTTTCAATTTGAAATACTGCTTCAGATTAAGCTTTGTAATTTTTATTATTATCTAAAGTACCTTGGGACAAGTTAACCATTAAGCATTCTTTATAAATGTAAGTTGTTATATTTATACTATATTCTTTAGATCCTCTTTCATTCATATCTTTGAAGACATGAGAGTCCAAATTGCTGAAAGTTTTCCTCATAACTCAATTCAACGGTTACAGAGCCAAGCAGAAGAGAGAACAGAATAAAGAAAAATAGAGCAAGACACAGATATTTAATGCCATTGACATAACAGATCAGTGAAGCTTTTTTTTATAAAAGAGATTTCCATAATATTTCTACCATAACCAATCAAGGAGCTGACTAAAAGGTTTAGGACAACAGAGCTACAGTCCATGACACAAAGATCTGTTGTTCAGAATCCTTTGAGTTGAAGTCAAATGGAGAGAATGCAGAGCTCTAGGGCAATTGAAAAACTAAAAGTAACATAGTCTGATATAAACAACTAGAAGCCTGCTCACTCTGCACTAAAGCTGTTCTGCAACAAAGACGATTTGACAAGGAACATCAATTACTCTTAAATCATCAGAAAAGGAACATATTAAAAGACAAAATCCCTGAGCTGGTCAGAGGTGACCAAGTATGTTATGACAAACATTGGGGATTTAAGAATGGTTTTGCATGATCATTTACACTCCAAAGTAAGAAACACAGCAAATTGAATATTTGTTGATCCATTTGTCATCTAGGATCTCTCATGGTTGCTCATAGGAGCAGCACACAAATACTGAAAGTAACATTTGCATTTACCTTCTATACCACTCACTGGTTTTTTGAATAACAAAGTGATGATTCATGTTATAAATGACACAAAATATTGTGCATATCTTTTTTTTTTTAAACTGTCTTTTGTCTAATCTTAAATGGCACATTCAAAATAGCCTGGAAATACAGAATAGATTGAAAATTAGATCTTGTGTGCGTAGTTCCCCGGCCAGAATGGAGCTTTGTCATTCAGGAGCAGCAGCAGGACGAGGTCAGCTGGATCTCAGTAGCAATGCCTTTCAAGAAGTAGCTACTCTGCCATAAAGAGGACTGCAAGAAGCTGGCATTAGTGACAGGTTCATCAACACAGTCCAGGGCTCTGAAAGGACAATGCTAGTCGGGTACGATCAGATTGGAGGTAGTGGAGGGAGTAAGGAATTCTGGGACAGAGGAATGGCCCAGAATTTCCCTGTGTGCTTTAAAATATATCTTGCTTTGGGCTTCTTCTGTCAAAGACTTTGATTGGCTGGGAAGAAACTGCTTAGACTACATGTTAAAGTATAGATTGGGCCCTAAGGATGACAGTGGGCCTGATCTACATATTTAAAGAGGCCCTGCCAGCTTCTGTGAGCAATTTAAATTATGAAGTGTTAAATTTGAATGAGAAAAGAATATTCAAGTTCTTCACTTGCTAGCTGTCCCTCCATACCCCAGTCTAGTTTATGTCCTGTGTTTAATCACAGAACGATTTACAAGGATGTAACCGGAACTGGAGGATTTGAGTTGTAAGGAGAGGCTGGGACTTTTTTAACTGGAGCGCAAGAGATTGAGGTGTGACCTTATAAAGGTTATAAAATCATGAGGAGTATAGATAAGGTGAATAGCAAAGGTCTTTTCCCTCGGGCAGGGCAGTTCAAAGCTAAAGTGCATGATTTTAAGGTGAGAAGAGAAAGATTTAAAAGGGACCTGAGGGACAACTTTTTCACATAAAGGGTAGTTCACATGTGGAATGAACTGTTGGAGGAAGTCGTGGATGCAAGTACAGTTACAACATTTAAAAGACATTTGGACAGGTCCATGAATAGGAAAGGTTTAGAGAGATATGGGTCAAACACAAGCAAATATGACTGGATAAGTTTGGGAAATCTGGTCGGCATGGACAAGTTGGATTGAAGGATCTGTTTACATGTTGTATAACTATGCTTTTATGCAAAAATCAAGCTATATATGGACCATGCATTAGAGTGATGCATGTAGCTAGCTCGCTCTCCCAAAAGGTTGGACATGATGATATTTAATGCTCAAGAATAAAATACAAAAATAGGATGCATTTAATAAAGGAAAAAATATTAAGGTGTTGACATTTCATTACAATTCAACAGGCCTCATGCCTAAACTTTGGTGGGAACTGACAGTAATCTTCCAAATTACCCTTTGCTATCTGTTGCCCATTTCTTAGAATGCATGATCCTTTTGAGATCGCAACTCTGCTATTTCTCATAGTTGCTTGGCTTCCTTCAAATGTTGCTCCTTACCAGGCAAATGTCAAGTGCATGCTGGGAATCCCTTAAGCTTGCTCCTGAGGCTCAATGGGGAGTTATGGAGGCTGGAATATGAAATATATTACCTTCCATTAAATATATTCCCTTCCATTACTGGATCACACTAGTGATCCCAGGTTTGAGAAATGGCAAGGAAACAAAAGAAGAAATATACTATTGTTAAAGTTTGTCCTGGCTCATTGTTTAGAAACCAATTGCAGCATTACTGGGATTGGCAGGGACAACCTCCTCCACAGGCAGTTGGATGGATAATTTTCACTGGCTTGTGCCAGGTCGGCACCAGAACACTTGTACTTTCCTACTGGGTAGAAATTAGGGGTCCTCCAAGGAACCCCACAAAATGTCGATGGAGATCAGTGTTGAAGAATTCCAGCAGACACTGACTAGGCTGATTTCTTGGGTTTCTGCCGGTAAAACTTTGGGAGCAAATGTTTGACATCAGTCCGCACAAAAGAAAACATGGAAAACTTCCACATACACCCACGTTATTCCATGAATGAGCAGCATATATGAATATCATTACAGCTGGTAAGAAGAAGAAAGCCAATTCTGATTCAATGCTTGCAAAACAAGGGGACAATGCTGTCAGACCAGTGGGACAAGAGATTGGACGCAATTCTGGAATTTAGAGAAAATGCAGGAAACATGGCACAATAAAAATAAATAGAAAATGTACCACCTCCCCACTGCCTATTTTTCTATGCTCCCTTCCTTTCAGTGACCCTAAGTCACACTTAAAAGTACCCTCAAATGATTTTTTAAAAAATGAAAGTCCTTGTGAATATGGCTGTAACATTTTTTGCTGAATGAATAAAGGGTAACTCCAGCAGCATGAGTTGCTCAGTATCAGGGACAGGACATTAGACACGACCGACAGCAAAAGTGGAATGGACTGAATAAATTTGAAAGGGTTTTTTTTTTTACATTCATCACCAAAGATTGCACAGAAGTAACAATATATCTCTCAAATCAGTTCAGAAGTTCTAATACCTTGGGATATCCTCACCAGCAGCACCATGTTGGATGTTGAAACCATTCATCACTTGACAAAAGCCCAGTATTTAGCAGGGTCACCCCTAGGCTTTACAGAGAACATGGAGTTTGTCTCAAAACAAATATCCAGGTTTACTAGGCCATGGTTCTCATATCCCCCCTCTCTGGTTTCAAAGCACGGCCGATTAGATACATTCTACCTTTGCTGCTTAAATTCTATCAGCAGCCTCAATAGTTGGTCAAAATCCCAAACACCGATTCTTGCAACGTTCCACATAATTGGTATTGAGATCAAACACATCAGAATGTAGTTTTCGTAGAATTATGGGATCACTACAGTGCGGAACGAGTCCACACCAGCACTCTGAAGAATATCCCAGCCAGACCCAGCTTCCCCACCCTCTACCCATACAATGGCTAATCCACTTAACCTGTACATTCACTTAGTCTGTCCACTTTTGGATTGTGAAAGGAAACCAGGTTATCAAATGGAAACCCACTCAGACGATGGGAAAACATGCAAACTCCACACAGTCACAAGGCTTGAAAAGAAACTGCGTACCTGGCGCTATGAGGCAGCATGGCTAACCGCTCAGCCACCATGCATCCCAATTTGGCTGAGAAAGGAATACTCAAGGTCCTCACTGCTTAGTTGTCCCTAGCTGTCTGGGTTAGCCATGTGGTTATCTTTGAGGGTGATATTCTACATCTAGCTAAGTCCAGGGAATACAGGGGCATGCACTATTGGATGCCTGAAACTTGGATACAAAGACATTTCTGAAAACCAATCTTATGACCTGTAGGTTGAACCCCACTATCTAGGACAAAGAAACAATCTGGAAAAATGAACAAGTCGCTGTCCTCGTGCAGTTTCAACATGTGGGAACAGGACAAGTGGGCATGTTGCAAAACTAACATCTTCACTCACCCCTCCATCACTGATTTCATATGTAATGTTTGATTGAGTTTTTTGAAGAAGTGACAAAGAAGGTTGATGAAGGCAGAGCGGTGGACATTGTCTCTCTGGACTTTAGCAAGGTGTTTGAAGGGGTTCCTCATAGTAGACTGGTTAACAAGGTTAGATCACATGGAATCCACAGAGAGCTAGGCAATTGGATACAAAATTGGCTTGAAGGCAGGAGACAGAAAGTGGTGGTGGAGGGTTGTTTTTCAGACTGGCGCCTGTGACCAGTGGTGTGCTGCAAGGATCGGTGCTGGGTCCACTTCTTTTTGTCATTTATATAAATGATTTGGATGTGAATATAGCAGGTATAGTTAATAAATTTGCAGGTGACACCAAAATTGATAGTGCAGTGGACAGTGAAAAGGCTATCTCAGAGTACAATGGGACCTTGATCGGATGGGCCGATGGACCAAGAAGTGACAGATGAAGTTTAATTTAGATAAATGTGAGGTCCTGAATGTTGGCGAGGCAAACCAGGGCAGGACCTCTGCACTTAATGTTAGGGTCCTGGGGAATGTTGCTATGCAAAGAGACCTTGGGGTGCAGGTTTATAGCTCCTTGAAGGTGGAGTCATAGGTAGACAGGGTAGTGAAAGAGGTGTTTGGCACGCTTCCCCTTATTGGTCGGTGCATTGAGTATAGCAGTTGGGATCTCATGTTGTAGTTGTACGGGACATTGGTTAGGCCACTTTTGGAATACTGCATTCAATTCTGGTCTCGCTGTTTTAGGAAAGACGTTGTGAAATTTGAAAGGGTTCAGAAAAGATTTTCAAGAATGTTGCTGGGATTGGAGGGTTTGACCTACAGGGAGAGGCTAAGTAGACTGGGGCTATTTTCCCTGGAGCATTGGAGGCTAGGGGTTACCTTATAGAAGTTTATAGAATCATGAGGGGCATGGATAGGATGTATAACCATGGTCTTTTCCCCAGGGTAGGGGAGTCCAAAACTGAAGGGGTAGCTTTAAGGTGAAAGGGGAAAGATATAAAAGGGAACTAAGAGGCAATGTTTTCATGCAGAAGGTGGTGCATGTACAGAATGAGCTGCTGGAGGAAGTAGTGGAGGCTAGTACAATTAGAGCATTTAAAAGACATCTTGATGTATACATGAGTAGAAAGGGTTTAGAGGGATGTGAGCCAAATGCTGGCAAATGGGACTAGATTAATTTAGGATATCTGGTCGGCATGGATGGGTTTGACTAAAGGGTCTGTTTCCATGCTGCACATCTCTATGACTCTATGGTTAGATAAACAAAAATCAAGATTTGATTTGATATCACATACGAGATGGCATAAACCTGGATGGTGACCAATTGGTCGCCTTGTTGAAAGTTCATCCATCAAAGTGACATGAAAGTTGTCACAAAACACATCGGTGTCCAAACTATCACCGTTTTAGGGTTCTCTAGTTTTGCCGCAGATTTTCTAACCCTTTCTTGAAGAAAGTAAGTGTAATTTTCTACTTTGTGGCCTCTGTCAAAGAGCAGGCACAGGCAGGATGGCTGAATGGCCTTGTTCTGTGCTGTACGATTTTTTTTTTGCGTGGTTATGAAAATGAAATGGATTCTATAATGGGCAGTCAGGCTGCTTCATACATAACCATCCAGGGGCTGAAACTGAAGGCTATCCCAAAGTACCCAGCTGGACCATGATTACACACACAACAGCAAACCTCTCGTGATACGTCCAAATTTAAAACCTTTGACCCATGTCAAAAAAAGGCTTTAGGCTTTTGAATTATGTGTGATCACACTTAAATATTTACCCTTTTTTATGCTGAACGTGGAGATGTAAAACACATTGAAGTCTGAAATACAAATCACATTTATAGTTTGAATACCAATTGTTGTGATGGATTCTCCTGTCACTCTGATGGCTATGACTACAAAATGGAAACCAATTGTTCTCAGTCCAGGTTGGTGTCATCTCTTAGTGATGGGAAACCAAATCTTGATTTGCAGATTGGAGTCAGCTCAGCTATTCGACAATAGTGGAAGATTAACAAAGACAGCTTAATTTTGCTCTTTTCCCCACAGCTTCTTGGGAGCATTTTCCAACACTTGCTAGTAACTCAATCAGAAAGCTGGTAGATTATGTAGCCGCACTCTCAAGCAGAAGAATTCTGAAATCAATTGTAATTCTCCAAGCTCAGAATAATTAATTGAATATAGACTCAGAATGAAACCCAGGGCATTCTTGAGCTACACGATCCAGTACCATACTGTGTGGTGTATGTATCCACTGAATCATTAGGGAATCCAAAATAATTCATTCATTTTGCGGAAAATCTCAGAAAAATGCACATATTGATGTTCTTTTTCATACCACATTGTAATGTCTCTCCAAGCCCCAGGGGTTATCCTTGCTGAAATCAATTGTATATCAGTGCTTTTGAACCTGAATTTATATTGCTTCTTTTTTCTCTTTTTATTCCTCATTTTCAAAATATACATTATATAATGAATAGACCCTTGTAATTTTATTCCTCATTTCAAAAGACATTTTCTCAGACATCAAAATTAATTTCATGTGAGGAAATGCAAAATAATCAAAAATATGAATTTCATAATTTTTAAGACAGACTACTGACCATATATTCGGATTTCAAGTACAAATTAAACTCAGGCCCTCTGGCACACAGATTACGTAGATAACATACTGTGATAGCTGCCTTGCTTACTGAACTAAAGCACCAGTTAAACACAAAATCCCATTAAAACCTTCTTTGTGAGTATACCGCAGATTCCAATTTCAAAATTTGTTTCTAATTAAAGGTGAGTGCAATAGCGTGAGAGATTTCAGGCAAGGTTTATTTCAATGACGAAGTGGTTTCTCAGTGTTGTCCCTTTTGAAAGTTTGGTGCTGTGACAATGAAATTAAATGCTTTATCTGCAGTTTTCAGAATGTGTACATATTAGAGAAAACATTGAAACAGGTCAGTGAACAGGGCACTTTCATATTTAATGGAACACAGTGTGTATTATTTCCACATAATAGCCAGCAATATGCTATATAAATTCTGAAAACAATTGAAGCACTCTCATCTCCATCTCCCAACCAGCCTCAACACTCACATTGTATCAAATCATTTCCACCCTGTGCTAGCTATTTAAAATAGACAGCCAATTAGTTTCACTCCCCTGCTCTTCCCCATCGGCCACCAAATACTTCCTTTTCTAAGTAAGCACCTATATATTTGTAATTTGGAAGGACAGAATAATTCTAGGCTTCAATGAGTGAAAGCTACCATCAGATTCTGTTGCCTTCTCATTCCCCTTCTTTAACACGAATAGCTAATTCAAATTAATCACTGGTTCCTCCTCAATCACAGCAAACTGATTTCTATTATTGGGAACTTAACTCCAGATCCCATTCATCAGGACGGTTGTGATCGATACCAAATGTGTTGTTTTCCAAGTACGATTCTTAGTTTTCACAAACTGAAACTTTTTTGCACTTTCAGGATTATGGTTTAATCCATTGCATTTTGTCCCCGACGTCTCCTGCTGATTTTCTGCATTCACACACTGAAGAACCACTGCCTCTCCAACCAGAGCAAGCTTAGGAAGAACAACAGGAATGCACCAGTGAAGATACACTGCACCTTAATCAACAGTCACAGCCACCAGCATAGCTATTGGCTCTGTGCAGATCTTTCAGGCAGTGTAGAATAGGGATCCTCACATGGTGAGCCATCAATTATGAGCAGGTTATAACTAGGCTGCAGGAAATGAGTATTTGCATGTCAGTTCATTGAAAGGTGAATTCTACTACAGTGCATTGAGTTACACACTGAGATGTATTGAATTGAATTAGCTTTATTGTCACATGTACTCAAGTGAGTACAGTGAAAAGTTTACAAGTTGCCACTTACTGCGCCATCTTAGGTACAACGTACAGATTCTTCAGTACAAGTTCTCAGGAAATAAATTAGAAAAATAAAGAAATAAAACAACAAGCATTACAGATTATGGAAATAAATTAGAAAATAAATAAATAAAAGTATCAGAACAACAGTCCTTCCAACCCAGTCCACGCCGGCACCCAGCCTCCAGTCTGCACAGGGTCTTGACTCCAGACTGCGCCAGACTTTACCTCGAGGCTCTCAAGGCCAGAAATCCGCTCTGGAATCACCTCCGGGCCAGAGGTGCACGCTGGGCTGAAAGACTGCCACTTGCCACTGAGAGACTGCGACGTTGGGCCGGAAGATCGCCACGCCAGGCTGAGAGACCAGCTGCCACACAGCCATTTGTTCTTATCAAGGAACAAGGGGGAATCCAATTCCAAAGTGGCACAAACCATCAAGTGGGGCTTGAAACCTATCCTTTCCAGCATGGAAATGGTGGCCAACTACCTGCCATCAGATATGGACTCTTTTTTGCAGAATTGGAGAGATTGGGGGTTGGCCTGTAAATCTGGTACTGAAAAATGCAGTAATCCCCGAACTGTAGGTCATGTACATTTATGGAGGTCTGTTTAGGTTTGGTGCAGAGGCAATTTGGGTTAAAGTATTTTCTATCTTTACTGTATTTAATACTGACACCAGAGGGCAGTTAATCCTCAAAAAGTCGAATAGCTATGGTCAGGTAGATTGTAAATTGTATGGGAGAATGTAGGTATTGGAGCAGGAGTTAGCCAATTGGCTCTTCATGCCTACTGTGCCATGCCATAAGATCATGACCGATCTGGTTGCAGTCTCACTTCAATTTTCCTGTCAGTCCTCCTATAATCCTTGACTCCCTTGTCCATCAAAAATATATCCAAGTCCTTTACAATTCAATGACTTTGCCTCTACTGTATTCTAGGCAAGGAAATTTCACAGATTAATGATAGTGAAAGAAAATTCTCATCATTTCCAAATTAAAATTAGACTTCTTATTTTGAAACTGTGGTCCATACTTCTAGCTTCTCATATAAGGGGAAATATCCTCTCACAGTCTCCCCTCTCAAGCATCCTCAGGATCTTACATGCTTCAATAAGATCATCACTCATCCTTCGAATTTCAATAGATATAGGCCCATTCTGTTTAAATTTTCTTGATAAGATAAGGCCTTCAACCCAGGAATGAGTTGAGTGAAGCTTCTCTGAACTATTCCTCATGCAATTATATCCTTTTTTCAAATAACAAGATGAAAAATTGTACACAGTACTCAAGCTGTGGTCTCCTCCAAGGCCCTGTACAGCTGCAGTAAAATTTCCGAACTTTTAGATTCCATTCACCTTGCAGTAAACATCAACATTAAATTTACCTTCAATTCTCTTGCTGTACCTGCAAACTGACTTTTTTGTGAGCCTTGCACCAACTCACCCGTATTCCTCTCTATCTCCAGACTCTCTCCATTTACATAGAATACGGTTTTTCTATTCTTCCTGTCAAAGTGAACAAGTTCACAATTTTGCACATAATACTCTATTTACCAACATATTTTTGCCCATACTTTTAACTTGTATCTATCCCTCTGCAGGTCTTCAATTTGCTCTCAACAACTAAATTATCTATTTTGGTGTCACTGACAAATTTAGCTACTATACATTTGGTCGCTATATCTCAGTCACAGATTTGGATTATAAGTAATTGAAGCCTCAGCATTGATTCCTATAACATCCCATTAGTTACTATTTGCCAACCTGAGAAAGACCAATTTATCCATTGTGAGATAATAGGAACTGCCGATGCTGGAGAATCTGAGATAGCAAGGTGTAGAGCTGGATGAACACAGCAGGCCAAGCAGCATCAGATGAGCAGAAAAGCTG
>NC_063337.1:52088059-52190584 GCF_021869965.1 Rhincodon typus
TCTGGACCCTCCTTCATAAATCTGAAGAAGGGTCCAGACCCAAAACGTCAGCTTTCCAGCGCTTCTGATGCTGCTTGGCCTGCTGTGTTCATCCAGCTCTACACCTTGTTACCTCAATTTATCCATTGTCTTTGTTTTATACTTGAGACCTAATCCTTTATCCACACAATATGTTATCCCTTATACCATGAGTTCTTATTTTGTATCATACCCTTTGAAAATATTCAGCTGCTTCCACAATAGTGGGCATTCACCAACCTAATGGTTTGTGTATGGTCTTACACCAACTGCACATTTATGGGCTGGTACCCTTTCTGGTCCCTGTACCTCATTATGTTAACATGTGAGAGCTGCAGACTCATGTTCATAATTGTGGCTCTCTACCTCATTGGGAATTCCACTATCTTGACAAAGCCATGCACCAGCTCAACCTCCTGCCCTCCGGATAGAGGGGAATGAAGAAATTCCTTCTCCTCACACACAGGATTTCCATCACCTCCCTGTTGTAATGGTGGTGAGCATACAGGGATGTGTCCAGACTGTTGCCTGCTCCCATCTGGAATGATCTTGTGGGGGAGAAGTTTTGAATGACTGCACCTTTGATGGCAGCTGGCAATATCCTCCTTACCTTGGTTACGGTCAGAAGGTCTGGCTGGAAAAGATAGCTAAGTTCTGTGACCACATTGATTGGCACTACATCCACAAGCGTCCACTCCCTCCATCACTGACACTCAGTAGCAGCATGTGTACTATCTACAAGATGCACTGCAGAAATTCACCAAAGATCCTCGGACAGCGCCTGCCAAACCCATGACCACTTCTATGTAGAAGGATAAGGGCATCAGACGTGGGAACAGCACCACCTCCATGTTCCCTCCAAGTCACTCACCATCCTGACTTGGAAATATATCGCTGTTCCTTCACTGTCGCTGGGTCAAAATCCTGGACTTCCCTCCCTAAGGGCATTGTGGGTCAACCCACAGCAGAAGGACTGCAGCAGTTCAAGAAGGCAGCTCACCCCCATCTTCTCAAGGGCAACTAGGGATGGGCAAGAAATGCTGGCCAGCCAGCGACACCCACATCCCACAGAATGAATAGGGGAAATAAAAACCTTCTTGATGAATGTCAGGTTCCTTCGGCACTGCTCCTGACTGAGAAGAGAAATGTTCCTAAAAACCTGCAGAGGCAGACTACCACACCCCCCTTCCTTTGTTCAGAGACTTCCCTTCCTGCAGTTTCTTCTCAATTTGTCTGATATTGTTCCTGAAATAACTCCACAAAGGCCGGTCACTAAGTCACCAATTATTTATACTTGAACTGTCCTTTACTTTAGTACTGCCTCTTCAGAGTCAGGTCTCAGAGTGCCAGTATGTCTGACACTCTTATTTATATCTGTCAACAAGGCTCCCTAATTGGGCCAGATTAACAGCCCCAATCAGGGAACTCATATTCAATGAGCTGACCTTCAATCGGCTGACCTTGTTACAATCCCTGTAGTTGCAAATTTGTTGCAGCCTTAGTGTGGGCAAGTCACCAACGTCTCTGCACTCTCTGCAGAGATGCTGGAAATCTCATTGACAAAATGCAGCAAGCCAGCGCGACACCTTAAAAATAATCCACAAACATTCTAATTGCAAGATTAAGTCAAAAGCATTCTTCAAATCATGCATATGAAAAGAATACATTTGACTTCTCATATCTGTGTTTGGTTTCCATGTTTATGGCTCCATATTTTATGGTTATGTTGCTATTAATATGAGCACCAGGTGGAATCAATTTTCCTCCTTTCCCTTACCTGCTCTTAACCTGTAGGAGCAGTAGACACATAAAGTCCCTTTCTCTAAATCCCATGAGATGACTACAGAGTGAAAACAAAAATGCCTGTGCTGATATGTTCACTAATAAGAATAAACAAAAGAATAGAAAGGGACTATGCTGCTGGGTCCAATGAAACAGCTCCTTCCAGCAGACCATGTATAATTTAGACAATTATGGACAGACTTTCATTTCATTGATCTCCTGAGGGAGATAAATTATGACGGGTAACATTTCCAAGAAAAAGCTGTGACATTTCTCTTTGACCTCCCGCTGTAATCAAGCATAAATTGCCAGATATCAATCTAACATTATAATCTACATTATTCAACCATGACTGGCTGCATTCCACAGTTGACATCCCCAAAATCTCCACTGGGTTGTTTTCCTCAGAAAATTTGATCATCTTTGTCTGTACATATACCTTTTACTTTCAGTTCTGTTGTTAATAAACTATTTGTCTGTTTCATGAAACAAAATCAATTAAATGACAAAAATCTTCCCATAAGACTCTATTCTTACTCTAAATAACAAAAGGTAAAAGACATTTGAAAATATTTTTTCTGCAGTCATGCATAAAACATTACTTCACTACGTGTCTAAGCTACTTCCAAAATCTTAGTTCTCTATGTGTGAGACTAAATAGACACAATTTGTTCCAAACTTAAGCCTGATTTGGAAACCTACTTCAGGCTATGGTGTTATCAATTAAGGGATTGAAGCATCTCAGAAATTCCAGGCAGCAATAGAAACCCTCTCGTGAAATAGGGGAGACCCATCCAGGAATTCTCTCAGCCAGTGGCACAGAAGATCATTATTCAAATCATGTCTCTTTATATAACAGTTGTAGGGTTTTAATTTCCTCTTTGGGGAGTCCTGTCTGCCAGACACTCACAGGGAAGAGGGGTGGTTAATATGTTTGTGTTAAATCCCAAGGCCCTGGTTACTTTAACCCCAGGCTTCAAACCTATTTTAAAACAACAAGGTCGCAATCCAACAGGACTCAGTTAATTAGAGGCCCTAAAAACCCAGGGTCCAACAGAGGTAATCAAATCTCGGGGCAATAACCATTTTTCATGTTTAAATGTCCAATAGCACAGCTAAACACTTTGACAGCCACTGTGAAATGGTTATTTTGCAAGGTAAGTGTGGAATTAGCGTGGAAAGTAGGTGTGGGCTAGGGAGGGTATTTGAAGATTTTGACCCAGTGACACCAAAGGAATGTTGATGTATTTATGAAGTGGAGATGGTGAATCACTTGCAGGGGACCTTGCAGAGATGGTGATCCCAGGAATTTGCTGCCCTTGGCCTTCTAGGTGTTAGCGGTCATTGGTTTGGAAGGTGCATTCGAAGGGGCATTGGAGAATTTCTGCAGTGCATCTTGTAGATGGTGCACTTTGCTGCGGTGGTTCCGATCAAATTTAGGGTAGGTTGACCAGGGGTGTTGGGTAAGGGGACATTTCAGGTTAAGAGTTACAAGAGGGGCTTGGGTTTGGTGCAAAATGGGAGAGAGGTGTGCTGCTATCTTGCCCGAAAGGGATGATTATGATATTAGAGAGGAGGGCAAGGAGTGGTCATGGGTATGGCTGGGGTTAGTAGATGGTGGGTGTTTGGTCAGGGGCTGATGGAAAGGCTTGTTGGATTTGCGATGTTGCTAGTTGTGGCATATCAGGTAAAGGGTTGCCGGGATAAGGGGGTAAGTGACCTGATGGGGTCAGGTTGGTTCAGGGGAGGCCTACTTTGGCGGGGAAGTGGGTGTGGGGTGTGGGGCCAGGAGAGGTCAGAAGGGGGCAAATCAGTCCTGGCAGTGGTTGTTGTGTTGGGAGTGCAGTCGGTGTGGAGGAGGGGCCACCCAGGGAGTGTTAGGGTTTTGGTTAGAAGTGGAGTGCAGGATCATGTTGGGGGATGGGGGTGGGGGTGGGATGGAGGATGGGGTTGTTGCGTCATGAGTTCTGAAGGTTGACAGGGTCATTGGGCCAGAGAAGGCACTGTGTCCAATGGGGAAAGGGTGCAATGTTGGGGTTGGGGGAGTGGTTGGGGTTTCGGCTGGGGATGCAGTGTTGGGTCTGGCTTCAGGATGGGAGGAGTCTTTCACGTCTGGGGTCTCAGGGGTGGGCAGGGTCTTGTTGTGGCGAGTCAGTGATGAGTCAGGGGTTTAGTTTAAGCCAGGAATTAGTACAATTTTTAAAATCTGTGAACTTTTCCCATGTAACCGGCAAGCTTAAGTATATCATAGCCCTCTGAAAATCCAACTTTAAAAGGAATTGTTTGCAAGGCTCCAGATTCAGGGAATTGCCAGTTGGAATATTCAATTTCGTGGGTAATTCCTTCAGAATCAGCTGTATCAGGATTTTCACACTGTCCTGACGTACAATTCCAATCTATGTTGTTAAAATATGTATCAGGCCATCAGAAAGAGACTTACGGGGCAACTTTTTCATGCAGAGGGTGGCGCATGTACGGAATGGGCTGTCAGAAGAGGTGATGGAGACGGGTACAATTATAACATTTAAAAGGCACCCGGATGGGTATACGAATAGGAAGGGTTTAGAGGGATATGGGTCAAATGCTGGCAAATGGAACTGGATTAATTTCTGGTCGGCATAGATGAGAAGTGTCTGTTTCCGTGCTATACATCTCTACGACTCTGTGACTCTATGAATAACTTATGGCCTTATGGACGCTAACTCAAGGTACCTTCTATTTACTTATAAGGCAATGGAAGGTGGGGATGTTACGAGAATATTTGGTTGTAAACGACACTGGATACTTGAATCCCTCGTGTATACATCTTCAATCTCTCCGAAGGCAGAACAAGTGAACATGGTGAAATGAGACTTGATACAAGTCATTAATCTGCTTCATTGCACAATAAGGTGAATAGCCAACAGCACCTCTCAGGATAAAATTTAATTTCCATGCAGATTATATTTCACAATTATAAAGGCATTTGCAATGAAAATTCTTCTTGCTAAATAATTATATTTGAAATTCACATGAAGAAGGCAAAGAAAATTTAGGTGAAGCTCCTTAAGAAAAACCACTGCTGGAGGATGGACTGTTTTGTCATAGGGAATGGCTGAAACTGAGAACATTGCATATTTTAGAGGATAACTAGAGAAATAACAGAAGCCGAGAGAGATAGGCTGTGGTTTGGCAGCCGAACAGTAGGATGTGTTTTTGATCGATCGAGCAAAGAGCCAACACAAGCATAATGGACCAAGTGGCTTCCTTCTGTTATGCAAATCTCTGTGGGTTAGTTGCTAAATGGAAAACAGAAGTAAATAAACTGTTTTCAAAACATTTCTAATTCGATTTCAAAAAGGCAGCAGTCATCACAAATAAAATGTTCTATCAAGTACTTCTGTTCTTCTACTATCCAAACATCAAAAAGATATTAACATAAATCAGGGACGCAATGACCTAGTAGTGTTATTGCTAGAAGATTAATTCAGAGTCCCAGATAATGTTCTGGGGATCTGGATTTGAATCCTGACATGGCAGATAGTAGAATTTGAATTCAATAAAAATCTGGAATTGAATGGTGACTGAAACTGTCTTCAATTGTTGGAAAAATACATCTTGTTCTCTAATATCCATTAGGAAAGAAAATTGCCATCCTTACCTGGTCTGGCCTATGTGTGACTCCAGACTCCAGCCACACGGTTGGCTCTTAACTGCCCACTGAGCAATAAATGCTGTCAATAGCCAGTGATGCTCACATCCAGTGAATGCATAAAAATAAATGTTGGTGAACTGGGCAGATCGGTGGCAGATGAGGTTCAGTATGAGATGAGGAAGTGTAAGATGACACATTTTGGAAGCAACAACATGGATGGATACTTTAAAGATGACTATTTGAAAGGGTGCCCAGGAGCAAAACTAGAGTCAATGGGAATCGGAGGAAATTTCTCCACTAGTTAGAATCATACTGGACACAATTGAAGATGGTTATGTGAGTGTGAGAGATCAGTTATCTGAGCTCCAGGATACTTCCACAGGAGATCCTCAGTAGGGTATCCGAGGCCCAACTGTCTTTAGCTGCTTCTTCAACTACCTTCTTTTGGTCAAATGGCCAATCATATGGTCGAAAGTGGGAATTATTGCTCATGACTATACAATGTTCAGTACCATTCCAGTCACTGGTGGGCAGATGAGATGCATTTAAGAATTTTGAAGGAAGTGAGGGTAAAATTTGCGGGGACACTGACCTCAATCTTTTTGTGTTCCAAGGGCTTGGGAAAGGTACCAGAAGACTGGAGGATTACTAACATTAGGGCCTTGTTCCAAAAAGGTTGGAAGGAGAATCCTAGCAATTATAGATCAGTTTGTTTAATTTTGGTGGCAGTGGGGTGGAATCTTCCAGAAACAATTATTTGGAATAAACTTAGTAATCACATGGAAAAAGGTGGGTTGAAAGGAAGAATAAGTTTGGATTGGGTGGACGAGGGTAACATTGTTGATGTGGTGTACATGGATTTCCAGAAGGTGTTTGATACAGTGCCACACAACAGACTTGAGAGAAAAGTTACTGTTCATGGTATAAATGGGAAATTAGCTATGTGGATTCAAAAATTAGCTTATAGGAAACAGTGAGTAATGGCCAATGGCTGTTTTTGGTTTGTGGGAAGGTTTGTAGAGGAGGTTTCCAGTGGTAGGTTTTGGAGCCCTTGCTTTTCCTGATATGTATTAATGATCTGGATCTTGGTGTACAAGGGACAAATTTAAAGTTTGCAGATGAGACTAAAACTTGGAAGAATTGTAAATTGTACAGAGGACAGTATGGAACTCCAAAAGGACATTGACAAGTTGATGGAGTGGATGGATAGGTGGCAGATGAGGCTCAATGGAGAGAAGTGTGAGGTGACACACTTTGGTTGGAAGAACATTGAAAGATGATATAAAATAGGTGGCACAATTTTACAGAGGGCGCAGGAGCAGAGGGACTTTGGTGTAAATGTGCTCCGATCATTGAAGGTGGCAGAATAGGTGGAGAGAGCAGTTAATTAAGCATAACTGAAGACATTAGCTGGAGTAGTGTTCTGGGTGCCACACTTTATAGCAAGTTTGTAAGTGTGTTTGAAAGAATTCAAAAGATGTTCATGAGAATGGTGCTAAGGATGAGAAACTTCAATTATGAGGACGGATTTGAGAAACTGGGTCTGTTTTCCTTAGAGAGAAAGAGGCTAGATGGAGATCTGATTGAAAAGATCATGACAACTCTGGACAGAGTAGATAGAGTGAAATCATTCCCACTTGTAAAGGGATCAAAACTGAGAGGGAACATATATGAAGTGATTTGCAGGAGAACTAAATGTGATGTGAGAAAATAAAATTTTAATAAAATACACAGAGTGTTTCAGATCTGGCATAAACTGCCTGGAAGTGTATCAGAGGGAACTTAATTCAAGGCATTAGATAATTATTTGTAACAAAATGATGAGAGTGGCTACGGGAAATGGGTTGGAGAATTGCACTAAGTCACACCGTTCATTTGGAGAATTTGTACAGACACAACAGTCTGAATGGCCTTCTCTGCATAGTAACAATTTCGTGATTCTGTATCAGAACACATAAGGAAGAAAAGAAAATCTACAAAGTGTCAGTTCTGCTCCTTAAACTGTATTTTCCATGATGCATATCACATGTAACTTTGTTTTCGCTTCCCCCCCTCAAAAAAATGATATTCATCTTGTTATTAATTGCTTAGCTTTGAAATTTTGTTCTAATTCAATCCATAATCCTCAACTACAAACAAACAACCTGGAAATATGACAATGGCAAAGTCGCTCCATTATTCTCCCTGTTTTCATGGCACCATAAGACAGAAAGAAATCCGAAGATGCTTCAGAGGGGAGAAAATAAATGTGGAATTCTTAACCACAGTGTGCTGTCAAGGCTGGGGCAGTAAGTATATTCAAGACTGAGGCAGACAGATTTTTAACCAGTAAGGGAATGGAGGACGATGGAGAAAAGACCGGAATGTGGAGCTTCTGATCTTTTTTTCATTCATTAATGGGATGTGGACATTGCTGGCTAGGCCAGCATTTATTGCCCATCCCTAACTGCCCAGTGGGCAGTTAAGAGTCAACCACATTGCTGTGGGTCTGGAGTCACATGTAGTCCAGACCAGGTAAGGATGGCAGTTTCCTTCCCTAAAGGACATTACTGAACCAGATGGGTTTTACCTGACAATCAACAATGGATTCACAGTCATTATTAGTCTCTTAAGTCCAGACATTTTTTTATTGAAATCAAATTCCACCATCTGCTGTGGCAGGATTTGAACCTGGGTCTCTGGATTAACAGTCCAGCAATAATACCACTCGGCCATTTCCTCCCCCAAGAAGAGATCCCCCAAATCAGCCTTGATCTCATTGAATGATGGAGCTGACTTGATGGGTCAAATGGTCTACTTCTGCTCCTATGTCTTATGGTCTTATAACAAAATTAGATGTGGCCTGAATATGAAGCAGGGACAGTGATACCTTGGACTATGCCGCCAATTCAAGCAGTACACAAAAATGAATTCCACTTGCAAATTTAAATGGGTGTAGACAGCAGCAGAACTATGCACTGTTTTGGGGCTGCCCACCTCAACACAGTGTAAAATTGAGAGCATACAAGAGGAGTTGTAGGAACCTGAGCAACTAGGAAGTCAGCTGGGCCTCTTAAAGGGGAATTGAATTCTGGCTGCAATAGGTGCCAGAAGTCATTCTGCAGCTGGTTCTAACCTGGATGAGGGAGGAGAAAGGCACAGTATGGCAGAGAGCACATTCCAACCATTTCCCGCACTGCATTGAGACCTTACTGCAACATATAGAGAGAAGGAGAGAGATGCTGTCTGCCCTCAGGCAAGAAGGTTCTCTTGACACACATTGCTAATGCAGTAGAACCGGATAGCTGTGGTTGGCATAGCCAGGAGTCTAGCCCTGATGACCGTGCTGCACCACCACAGAACTCTAAATTACTTCATGCAACTGGTTAAGCTCAGTGAATATATCTGCATATGTCATGTCTTATCAAGCGCGCGATGAAACTCTCACACTGCTCAGTGCATCACACTCAATACACTCACCTGCCAACAATCTCAATCTGTTTTGACATAGATCCAACTTTCACTGCCTCACCTCACCCTCAGTTAACTTTTCTGAAAATTTCACACCCACAACTTACAACTTGCAACTGCTCAACTATGACAGTTACATCTCATACACATTTCACCACATTCATTGATGCACTAACCCTTCTCTAGCAGGGAAAGTGACAAATAATTTGAAGTGAGTAACACCTAACAGACAGGGGTCAGGTACAACAACAGTCTGATCAAGAAAATGGTAGTTGTCACCATTGCAGATGCCATGAATAATTTCATGGCCAGTGGTGGGCTGAAACCTTTTGAAGATTTTAGTAACCTCATACAGTATTTAACCCTGCTCCTCCCATTCTACACCCTTTATCCCACAATATTTTCTGATGTACATGTGTAAATGGTGCAGGCATGAATCACTTGCTTTCCTTCTTAAACCACCTGCCACCTTTAACTAGGTTGAACACACCATTCCCTGCCAAGACCTTTTTGCTATAGTCCAGCAGAATGGGGCTGCATTCACTTGGTTCCATTCTAAACCATCTAACAATAGCCCAACCCACTTTCTGCTTCCAAGGGTAAATCCTTGGCCCCCACTGTTTCTCATCAAAATGCCGCCCACAGCAACATTATCAACTGAAAACACTGTCAGTTTTCACTGCTGATGCCCAGATCTACACTCTGTACACTTGAGGTAATCTAAAACTCTGTGTCCAAACTCACAAGTAGTCTCAGTCTCCCTTCAACTCTGTACTCAATAACATATGTCAGCTTCCAATCAGGAAACATCTCAATTGTAAAATTCCAATACTTGTTTGCAAATCCTTCCATAGCCTTGCCCCCTGCCACCCCAATCTCTATAATCTCCTCCAGCACCAGAATCCTTTGAGGTATCTGTACTCCGCTAATTCCAACTTCTTGAGCATCCAGAATTTTAACCAGTCCACAATTGGTGGCTGTGCCATGAATTCCCTGGGCATTTGCCCTGGAATTCCCCAAACCTCTCCACCTCTCTCCTTCACTTAATCCCAGACGGTCCTTGAAACCTAACCCTTTTAAGGTTTTGATTATCTGCAGAGGGCAAACTGCATCATGCCCACTGCCACGTAGGAGTTGGACTTCTTGCTCCTTAACAGTGACAAGGACATTTCTGGCAGACCAGACATAGTATCCTGTTTCTCAAAGTGCATGTTCATTCACTGCTTTCCTGCCCCATCAAGGTTCCCATCTGAATTGTCACCAATTTTACCCTCTGGAGAGCTGGGAAATTAACCAGTCTTTACCCTAAGGCCAGAAGGCAGCTGAAATGTGCTTAAATAGCTCAACATCTGTTCAGTGCATCTCTGTGCTAATATTCAAATTATATGCAGGACTATTTCAAGAAACCAACTAGTCTGTCAAAAGGAAACAGCTTAAGAGATTTTCAATCAATCTGTTAAGAATCTCAAAACTGACTGTCTAATCACCAATGTTCTGCTATCTACTTTTCATGAATAACCCAGAGACTGACCTGTATGCTTTCTTTTTATTAGATTCACTTCCCATTTCTAATGTGTGCATATGCATGCTGTATTATTTCCTCTCATGTTTAGTAACTAACAAACTCACTCTTTTGTTAATCCTGGCCTGGGTGGCCTGGTGGCTCAGTGGTTAGGACTGTTACCTCACAGTGCCAGGGAGCTGGGTTTGCTTCCAACCTTGGGTGACAGCCTGCATGGAGTTTGCACATTCTCCAAGTTTCCTCCAGGTACTCCAGTTTCCTCTCACAGTCCAAAGATGTGCAGGTTAGGTGGATTGGCCATGGGAAGTGCAGGATTACAGGGATAAGATAGGGGAGTCGGTCTGGGTGGGATTCTCTTTGGAGTGCTATTATCTACTTAATGGGCCGATTAGCCTGCTTCCACCCTGTAGGGATTCTATGATTAACTCAAGAACTGTTTAAACACTGTTCCTTTGAAAACATGAATTTAGTCTGGGAGAACGTGTTACAAGGGAGACGAGTTCTTTGCAAATTAACTTTCTTGCAAACAGTCAAAGGGGTGGGTGAATAATGAAGGGGAATCAGTTCATTCCTCCTCACCCGGCAACACGAAAATTTGGGGTATCCCGTTTTAAAAAAAATGTTAATAACTTAGTGAATGTCTCCCTGGACTGATCAGAACAAATTGGAGGCTTGTAGCCATGATGTGAATCCACATACAAAATAAAAGTATTAGAGTCGGCAAATTGTCACTTTGAAAACAATTACAATGTGCAAAAGGCTTTACTGAATTTGCATTGCTATAATGTAGAAATTTCTGCATTTGATGCCAATGTGCTCCTATTAGAATAAGTGGTAGTTACTTTTAAGGACTTCAACGTCTGTTCTGCGAACAGTTGAAAGATTTAGCTAGGCACTTGGGATTAGAAATTTGCTTGAAAGCCAGACATCCCAAAATTTTCAAAGAAGTGATCAATGGTCTACCGGTGGAAAGTGAGGACAATGAAACTGATATAGTAGTGGGAGCGAGACGGAAATTGGAAAATCAGAAGTGAAAGGCAGGAGAGAGGGAAATTGCAAACAGGGAAACAGCAAAGAGAGAAGAGACAGAATTTCCTGAAGAAACAGCTGGAATGTGGGTTTGAACTCAAAGGCAGCTTGAGCTGAGCAGCAGGAGTACGACCATGCCCTATGGCACAACTGGCACAGGCTTTTGAAGGCACAGGCAACTCTGTTTACTTCTTTAATTTCTAAGGAGGCAGAATTGGCAGTCTTGTTTACATCTTTCAAGCAGGTTACACAGCAGTTAAAGTGGTGAGTCCACCATTGGTCCTTTTTGTTGCAAGTAGGGCTTCAGGGCTAGCTCACAAGGATTTGCTCTCTCTTGTCTTGGGAAAATGCTGTTGATTATGTGGCAGTAAGAAAGTGCTATTGATTATGTGGCTATCTCAATTGCATACTAAATAGTGCCAGGTTCGTACTGTCATAAATTGCATGCCCTCAGGAAATGGCCTGACTAGACCTACCTGAACTTGAAGATAGCAAGAACTGCAAATGCTGGAGTCAGAGATACATGAATTTGAAAGGCTTAAGCAATTTGCATTGGACCAGTGGGTATGGGCACTAAGGAAGAAGCCGTTTACGAAAACCAATGAAATAATTCTCCCTGAATGGTTGAAAACCTTTTCCCCCACCCACCCCCTGCCAAAGTGATCATGCACCTGGAGAAACAACAGTGACTGGGGCCAAGCAGGCAGCCTCTTTGGCTGATAATTATGAATCGATCCACTAAGTCATGCTCCTGAAGAAATCCTTGCCTAGTCATCCCCAATGAACTAGAAAGGATGGAAGTGGGGAGAATAATAGAAACTGAGCACCCATGGAGAGAAGGTAATGTTGAATAGCCTGAAAGAGTGGTGTTGACATAAAAAGTGAGGCCAAGAAGCTTGTGGGTTATAACTGCCAGATGATAGGGCACATCCAGGCCAAGTGCTGCAGGCTACAGGAACAAACCTATCAGAGCACACAGGCCTCAGGTAGAGAGTGGGAGTCAGTCACACAGCACAGCAGAACAGGCTATGGTTCTGACTACAGTTGCAAATCCCCCTATAAAGGGACTCCTGAGAGTGCAGGTGAGGCTAAACCCATTCTTGAGAGTTACCAGGATTTTTTATGCATGTGTCCATTGCCAAGACAAGCTAAGCAAGTGGAGGCCAAGGTGGTACTCCAACAGAAGGCTTTATGGTCTGGCTATCCAAAGCCTTTTGGGGAGTCTAGTAGATCCTAAGGAGGTAAAAACAGGACTTACCTGGTTGTGGTCCAACAACTGCCAAGTACATTAGATCAGACAGTCACACTCAGGCTGAGGCAGATGCATTTCCAGAATGCTACAACATTGAAAATGAGAGCTGGTGAGGAAATGGAGAACCATCCCCTCCCCTCGGAGAACTGGGCAGCAACGTTTCCTCAAAGCTGCACTGCCACTGGAGCATTTTGTGCACGCCAATTGGTGTGCCAACACATCTATGACTGCTTCCAGAAGCCATTGCCAGATTGGCAGCGGATGACAAGATTTAAGGGATGATAGGTGAACAGTGATCCATTCAGTACTGATGCTGCAGAGTTACCAAAAGGAAATATTGTGACTTGCTCACAAGAGTCCAATGGATGGACATACTGGTAAGCTCAGAATCCAAGCCTGCATCCACCAGCACTTTTACTGGGCACAAATCCACAAGGAATATAGGAAGGTTTTTCAGAATCTGCCATGCCTACCAAGTTGTGGGAAAACTCCAACCTGCAATAAGACTGACACCTATGATTCCAATTCAGACTTTTGGAGAATCATTCAGCAAGATGTTAGTGGACTCTGCAAGTGGCCCTGCCCAAACCAAAAGGGAGCTACTGGCACTTTCTTCCCATCAATATGTGGCTAACCCTTTCCCAGAGCCTGTTCCCCTGAAAACCATACCTGCCTTCACCCGGTATGGTTAGCCCATTGAGACCCAATCAGAAGAGTGCTCAAACTGCATGTCCAAAATATTCCAGGAAGTCATAGGTAACCTAGGCATGACCCAGCTAAAGTCTTCAGCATATCACAAGTAGTCCCACAGGGAGTGCGAGAGTGGAACCAAGTGAAAAAAAAGATCAGGATACGCTGCCACCACTATGCCCAATGACTGGAATAAAGGGCAAACTATTCTTTTGTCCACTTTCAGGCACTCACCTATAATCCTTCCAGTTTATTCCGTTTAAACTAGTTATCAGGCACCAAGAGTAAAGATCTCTAAACCTAACCAATGAGATGCTTTTGGAACAGAAAGAAGTGTCCATGTTAGAGTACGTGGCAGGGATCTGAGAGTGACTCTTGTGAGCCTGTGAAGTGGCCAGAGTTCATAAAATCATAGAATTCCTACAATGTGGAAGCAGGCCATTCAGTTCATCAAGTCCAAATTGACCCTCCTAACAGCATCCCACCTAGACCCATCCCCATCTCTCTACCATATCCCTGTAACCCTTCATTTCCCATGGCTAATCACCTAGCCTGCACATCTCTGGACACTATGGGTAATTTAGCATGGCCAATCCACCTAACCTGCACATCTTTGGACTGTGGGAGGAAACCGGAGCACCCGGAGGAACAGCAGGCAGACGACACAAGCAGCCTTGCTCACTGCATTCAAGGGTTTATGCAGAGGCAGTCCAGGCTGCACCACCCTGACTCTACATGATCTAGATGTGGGAGATGCACCTCTCATAAAACAACATCCCTATCTGCTCAATCCAGGAAAGCTGGCCCAGGTCAGGGAGGAGGTTAACTGTGTGCTGGAGCTCCAGCTAATAGAGCCTAGCAACAATAGCTGAAACTCCCCAGTTGTGCTCGAGTCCAAGCCAGATGGCTCCACTAGACTCTGCACCAATCAATGAATAGTTAATGCAGTGACCCAAGCCAGCTGCTACCTGATATTCTGGCTGAAAGATTGCATAGAAAAGCTGAGTAAAGCAGCTTCAAGATAGATTCACACATGGGTACTAGCAAGCTCCCTTGACTGCTTACATGAAGGAAATATCCACCATTATAATCCGTGATGGGTTATACATAGAATCACAACAGTGTGGAAGCAGGCCATTTGGCCCATCAAGTCCACATCAACCCTCCTACTCAGACCCATCCTCCTACACGATCCCTGAAATCCTGCCTTTCCCATGGCCAATCTGCCTAACCTGCACATCTTTGGACTGTGGGAGGAAACCCACATAGACATAGGGAGAATGTACAGACAGTTGCCTGAGGGTGGGATTGAACCCTGGTCTTTGCTGCTCAAGTCATGCATTTTGGACTCCAAGATGTCCCAATCACCATTCAAAGACTGATGAACCAGATTGTGGCAGGTTTATCTAATTGTGCAGTGCGCTTAGACATCTTCTTAGTGGGCAGCGACCTTTGAGAATCAGACTTCAAGCCAGAATCGCACTCCTCCAGAAAATAGAATCAGCTGCCTTGTGATTAGCCTGACAAAGAGCGAGTTTGCTAAGGCCTAAATGACCAATCTATGATATGTAGGTCAAGGATGGGTACTGCCCAGGATTACAAAGGTATAAGCAGTAGCTAGTTCTCTATTCCCACAAAAAAAGGAAACCACGAGGCTCTTGGGATGTTTGCATTCAACCAAAAGTTTGCCCCAAACTGCAGCACTGTAGCTGCTCTGCTGACTGTCCTACTACAGAACAGCAAAGGCAGACCGAGAAACAGCATTTGAAAGTTGAAAGTCATTTTAGTAAGTGATCTGTGCTGGTAGATCCAAACTTTAAGAAAGCATTTAAAATAGCCATTGATGTAAATGATATCAGGCATGAACTGTCCTCCTTCAGGAAGCTGAAGCTAGAATCGAGAGACCTATTGGGTACGTGTCCAAAAATAACTTAAGAAGCATCTAAGACTGTACTCCACAGTAGAGAAGGAAACCTTTAGTTTATTACTGGCTCTCAAATGCTGAGAGATAAATGTCCAAAATGAGTACACAGAAACCACATTGACCACAATCCATTAACATTGTGGAGACGTTTAAGATCTAACATGCTAACTTATTCCATTAGAGCTTGTTCTTTCAATCATACCACTTAAAAATCACCCACATAATGCTGGGAGATCAATTGTGATTGCAGATGCCCTGTCTAGAACCTAGAGAAACCTGGCGAGAGCTGAAAAGATATACAAGACCAAGGCTGGAGGAACGAATGCGGGTATAAGTGTGCCTGTTGTTTAATGTTTACTATTTGATGTTTTCTTTCATACAGAAATGAGACTGAATCTCATTTCATTCATTGTACTTGGCAACTGTCACGAGCTCGGGTTTTAATCCTGGTTCCCTCTTGGAGAAATTTGAACTTTAATTTCAACATGCCTCTTTTAAAAGATGACTGATACAGACAAGGTAGATGTAAATTAGAGGGCTGCCTGGAGAGAAAGACCCTCCATTGTTAGAGCTGTTGAAGTGTCATGAAGCTTCATAGGAATGGATTTAAAAGGTGAGAAATGCACTCCAAATTCAACTGTAATCCCCTGCAAGTTATCACAGACTGCCAAGCAGATGGGAGAAAAGACAGGCGTCTGGGCAAGTAATGGGTTTTGAATCTGCTTCTTTAAAGAATACACAAGAACAGGAGTTAAAAGTCATTTTGACCATGGTCTGTATGAGCTAGTGGAAGAAGGTGTACCAGTAAACTACCATACAAGCTTGGATTCGAGTGCTAGTTTGCTGCTGAAGGTCACAGTTGAAGAACCATCCATTGGTTACCTCTGTGTTGTAGGTAAATATCTCTCTTGCTAGAAGCCAGGTCAAATGGAAACAGGACAAAACATTTTCAACTAACCTGCCAAACCAAGAATTCCAAAATCAACTGCTTAACCATCAATGTTTCACACTCTACTTTGCATGAGTGACAAACAGACTGTCCTGTACATATGTTAATATCTGTCTGTTTTTAGACTCTCTTCTCATTTTTAATCTGCATGTATTTGTGCTGCATTATTTCTTCTCGCAGTTAGTAACTAATGAACTCACTTTTTTTCATTAACTCAGGAAAGCCTGGTTAAATTGTCTTCTTTTAAATCATAAATTCATTTGTTCTGGGAGGAAGGTATTCACAAGGCAGAGGATCCTTTGCAGATTAACCTTGTTGTAACCAACTGAAGAGGTGGGTGTCAAATTAAGGGAAGCCAATTCATCCTGCCTCAACCAGGACCTTGCCAATTAGGGTATTCTATCTGGAGCCATGATAACTTAGTGATCCTCACTCAGAGTCTAATCGGAAAGTGGTCCTTGACAGCTTCTAGAGCCCTATTGCGAACAATAGTGTCTCTCCTTCTGCCCATCAACAGAGTAAATGCTTTCAGTGCAGTATCCATCTGTCTCTGCATTTCCATGGCATTGTCTCTCAGGATTTCCCATATTAGCAACTTTTTTCCAATTTTCCTTCTGCCTTTTGAAAAACATAATCTGTTTCTATCAAAACCTGCTTTTTGGATTTGAGTAAAACCAGACGCTGCTCCAATCACCTCAGTTTTCTAGTTTAAATAGAATGCAGGATCATGTGGAATGTTGAGTAAGAATGGAAAGCATCAAGTTCCTTGGCCATCAAGAACTCGGATGTGTGGAAAACGGGAACAATGCCTTTGAATCGTAGGGAACAGAAAAAAGCTTAAGGGGCAAAAAAGACAGAAAGTAGGTCAGTACCTTGCTGTCTCCATTTAATGAGAGGTGGGATATACAATATGTTTTCATATAGCAAAGGACAGGAGAATTCAGCTCTTTTGGGGAAGACCCTATTTCTCATGGGAATATCAGAAATGACATATATGTGTTTTGTAGAAGTTTTGAGCTCAAACTAAGTAGCTTATTTGCATAAAAAAGGAAAAGGGATGTGAGCAACCATTCCCAGTAGATAATCTTGTGTAACAAAATTGTAATTAGAGCCAGATTGCCAAGATAAAATATTCAGACCAATAGAAGTCTGTTGGTATTTTGACAGCAACAAAGCACTTACGCAATACGAGCGGTAAGAATTTTTTTTAAATTCGCTGTCTAGGCCAGCATTTATTGCCCATCTCTAATTGCCCATGGGGCAATTAAAAGTCAATCACATTTCTATGGGTCTGGAGTCACATGTAGGTGAGACCAGGTAGGGATAGCAGCTCCCTTCCCTCAATGACAGTGGTGAACCAGATGGGTTTTCCCCCAACAATTGGCAATGGTCACCAATAGACTCTTAATTCTGGATTTTTGTTGAATTCAAATTTCACTATCTGCTCATGCAGGATTCAAACATGGGTCTCCAGAACATGCCTGACACTCTAGATTAATAGTTCAGCGATAATACCATTTGACCATCTTCTCCCCTAATCTGAGCAGATGATCTAAAACAATTTGGAATATAGATCGCAGTTACTGTCGTCAATTCCAAAGGATTCAAACTTGTCTGGTAATTGGCCAAAAATGCATTTGGTGTTAAACAGTAACCAAACAACATTTTGATAAAATCAAAGAAAAATCACTGTCAGTTCTGACTGAGTCAGTGCAAACCCTTTGAATCAAAATGTTGCGGATTAAAATTCCATTCCAAATACCTTAGGGCATAATTTAGGCTGACACGTCACTGCAGTACTATGAGTGTGCTACACTGTTGAAGGCGTTCACAACATAGTATGGAACTGGAAGAACACAGCGGGCCAGGCAGCATCAGAGCAGCAGGAGAGTTGATGTTTCGGGTCAACTTTCCTGCTCCTCTGATGCTTCCTGGCCTGCTGTGTTCCTCCAGCTCCGTACTGTGTTCTCACTGTTGAAAGTGTTGTCTTTCAGAGGAGATAGTGGATCTTTCCTCAGGTTTATATAAAAGATGCATCATACTTTTCAAAAGAACTATTGTCCATTTGTTATGGACAATAATTATCCATTTGTTATGGACAATAATTATCCTTCAATCAACATCATGAACACAGTTAATTGATTGTGATTCCTCATTGTTTGTGGGTACTTGAGTACAAATTTACTGTTGTGTTTCATAAAGTAACTGCACTTTAGAAGATATACTTAATTGGTTTTAAACAACTCCGTGTTATTTTGAGTTAATGGAGAGTATTGCATAAATACATATTCATTTTTTCTTCTTTATTACGGACAATCAAAATAAACTACATTAGAATGGAAAACTGTCCAAATGTAAGAATGAAATGATTTCTTATGGAGATAATTTGGACAAAGTTACGTTAAATTGTTCATTTTATACCACTAGCAAGAGATCTGTGTCGCAATTAGTTATCAAGAAGTTAGACTGAGGAAGGGTCACCGGACCCGAAACGTTAACTCTGTTTTCTCCTCCACAGACGCTGCCAGACCTGCTGAGCTTTTCCAGCAATGTTGTTTTAGTTCCTGATTTACAGCATCCGCAGTTCTTTTGGTTTTTACTCAGTGAGTCGTTGGGTATGGAACGCACTGCCTGGAAGTGTGGAAGAGGCAGGTTCAACTGAGGCATTCCAGAGGGTGTTGTATAATTATTTGGATAAAAATAATGTCCAATGGTATGGAGAAGAAGGCATGAGATTGGCACAAGGTAATGATGCTTGTTTGAAAAGCTTGTGCAGATACACTTGGTCAAACAGCCTCATTGTGTTCCAAAACAATTCTGTGAATTTCAGTGACCAACAAAATGGTGTTTTTAAGTTTTACTAGTGATGAGGAGTACTCTGACTTTGTCAAATGGAGAGTAGTGAAAGCAAGCCTTGCAATCATAGCACTCCTCTAGAAGTGCTATTATATTCCTTCATTTGGATGTAATTTTAAGTGGAATACAGAATGGAAGATGTGAGGACATTAACCAAGGAGAAAAACATATTTCAATGCAAACATTCTTCGTCATTTAAATCTCAGGAAATAAACTACCTTAAAATATGAGAGTTATTTATTGAGTTGGTTAGCCGATTGATATCATTACAATTGCAATTCATAAACTCGATGTTACAGCTTCACTTTGAAAGATCTCCCAAAAGCCTTGTTTCTTTGTCATCAAATCAAGTCTCTAAGCAGAGAAAAGGTGGAATCTGCAATCAACCAAGTTCAGCATCAATTACTGAATATGTTGAAGTACTGTGATCAGAACCTATCAGGGAAAAGCCTGGAGGAATCTACAATGACTTCCCAAAAGTTTAATTGAGCAGCTGTGCATCTTGTGTAATTGATTTCTCCCTCTCTCAAAAAAACAGGTTAACATGAGGTAAAGAGAGATAACATGCTTTAAGTGAATTAAGAACCATCAGTCGGAAATCCCTGGACAATAGGCTGAATACCAAATTAAACGGCCCATTTGCTGGGTTATGAATAAATGCGAACATCCGCATTTGTTATGCAGATATATTGTGGTAGTCACAAAAGAAATTACAAATGGAATTGTCTATTTTTAAACTTTTGGCTTTTTGGTCTTCATCATAAACTATTTGCCACATTGATCCTGAGAAATGTAGGCTGTGGATATTCAGTGATGGCTTCCAAAGTCGTTGAGTTAGTTACCAGCTTCATCCTTTGGCAAGTCACTCTGTACCACACTGCAAAACCTCACCCAACCTGGCTTGACCAGAATTGCAAATGGTCCAAATTCCTGAAATATTCAAAATCCAGCATGGACTTGGGGCTGTCGGGACTAGATTTCAAGAACTACACATTTATTTTAAAAATATCTCCCACAATCATACGTCAAAGAGTAAAGTTAGGTCACTCATTATTCCTAAATTCCAGGGTAATTTAAATATTAGAGCAAAGTACCTGTTTCATTACTAGTTTCAGTGGGTTGTCCATCCTGTGGGTCTATAATTTTTAAAAGGGGACCACAGATTCTTTCTGGTCTTCCCTGGTAGGTCCTACTTTTAAATGGCAACTCAAGTCTCTTGAATGAACTGCCGTTTGATAATGACATTGTGAGGCACAAATACAATTCGGCACTGCAAATATGTAACCGGTGATAAGTCTAAGAAAGCATAATATTTCTGCCAGAAAGTTCATCATGATGTGTGTTGAGAAATGCTGACATGTTGGAGTTGGTTGGAATGGGATTAGAAGAGTGAGAAGGTATTAGGGTTGTAGAAGTACAGAAAAAGACCAATGGTCCCATTGTGTTTCTGCTAGATCTTGCAAAGGGCTGTCCGATTACCAAGTTTTATTGCCATTGTTCCTCAAATCTTTCCTTTTCAAGTATATATAGACTTCATTCTTGAAAGGTCTGAATCTACGTCTACTGCCCTTTCAGCAGTATATTTCAATGCCACTTGCACTGAGAAGTCTTTTTTTTATTTGCAGTTAGCATTTCTTTTAAATTTCTCATCCTTACTTTCAAACAGCTCTACGGTCTCACGTCTTCTATCTCTGCAATTGTCTCCATTCTCCACAATCCACCAAAATATCTGCTTTCAGGTAATTCTGACTACTTCAATGTCTCTGATTTTAATTCACCCTACTTCCGATGGTTGTACCTTAATTTCTCTGGTCCCCAAGTTCTGGAATTCGCTGCCTAAACCTTTCTACCTCTCTCTTCTCTATTAAGCCAGCTTTTCTTAAAAAAAAAAATCAATCGTTCATTGATATAGCTGTCACTGTCCAGGTCAGGTTTTATTGCCCAACATTAATTGTCCTCCAGAAGGTGGCAGTGAGCCATCTTCCTGGACCCTGTTAAGGAGGTATTATCAGGATTTTGACAAAGCTACACTGAGGAATGGCCAAATTAGGAAGGCATGTAGCTTAGAATTATACAATCCCTACAGTTTGGAAGCAGGCCATTCAGCCCACTGAGTCCACACCGACCCTTTGAAAAGCTTGGAGGGGAACTTTCAGGTGTCTATGTTCCTCTGTATCTGCTGTCATTGTCCTTCTAGATGATGAAGGTTCAGAGTTTGGAAGATTCTGTCAAAGAAACATGGTTGAAGTGCTGCAGTGCATCTAGTAGATGATACAAATTGCTGCCACTGCGCATCAGTGGAGAGAGTGAATATTGGATAAATGGTGGATAAGGTGCCAATCAACTTGGCTATTTTGTCAAGTTTCTGGAGTGTTATTGGAGCTGCTGTCATCCAGGCAAGGGGGAATATTCCATCATACTCATCCATCAGCTCTGGGGAGTCAGGAGATGAGTTAGTTGATGCAGAATCCTGAGACGCTGACCTACTCTTGAAAACACAGGATTCAACAGGCTGGTCAAATGCAGTTTATCCTCAACAGTAACCCCTAGGGTATTGGTAGGAATCAATGTCCAGGGACAATGGTTAAATTCTGTCTTGGTGGAGATGGTCATTACCTGGCAATTGTGTGCACAAATCTGACCGGGCAATTATCAATCCAAGCATCAGTGCTATCTAGATACTGCGGGGTATGAATATGGACTGCTTCTGAAGGAGAGGAGTGGCAAATGGCACTGAACATTGTCATGATAACCTGTGAATATCCCCACCTCTGAATTCATGACGGAGGAAAAATTATTGATGAAGTAGCTGATGATGACTGTGCTCAGGAACTCCTTCAGTGACATCTTAGGACTGTGATAATTGACTTGCAGCAACACAACCTTGGTGCTGGAGATGACACCAACCAATGCAGAGATTCCACTGTGATCCCTCCCTGGGCACAGGCAAAAATAAATTAGCCATGTCCAGTGGCTAATATCTTAGAGGTTAGAGTGAAGCCCGGCTGGAAGGACTGATGCTCCATTGGTGGCAGATGTATTCCCAGAAACTGTGTTCATGGAATATCCCTATGCCTCCTTTCTCCACCTGGATGCAGTAAAGGGAGATGTTTCAAAGGTAATGGTAAGACTTAATGTCGAAGTGGCATTAAGCTCTACCCAACCTGATGATGTCACACAGCCCTTGGATGGAAAATCAAGTAAAGGGAGGCAGACATGTCATCTTCGGCTCCCAATAATTGTAATTATGCCTGACTAGCTAATGTAATGTTGTTATCATGCAATAAACCACATTTTCTGGGTAACACAAGCACCTTTTGTATTATTAAGAATCAGCATTGGCCGATCTTCAACAATTGATAATTAAAGAGGTGGAGTCAGGGTGACCCTGGGGAGACAACACAGTGTCTACTTTGAATCTTCTGTCAGTGATGGGCCCCACAGGAGCTGGGTTGTGTCATCACCTGCCAAAATGATCCTTCAATTTAAATTCTAAGCTTCCTTTGACATTCACTTTTGTTACAATGCCCCTGAGGGTCTGTCAATTCTAATTTTACTTTGTTTCATCATCATTCTGTTATTAAAATAATCAAACTACCCCAACGCTAAGCTGCCAGTGTTTATACCCATAGCCCATAACAACACCTTTCAATTGGAATAACACAGACATATCCCAACTTTCACAGCTGAAAGGATCGTTTCTGAAACTGCAGGGGACCTCCAGCTATGTTCACGACGTGAGCCGATCTGGATTTCCAAACTCCGCCCAACTTACTGCCATTGTCAATTTATCTGAATCCATTGTATGTGCGATGACTCTCCTGGTGTCAGTTGGCTGGCATGACATCTTGTGACTCATCGTGTTTCCCGTGCCAGATCAACAGCCAACAGTGGAAATGGCTCATGCAAGACTCGTCGGTTTCCATTTATCCTTCCCCACGTCAGAAGGAAAAAGTCTGACCCAATATCTCAAGATATGCTAAAGGTGGTCCATAAATATTAGCTATACTGTTGTCAGTGGAGTTTAAACAACCCCGTCTGTGCGTTTCTATCCCCCCATTTCAAATGTGCTGAATTTCCTTATCAAAAGTGAAAAGAATTTAATTTCTAACATTCTGATTGGTCCATTTTTTTAAACAAAAACTGTATCCACAAGAAAAAGATGCTGGTCAAACTTTTTTTTTGCCTTGTCTGGGAAGAATCTTGTATTTGGTTTTGTTCCCCTACAATAAAATGTTAAAATGGTAGAGATGCTCCAATTCAAAGCATTATGCCATGCTTCCAAACAGAATGCAACTGTTTTGCAAATTACTTTTAAATGAAAATGGTGGCCCTGCAATTTTAACATCTTCTGTTCTTCCATTCCGTTAGTGCATTTATTTGAGGAAAGCCTTTAAGTGCAGTTTTTGATGACGGTGTCAAGGCAAAATTCCCCAAGGATAATATAAGTAAAGAGTGACTTTAAGTTATGATTTATATCCTTGCACACACTATCTGGGTTCAAGTCTGGTCCAACCTCATATGATGTTAATGAGATTAGCATGAGCCCTTCTCATATATCAACAATAGTCAGATGAACAGGAAATTGCTTTTAATGATGTTTTGTTCAGATGCAGTTCTTAAAAAAAAAGTGCCTCTCATGGAAATTACTCCTTTAAACATCAAACTTCAAAATTGATTTGGGCTTGACACAGTTCAATAAACTAGAAAAAAATAATTTGCTAACATAGTAAATTATATTATAAGGTAAAAAGGAAACACGAACACATCACAAAATCAATAAAATGAACCATGAAGCCACATTATCACTCGACCAGTGTCTAGTCAATGTGCCGCCCAGACATTCCAAAACATAACAAAACAGTTAGATTTTCAAAAGTAAAATCAATTGAACACCCTCTCCAGTAATGGGTTTAAGATTTTCTATAGATGTTTTGCTCTGCATTCAATTAAATTGTTCACATTTATTTAACAGTGGGGTACTAATTGTTCAAAATATTTCTCTTCAAGTAGTTTATTTGAAAGGTCATAACTCATAATGAGTTAATCAATATCAACAGTTACATTTCTATTATCCTACAGAGAAAGGAATTCTAAAACGATTGAGCCAACATCAATAAAATCTATTGGAGAAACAATACGAACACCTCTGATTTGAGAGTGAGATTGAAATTACTGCTGACTGCATCAAGGACATTTGAATGGCTCTAACACCTGCAGTGACAGAATTTAAAGTGCTGGTGATGTTGCCGGGATAAACACAGGGAGACTAACGGTGCATGGAGAACTCGATGTGAGAGTGTGAGCCCAGGCATGGGGTAAATCAAGGATGTAAAGGCATGAAGAAAGTGTGAGAGTGGTGAAAGGGTGGGTGTGTGAGAATTTGAGGAGGCATGTGTCAGCGATGAGGATTTGTGGGGTTAGGGCAGCGAACAAAGGTATAGCAATTTGAGGGAGCTGAGAGACTGAAGCAAGAATGCAAGGTGGACAAGGGGTAACAAAAGTGTGGGGAAGAAAAAGTGTGTGGTGTTTTCAAGAATACAGTGGACTGGGTGGTGGGCCGAGGGACTATGGAGGCAAGGGCTTGGGCAAAGGAACAAGCGCAGGGGACAGATGAGAGGTGCGATGATGATTTTTGTCCGATGATTTTGATCCTGTTTGTCCGATGTAGTGTTTCTCGCAGTCTCTGCAGGGGATCTTGTAGATGACATTGGTCCAGGAAGGAAACTAACAACAAGAGTACATGAACACCAACTGGCTACAAGGAGACACGACCAATGCTCACTCATCTCAATCCACATGGACAAGGAGAACCACGACTTCGATTGGGACGACATCAAGATCCTGGGACAGGCTAGGCAGAGACAAGCACGAGAATTCCTGGAAGCATGGCACTCCACGAAGCAGGCTATTAATAAATACATTGAACTCGACCCCATATATATTCCACTACGGAGGAAACCCGGAAGTGAGGCAATCCATCGCAATGGACCCCAGAGTTTAAAAGCTAGGCGGGAAAACACACCGACGCTTCATCAGAGGCTGCACTGAGGATGTTACCAAGCACGGTAACGAAATGTCTGCGGAACAACAAACCAGCTCGGCGAGCCAACCAACCTCAACACATCTTGGTGATGATACAAGAGGAACACAGACATGAGGAGGTTGAGAATGTGATATTATCAAGTTTCTAGGGGCAGGGTTCTGGGTGGGGTGGGGGGGGTGGAAGGAGGTGGAGGATGGTCAAGGGTCTAAACATGCAATGGTGCATGACAGATGGAGTGTGGGTTAGGCAAGTTGAGGAAGGATACAAGGCTATGGGAGGTCGGAAATTGTGGAATCTTGAATATGTTAGGGTTTAAGGGTGTGTGGGGTAGGATCAAAGTGCAAGGAATTGTTGGAGGGCATACGCGTCAGGGTGCAAAAGGTTAATGTGGTGACTCTCCATTCTAAATAACTCCTTCTTTAGACAAACATTTATTTTTAAACAATATATCAGAGAAGAACCTGAGGTTGTGGCATGATTGTAATATCACTGGATGAGTAATCCAGAGGCCCAGGCTCATGCTCTGACAATGTGGATTTAAACACCACCAATGCAGCTTGTGCAACTTAAATTCAAATCATAAATCTGGAATTAAAAGATCATGTCAATAATGGCGACTATGGGAACCATTGCCAACTGCCATAAAAACCCATTTAGCTCACTAGTGTCCTTTAGGGAAGGAAACCTGTCATCCTTACCCGAGTATGATTCCATGCACACAGACTGACTCTTAAATGACTCAGAATTGGCCGAGCAAGCCACCTTGCATAAGGGGCAATTATGGATGAGCAATAAAGGCAGATCTTGCCAATGTTACCCATGAAAGAACAAAAGAGTCCTCAGGTGTAAAGTGCAAATATTCACATTTAAATACAAATATCAAAGCAATCCGTTCCATTTTGTTGCCAAATTTCTTCCTATCTTTGCTAATAAAAGTTTTTTCCTCCTCTACTGAAAATTTTGCCTTGTGTGATCAATGGTTTGATGGATGTCAGTTGTTTCCCAGTGATTTAACAAAAGGGCTATGCTTTGTGTGTGAGTGTTAAGGTGATGAGGAGAGCTACCTTATCAAATTTGATCCTGTCAGCACTTATTAACACTGTGAGAGCAATGAGGAGTTGGAATCACCCTGCGCAGGCAGAAATACTGGGACCATTTTGCATGAGATCTATTACATTGTCTTTTCCTTTCCATCGTGGCCATTGCTATCAGTCATTCTTGAGGAATAATATAATTTAAAATGGTACTATGCACAATGAATGTCGATTATTTACTGCAAATGCACCCACTCCAGAAGCTCTGTGCTGACATTTCAGTGCAGTACAGATGGAGAGCTGAATTGCTATGAAATCACAAAGCAAAAGCAGTTTTTGTTCACTGACTTGGCCAATATTTATCTCCCATCGTTAAAAAATATTCACTCAACCCTATTAGTGGAATCTTGCAAGAGGTAGAGGGGTGCTGGGGAACCTGGACAGCAGTAATCCAGGCTGGATTTGTCGAGCAAGGCTGTTACCATGCTATGCAAAGTCTGTTCAACTTCAAGTTCTAATCTATCCTACAGCTTAACACTAGCCACCTGTTTCATTCTCGTCAGCATCAACACACCATAACCTTTCTCACTGGTCATTCATGCTGAACTCCATGGAGTGCAGGTTTGGTGTTCAGTTCAACTGTGCTGTGGTTTTAAAAACAAAGGTCTTAGGTTCACAATGTCACCGACTACCTTCTTTCATCTGTGGAAAATTATTCTTTCACTGCTGCATAATTTATTCAAATTTTTTTATCATCTTGAAGTATTATTGAATTTTTCTCAACAGCATCCCATTTCCAACCATTGTCAACTATTCCAACTCCTCTCCTTCACAGGTCTAACATACCCATCAAATTTATTCAGCAACTGTACATTTCTGCATTCAGTAAGCCGTTTTCATATCCTCAACTTAAAATCTTGACAGTTTTATCCTATCCTTTTCAGGGGATTTTTTAAAACTCTTCTGCTTGCCCCACTTTTGCACTTCAATAATTCAGTTCTTTGCCCTTCAAAAGCCCCCTAAGGCCCATAGCTTCAAAGGTGGTTTCATTATCCCCTTCAATTCCTTACTTTCTGTTTGAATCATCTCACTTTAACTTTATTCTAAAAGAAACTCTAAAGCCCCTTTTACATGGAAAGTACAAAGTGAATGCAAATTGTTATTTTTGAAATACATCAGAAGTTACATTCCATTTTCAAACTGTAGTTCAGTTTCTTTTAGACACAAGACATTGATTGGTCAGATGTTGCATATGGACTGCAGCTATTGTGGGCTGAATGTATTTTTGAGTAAAACAGCAACTTTTGATTCTGTAATTGTTTGATATTACTGGCCTTATCGTTTTCAGATGGAGCAAAAGGCATTCAGATAATAAGTAACAATATGAGTGACAACTAGAATTAAGCAAGTTTAAAAAATACACAAATACTATAATTAAGTAATGGACAAACCTAATGCAAGTAATATATTCACTCTAATTTTCAAAGACTGGGCGCAACTACTTAATAGTAAAATAACAATGTGAGTAATTGATTAATTAACATTATACAAAACTGATCTGTGGTTAATGCTGCACTTGGTGTAAATTTTGTTAATAAATATGATACAGATTGATCAGAAATCAAAGTAGAAGGGAGATTGCTACAACAAAGAAGCAGTATAAATTCAACTAACTCACCACTTGTGGGAACATACAGGTTTCCAGAGCCAGTTTTAACCAAGAAAGAATTGGGAACAAACTCTTCATCAGAGTCAGAGTCTTGGTTTGGCTGGGTCATGTTATTGCTGAGGAACCCTCGCTGGTTCTCATTGACTTCGGGAGGGGGGGGATGGGAGAGGTACTGCTCCACTGGGGTTGATGAAGCAGAAGAGCAAGGCAGAGGAGGATCTGAAAACAACAAAAAAGCAACACAAACAAAAGTTAAGGACTTCAAAAAAGTTGGCAATAAATAATATAATTTAAAAGATTGGCATTCCTAGAGTAACAATAAAGAACAACAACAGAGGTAATATTTTGTTTCAAAATTCAAAGAAAATTAAAAACCTGTTAGAAATGTCTCCTTTAATTGGTTAATTTACCATATATTTCTTTCCTTTTGCCAACAAGAATACTTTTGCACAACAGTGATTCCTGTTGCTTACATCAGTCGTAAACCAAAATATCACTAATTTCTTTAAATTCTGTGTGTTTCATTACAGTTCTGTGTCTGAACATTTAGTATCATGGAAAACAATTTCTCAATTTTAAAAAGCACGTACATTGATACTCAACATAGGTAACAGAATCAGATGTGCCTGTAAGTCTTCATGAGAATCTTTAGAATTACTCTCAACTACACACTGGACAATTCACATTTTCAGCACTTAATCTCAACCAAACATCCAAACTGAGCTGCATACATTTATTTCTAAAGCTCTTATTTTGACCAGTGCTTTGTTGCCCTGGTTCAAGAAACTGATCACATACTTTCCATGAGAAAAATACTGACGTTCAGTTTGGAACCAAGGTTTAGCAATTCAAGAAAGTCAGAAAGAATGGGCATGTAGCGTAGATATTTTCTCTACTATTTACTTAGATTTAAAAATGTTATACAATATTTAATAGCTAGTTGACTTGGTCCCAGGTCTTTATAACTCCTGCTCTGTAAATGATCATCCTACAATTTAAACAACAGAGAGATTGTAAACTTACCTGTTGACAAGTCAGCATCTAACCATTTCATCACACAATAACTGGTACAACAAGATAAATTTTCCAATGTTTCATTGTAGTGCAGACCCTTGCAACAGTGAGGAGGCTGAGATAATGAGTAATGAGACCTGGCACTGTGTGTGTCTAATCTGCAGACTTCAAAATTGTAGTTTGCTTTGCCAGAAACAATATGACATTATTTATGAAGATTCACAGTTCTCATTTACATTGACAAATTATTTAAATGAAATCCTTTGCTCCAGAATCATAAAATCCCTGCCGTATGGAAACAGGCCATTTGGTCCATCAAATCCACACTAATCCCCCAAAACAGCATCCCACCCAATCACCATGTCCCCATGACTAATCCAACTAACCTGCAGAGCTTTGGACTTGGGGGAGAAAACTCGTACAGACACGGGGAGAATGTGCAAATGCCACACAGACAGTTACCTGAGGGTGGAATTGAATGCTGGTCCCTGGTGCTGTAAGTAGCAGCGCTAACCACTGAGCCACCATGCCACCCCTGGTTAAGGTGCTTCCCGTTTTGACCTGCCTGTCCATTTAAAAATGCATTGAGGATCCTGAGATCTGGTCTGTGCTTATATGATTCTTAAAGGAAAGTAAGTTAGCTATTGCGCGAAAACATGTCCATTTGTGATGCATTCTGTACCATGTTTTAAATACTTTTGCATTCATTATTCTTAGCTGCTGTTGCAGTGAATCAGTAATATGGAAAATGTTAATCGTAGAAGACGTTACACGACAGGAGGAGACCATTCAGCCTGTCATACATGTGGTAGCTCTCTGCAACGGCATCTCAGTTAGTCTCACTGTCCTGCCTTTTCTCCATGACCACAAAATTTATTTCTCTTCGGATACTTACCTAATTCCCCTTTGAAACATACAAGTGAACAGGTTTTCACCACATGCTTATAGAATTACAAGTCTTAACCACTCACTGAGTGAAAAGAATTTTCCTCACATCACCCACTGTTGTTTCTTCTGTCTTTCACCATAAATTGGTGTTTTCTGATTCTTAACCCTCGAGTGAGTGCAGACTGATCCTCTCTATCAATTCTGTCCAAACCTCTTATGATTTTGAGCACTTCACATCTTCTGAGGAAAACAACCAACTTTCATTAGTCTATTTACATAATTAACTCCTTTATCTCTGCAGAAATCTTTTCTGCACTCTTTGTAAAGTTTTCACATCCTTTTCAAGTGTTTTTTTTCCCTTTATTCTTTCATGGGGATATAGGAGTCACTGGCAAGTTGCCCTGTGGCTGTTAAATTGATCGATTCTCTAGGCCATTTCAGAGGGCAGTTAAGATGCAACCACATTACTGTGAGGCTGGAGTCACATGTAGGCCAGACTAGGTAAGGAAGGCAGATTTTCTTATCTCAAAAACATTAGTGAACCAGATTGATTTTGAGAACAATTAATAATAAATTCATAGCTATCATTACTAAGGCTGGCTTTTAATTCCTGGTGTATTGATGGAATTTGAAGCCCACCAGCTGCCATGGTGGCATATGAACCCATGTCCTTACAGTATTAGTCTGAGCCACGTCATTGTTAGTCCAGTACCTTCAATGTTATGAAACCATCTCCCTTGTTCTATAATGCCCAGGAATGGATACAATGGAGATAGCAAGAACTGTAGATGCTAGAGTCAGAGTCAATACAGCCTAGAGATGGGGGAACACAGCAGGTCAGGCAGCATCAGAGGAGCAGGAGAGTTGACATTTCGGGCCTAGACACTTCATCGGGACTGGACCAGGGGGACTCTGTCTATATTTTTGTTGGGAGGAGGGGGTTGGAGGGCAGAATTGCAGGAAATGCAAGAGATGCGGTTGAGGGTATTTGCGATGAATGGAGGGGGATGTTGCAGTCTTTGAAGTAGAAGGACATCTGAGGTGTCCGTGAGTGGAACACTCCACCTTGGGAGCAAATGTGGTAGAGGTGGAGGAATTGGGAGTACGAGTTCAGGCTTAACCTGTATTTTATGAGGGTTCATCATAAATCTTGACACAAATATATGAATTGGGAGCAGGAAGAGGTGACTTGGCACATCAAATGTGCTCCTCCATTCAAGAAAATCATGGCTGATGTGATTACGTAACATTCATTGCTATCCCTGATGACCCCTTTAATTATCAATAATCTACATCCTTCTCAAAATCATTCAAACACTTCTTCCCCTGCCTTTTGAGAGAGTTCCAAAGATTCGCAACTTACTATGAGAAAAAAAATCCTCATCTCTATTTTAAATAGGTGACCCCTTATTTTTGAACAGTGACCCCAGTTCTAGATTCTTACACAAGAAGAAACATCCTTTCCTCATCCAAGACCCCTTTCAGTTTTCAATTATTTTGCTCCTTATTCCACTAATCTCCAGTGGGTACAAGCCTAGCTTGTGCAATACAATATTCGTAAAATAACCTATCCATTCCAGGTATTAGTTTAGTAAAGCTTTTGTGAACTGTTTCCAATTCAATTACATTCTTCCTTCAGTAGGGAGACCTATACTGAGTACTGTACCCAATGCCCTGTATAACAAAAGCTTAACCTCCTGAATTTTGTATCCAGTATCACAAGCAATAAACAACAGCATTCTCACAGCCTGCTTATTTACTTGCTGTAGCCGAGTACTAACTTTTTGTGATTCATGCACAAGGAAACACAGATCTCTTTGCACTTCAGAGCTCAGCAATCTCCCACCATTTAACTAATGTGTTTCTTTTTAATTCTTGTTGCCAAAATGAACAATTTCACATGTTCCCATATTATATCCTGCCAAAAGTTAGGGTTATTTTGCATGCAATGTTTTCATTTATAAAGCCTAGGGTTCTGTATGCATTTTGATCTTTCTCATTTACCCCATTACCTTGAATAATTTGCTCCTTCACACCCATTAGAATTGTACCTTTTATTTGATATTGGCTAGTGCCATTTGTCCTATCAAATGTGTCATTTCATAATTCTCTGTATTAGATTTTATCTGCCTTTCAGATCTACCCATTCCACTATGGCCTCGTGAAGTTCATCACTATCCTCCCAATAGGCTACAGTACCTCAAAGGTTTGTGTCTTGACACTCAAAATTATTAAAATAGATAACCAATGTGCATTCCAATGTGCAAACAAACTAATTATCTTGCACATCACTTGATATCACATACAATTTCAAAATTATGCCTTTTACACCGAAGTTTGCATCTAGAGAAGCAATGACCTAGTGCTGACCAGTGGAAATGCCCACTCCACGTACCCACCCTAGTCTAAAAAGAACATCTGGTCACTCAGTCAACTTTGCATCCATGGTGCCACTGTCCTTTTTGTCCTGTGAGCTGTTTTTCAGCAAGCTTTTTTTATATTAATCCATGGGATGAAGACATAACTGAATAAGTCAGTATTTATTACGCATTCCTAATTGCCCAGAGGGCAGTTAAGAGTCAACTACTTTGCAGTGACATGCACATGCAGGCCAGACCAGGTAAGGATGGCAGTTTCCTTCCCTAAAGGAAATTGGTGAACCAGAGGGATCTTTCTGACAATCAACAATGGTTTCAGGGTCGTTGGACTTTTAATTCCAGATTTTTATTGAATTCAAATTGTAACATTTGCTGTAGCTGGATCCAAATGTGTGCCCCCAGAACGTTACCTGTGTTTCTAAATAAATAGCTCAGCCATAATACTACTAGGCCATTGTTTCCCCTGTAATGGCATTAGTCACAACTCTTTTGGAAGTCTATATGTAACACATCAATCCCATGACTCTCTTCAATCTGTTACCTCATCTAAAATCTCCATCAGATTAGGTAAACATGATTTGCCTTTAAGACAACTTTGCAGCTATTCCTTAACTATTCCACACTTGTCCATGTGTTTTATTCCAAATTATCTCGAAAAAATTTCCCAGCATGGAGGTTAACCTGGTTGCTGAGCTCATCATTATATTTTTTTGAACAATCGTGCAATACTTGAAATTTTTCAGTTCTCTAGATTTAATGTACTCTTGTATCTATGGAGGATTGTAAGATTATGGCCAGCTTGCTGCCAAACACTGGGACTCTTGAACATTACTGAAGAGAAAGATACGTTGCTGAATCAAATGGAATTACTAGTGAACCTGCATCTCTTTTCTCTTGTGGTATAAATTGTAATTATTTGAAATTCTTGCATTTGTCCTGACAAATGCTAACCACTGAGCCACTGTGCCACCCATCTTGCATTTGTCCTGACAGGGACCTGGGTTTGATTCCACCCGCAGGCAACTGTCTACGTGGAGTTTGCACATTCTCCCTGTGTCTGCGTGGGTTTCCTTCAGGTACTCTGGTTTCCTCCTACAGTCCAAAGATGTGTAGGCTAGGTGGATTGGCCATGCTAAATTGCCCATAGTGTTCAGTAATGTGTAGATTAGGTGGGTTACAGGGGGATGGGTCCGGGTGGGATGCTCTGAGGTTCAGTGTGGACTTATTGGGCCAAAGGGCCTGTTTCCACACTGTAGAGATGCTATGATCTATGAAAAGCTTCAGCAAAATATCTCTTTTTTTTTAGCACAGGCAGTTTGTTTTGGATTAGGAAGAGGTGTTGATTAGAGTTCAGCAAGTATTTGTGCAATGACACCTTAAAAGTGTTTCCTTACCATCCAAGGAAATTAAATGTAGAGACTCCACCACATGAATCTGGACATATGAAACAGGATTCATTTTCACCACCTCAATTTCACATAACAGTTTGTAAAATCTGCTTCATAATGACTTGCCAAAAACATCCAGGGCAGTGATATCTATTCCCAAATGTGCAGGTTACCATTGCATTAACAACATTTCACGCATCAGCCGCTCTCAAGGTATATAACATTCCCAGCGGTCTGCAGAGACAGATTCTATAGTGGGAAGGGGCAATTCCCTATTGCAGTCCAGGTAAAGGAGGCATCAGCTAACAGGATGCCAATCTTTAACTGGGTGATAGGCCTCCCTCTCACACTTGATGCTGCAAAGGATACCATATGTGCATCAGATCCTCAATTCACAGTCCTGCATAATAGTACAGCACAGAAACCCACTTATGCAGTTATTTATGCTCTATGCAAGTCTTGTGTCAGTAACACTTCATCTTCTCTGTTTGGCACAAGTTCCACTTGCCAATATTCAGCTGAGGAGTCATCAATGGTGGTAAAATTTTGGCAACTGCAATTTTGGGGACCTCAGGTTAAAATCTTAAAACAGGCAGACCACGGATGAGGGTGACATGCAGTGTTTTAAATGTTATATCCCAGAGGACATATAAGATATGTTCAAAAGTGAGGAATCCGTCAGTTTCCTCCCACCATAAAACTTGCATTGTATTGGGCTTTTAACAAGAGGGTCCACCAAATAAGCCAGGCTTCTCTGATGTTTCTTCTTCACATCCATATGAAGAACTGCTGCTTGAAATAGACCAATGTTTCCACTGAACTATTATGACCAACTTCTCCATCTTTTTGTCTTGTCATAAATTACCCATCAATACCTCACTGTAACCCATTAAGGGGTGCTGCTTTGCCTGATTTTCTGATTTTACATCAGAGAGTTATAGAGTCATAGAGATATACAGCACGGAAACAGACCCTTCGATCCAAATCGTCCATGCCGACCAGCTATCCTAAATTAATCTAGTCCCATTTGCCAGCATGTGGCCCTATCCCTCCAAACCCTTCCTATTCATATACCCATCCAGATGCCTTTTAAATGTTCTAATTGTACCAGCCTCCACCACTTCCTCTAGAAGTTCATTCCATTCACGGACCACCCTCTGTGTGAAAAAGTTGCCCCTTAAGTCCCTTTTAAATCTTTCACCTATCACCGTAAACTTTTGCTCTCTAATTTTGGACTCCCCTATCCTGGGAAAAAAAAAACCTTGGCTGTTCACCCTATCCAAGCCCCTCATGATTTTATAAACCTGTACAAGGTCACGTGTCAGTGTCAAAGGTGCCACAGTCCAAGATTTCTGGAAAAAATATTCCATGTACCTGCAAACTATTCTAATGTGGTCAGATTTGCCATTGCATGACAAGTGCAGATCGATGAACATCTACCCCCTACTTTACCAGTTATCTTTTTTCCATAGCCAGTGTGCAGTAATGCCTATTTGAACCTTATGAAACAAAAAGTGGTTAACAAGTTTTGGGACTATTCAGGATGATTATTTAAACTGGTGGAAGGCACGTGAAAAGAAATATCAGAAGTTTTTGGAGCAACCAAGTATGGGAAGGTGGTGATAATTTTACTGGACTAGTAAGTCACAGATCCAGGCTAATGCTTGGGTGACATGGTTTCAAATCTCATTTGTGCAGGTGATGGAATTTAATTCATTTAATAAATCTGGAGTATTAAGTTAGCCTCATCATGGCAACTTTCAGCAATTGTTGTAATAATGAAACTGGTTCACTGATGTCCCTTAGGAGCAGAAATAGGCCATTTGTACCTGGTCTGGCCTACAAGTGTCTCTCAATCCACTGCAGTGTGATTGATTCTAAACAGACTTCTGAAATGGCTGAGCAATACAACTCAGCTTAAGGGTAATTAAGGATAGGAAACAAATGATGGCCTTGACAGTATCTAACTGCATCCCACGAAAGGATAAAAACATCTGTTTAATTCTATTCAGAATATAGTATTTTTAACAATATGGTAGCAGTAGTGATCTGACTTACACCAAACTTGGAGTCAGAAAGAATCATTGATGACCAAATTAATGTTACAGGGCAAGGCTTACCAAAATAACATAATGAGTGCAGTCTGGGCAGTGAAGTATGAGCTCACCCTCTTCATGTTTTACACATTTTAATAACACATACATTTTAAAACATTCAAAATTGTTAAATTGAAGCAAAATGAAATTTAAATTGCACGGAGTAGAAAGTGTTTTGTGTACCGCTAAGCTGTTGGATTTCTAAGGCACTTTTTTGAGGTTTCTCAATGGGATGTCCAGGCCTCTATATGTTTGTGCTATCAAGTGTTACATTGGAAATTGTTGCTAATGTGATTGCTGCAGGTACTGTTTGCTCTTGAGGTTTAAGGGAATCTGAAAGGCCAACAACGATAGCTCCAGGTCTTAGATCACTGAACTATGAAGACTGTCAAAGGGCATCTAAACTCTGTTCCAGTCAGAAAAAAGACAAATGGGTGGTGGAAGCACTGGCAAGCTGATATGTAAAAAAAAAAAATCGAGAAAGGAATGCCAAAGTTAAATGAGTGGAAGCTCTTTGCCTAAAACCAGCAAAAGAGAACCTCAGTCATACTCATGTAAGGGAACCATAAATGACACATTACATGAGAAACATGAGCAACCAAATTACTCACTTCTGGAACAGACTGCCACCTAGTGCAATGAATGTTGGCCGAGTGTAAAAGTATGTTGAAAAGAAAGCAGAGAAATAAAAGAGAAAAAGATCTGTTGGTTGAACATTTATATAGAAGGCAAGGAAAATGATCTGCATAAGGTGTGTATGGGTGGGTGGGAGCGCAATCCCTTAATTATGACAATTTCTTGTTGCTTCCTTTCACTGTTTTTTTTTTTAAAACAGGCAAGTGAACCAAAATAAAAACTCTAAAGAAAAGTTTGAATGTTTGTGTCTCCTTAAAAAATGAATGACTGGTGTTCTGGGTGTGAAAGTAGCTGTTAACAACCTTTTGCAGTAATTAGTACAATTGACAATGCTATCCACATCTATAATGCCTCCTCCTGCTGTTGATGCCATTCTTCCCCATTTACAAGTGGCCAGTGCACCTTCTAGGAGAGCTCAATTTTCCATGCTTTATCCCATTACCACTGGAGCCCCGAGTGATTTATTAATACCCTGCTTTTACTCAATGCTCCTAATCAACACCCCTATACAGGAGAGCAGCTTTTATACGCACCAAACTCTTTTACTTCACTCGAGACAATTTGCTGAGTCAATATATGATAATGCTATGGGTTTAAGAGGTGTATTTTGTCCTTTTTTTAATGAAGAAAGGTTGAGGTAGGGGTGGTGTGCATTCTGCTCAAAGCCATTTTTTAAAAAAGTTGGAACAATAGAAGCAGCCTCAATGGGTGGAGTCAAGCTCCCACAGAATGAGGATTTTTAGTTTTAGCCTTCAGCAGTTGTTGGGGTCTTGAAGCTGGATGTGGAAGCTCTTATTCCTCTCTCTGTTACAGCTGCTAGAATTGCATGTGAGACAATCTATTTTACTGGAATTTGCCTTTGCCAAGGGTGCGATTATGTGATGTTACTATATCGGAACAGTTAATTAGTAGTAGGTAATATATATTATTTTGTTAAGCATTTCGATAGTTACAATTAAGTCTATTCTTATCTTTTTTTTAAATGTTGTCTGTACTTTAACTGGAGTGTAAAAATAAAGTGTGTTCTGCTTAAAGTCCATATTTTGATCAATTGAATTCCATCTGGAACGCCTTACACTTACCTTCAGAATAAGGAAAAAGTAGGGTCTAGGCTATCTTCTTAATATATATTGAGGGGTTTGATCTGGTCCATATCAATTAATAATCTGGTATAATCCACAACTTCTTCCAGCTCAACATGAAAATGTCCAAAATCCATTGTCTTCAAATTTTGTCACAAACTCTCTCATTCTGCTTCACTCTCACAAAACCCATACCTCTCAACCATACATCTTAAAAATCTTAAACTAAATCAAATTGTATACAATTTTGCTTTCCTGTATAATCCTGAATCAAACATACTTCCATATCCTGGACCAAAACTGCTTACTTTCACCTCTGCATAGGGCATTCTTATGTAAGAATTGAACTGGGCTAACTAAGTCTAGGAGAACAATAACTGTCAGAACATGTTAGGACAAGAGGTTGGCACCTCAGGATGAATTATGTATTGTGCAACTACAGTGTAACATGCCAAAGGGTACCAAGGAAAGATGCAGGCTGTGTAAATCTATGATAGTTCTCTGAAGTGGTCAGAGTAAGAACGCCAAGCTGAATCCATTTGGGAATGCAGGGAACTCCGCTTGTTCAAGTTCTTATTGTATAACTGTAATTGTTGTTATGTTATTGGCTCAACTACATACTGAAGACTGAATTCAAGAAATCACTTGACTACAGTGGTATATTTTGAACAATTGTCCTTTCAAGCACCTTACACTCACATCTTACGACCTTCATAATTTCCAAAACTTCTCAGTAAATCCCTCTCACCCTTTATCCCTGTCCTGAATGACCTACCCTAACTGTGGAATAAAACAAAGAACTGTGGATGCTGAAAATCTGAAACAGAAATTGCTGGAGAACCTCAGTAGGTCTGGCAGCATCTGTTGAGAGAAAGCAGAGATAACATTTCAAGTCCAGTGATGCTTCTTCAGTTCTGGATCCATTAACTATTTTCTCTACACAGATGCTGCTAGACTAGCTGAGAGAGATTCTTCAGTAATTTCTGTTGTGTATCTATGAAATACATTTGATTTAAAATTCTTATTTGATTTTTGAATTTCTCCTCATCTTTACCTTTTCTCCTAATATACTCAATCTTTGCGTTCTGAATCTGCTTTCATGCATCGTCCCTCAATTGGACACAACCTTCAGCTGCCTCAGTCCTACTCTTCAGTTCCCCAGGCCTTTCTTGATCTAACATTCCCAATTTCCTCAAAACCTATCAATTTAATCTAAAATTTGGTCACTTGTCCAGTTCTCTTCATTCTTGATTTTGCATTCATTTGCATAATGCCTACATATTTTTAGTTAAAAAAGGAATACAAAGTGCAAGCTATTGTAATTAAATCAAAGTTGGAAATACAAATCATGCTTGTTGTAAAATTCATGATGATTTCACATATGTAGCATAATAAATTTGATGATAACTGCATTACTCTACAAGGCAGCACCATGACAACTACATTAAGCTATACTGCAGTGTCTTGACAACTGTAATATCTATGAAGCAGCTCCATGGCATTTATACCAACATACGTGCAACTCCATGGTAACCACTGTAACCTACAGTGCAGTGGCATTGTAATAACATTACCCTATAGTACAGCACCATGAAATTACACCAAGACATACTGCAGCACCATGACAACTACACTAAGCTACAATGCAGCACCATGACAACTACACTAAGCTACAATGCAGCACCACGGCAACCTTATTAAACCATAGCTTGTACCATGACAACACTAACCATACCTATACTTTTGTTATGATTGCACAGATCTCAGAAAGGCACTGTACTTTTAACACAACTCAGTGACATCACGACATGAGACTAATATAAGTGTATTCCATCTTACAGATTATATTTGTAAGTCTGAGATGTCACATTATTGTACATAGTTAATTGTCAAAAACATCTAAATATAAATCGCAGTAAGAACCTAACTTTGTGTTATAAGTAGTGTGATCTAACATGTGAAACAAAATACCATCAAAGTTACATTATTTGCAGAGCTAGTTTATGCACTGCAGTGAATTCCTGAGTCAACTGTATTTATCTCCTTAGCAGACTGTATTGCAGTCTGAGTTGTTGACTGTAATGCAGCTTTAACATTTTAAGAGGAAGAGGGAAAACTTGCTTAGAATTACAATGTCCTATACAACACTAATGATCTTGACAGCTTGCTTTCATTTTAAACAGAGGGGAATACATTAACGAATGTGCTCTGGAGCAGAAAAGAAACCATTGGTATAGGCTCTATGACCTGTATAGCCTCCTAGGAACAGGTCTGAAGTTTGATCTCTTTCCTCAGGAAGGTTATGTTCTGGTTGCAGGGTGACATGCACCTGGTCTCGCTTTGGTTCAGTTACTGGCTACATTTATTTGTAGCTCTGGGAACATAAACTTTTATTTGCTGAGGCAGTTGGTGCTGCACAAGTAGCTACTGATGCTTATGTGATTACGGTTTGCCTTCCAACCATTTCCGCTGGCTGAAGAATGTTCACAAAAGCAAGAATGTGTTTGCTGAGACTTGGATTTAGCTTTTAAGGTTTACACTTGAGATGCAATATTTCATTGCCTACGAATTTCAACTCCCACATAACTGATATCTAACATTATTTTGAAAGAATCAGGTAGAAATGTACACTTTTTATGTAATGTAAACTTTGCACAATTGCAGCCAGAATTGTGCTTGTGTATTTGCTTATTTTACTTAACAACATTTTATAGCATGAATTTAGTACAGCTGGAATTCGAAATTATAACGTCTTTCTTTTACTGCTGTTCATTTAAGATAATGGTCAAGAATACATTGTTAACAGTTATTCATTAATCTAGTAGTGAGTGAGTCTGTTCCTTCCCTCCTCCAACCTTGTGCATATGTTCCTCAGAAACTCGTAAGAGATTCTACGATTACATTGATGGTGCACCAGTATCTGAAAACAGCTCACGCACTGGCTTTTGACTGAAATAATGCCAATTGAAATGGCAATTTTACTCTCACATACATGGTTAAAAATTTGGAATATCATTTTCCTTTCCTTCCCACACATGGTTTAACTCGGTAGTTTTCAAACTTTTACGGATAGAGAATGCATGGAAGATATTGCCTGGATTCATGATAATGAGATTTCTAGCGAGCATGGGGTCTTGTCAGAATTTCGTCAGGTTCAGTGAAATTGTGTTTCAAAAGCTACAGTACAACTAAAGGCTTATCAACAACTTTATTTTCCTTAAATGTTGTTTTTGCTTTATAATTCCACGCACAACATCTGTTGTAGTAACTTGGAATCATTTGTTCAAAGTTAGGTGAAAGCATAGGTGAAATCCAAATTCTCCAACTGGAGTACATCACTTGAAAATCAGCAGCATGCAGAAAATTATACAACAATGTGTGGCTGTTTTCCACATTGTTCCAGCACACAGACACACACACATGCCTTGTGAACTAAGCCAGTTGCATTGCCTAGATAATCCTTTGGATTGCTTAGACTCAGTAGAATTAAGCCAGGTGGCACAGCGGCTCAATGGTTAGCACTGCTGCCTCACAGCAGGGATCAGGGTTTGATTTCAGCCTTGAGGTACTGCCTGTGTGGAGTTTGTACCTTCTCCCCATGCCTGTGTGGGTTTCCTCCAGGGGTTCTGGTTTCCTCCCACAATCCAAAGATGTGCAGGTTAGGTGGATTGGCCATTCTTATTTGTCTGTGCTGACGAGAGATGAGCAGGCCAAGTAGATTAGCTATTGGAAATGCGGGGTTAAGGAGATAGGGTTTTGGGCTGGGTCTGGGTGGGATGTTGTTTGAAGAGTCAGTGTAGACTTGATGGGTTGAATAACCTCTTTCTGCATTGTAGAGATTCTATGATTCTAAAATTGAATGGACTGGTGTCCTTCAGACTATTCTTAAAAGCAAATAACTTTGCTTTTATGATGTTGAATTGCCACTGTTTCTGAAGTTTTAGAAAAAAAATGTGAATAATTAAAATTAGACAACAAAAATAATATATTTTACAATGACCATTTAAACTTGATACTTTAAGGAGGATAATGATGATTTTAACATGATCCATCTATCTGCAAGAGCACTAAAGGAAGCCTAAGTAAATGACTTACATGTTAACTGTATTTTTCATCAATAAGGTAGATGTACAACATGAATTACACTCCTTAATTTGTGGAAAAAAGTCACTAAACTTGATATTTTGCACTTCCCATGTGTTCTTCACTATCTTGTTTATGATAATAAAAATCTGTGTGTGTCAAATTTCTTCCCTCTTCAAAAAATCTTTGGCAATCTGTGGGCAATGTTACTTAACCCATCCAAAGTTCCTCCTGCTAGTATGACAGTGAGAATTAGCAATTAAATTGAGTGTAAGGAGCTTCCAAATCTGCACCTCATTTACACATGCACACTTTTTACCAAGAGTCACTGATTAATAGACAAGAGCAGTATTGTTAATTCATACACTTGAGCTCAGAAATATTATTGACTCCTGACCACACACTGGCACCGACTAAGTTTAGGGCTTGCAACAATTTGTGCAATTATTTTTTAGTTATTCATGACTGATGTATAGGTGGTACAGTGTTGAATCACCTTTGTCTTGTACAACTATTTCAACCTGACATCCTCATCTTAGGTGCACTGCTGTGAGAAATATCAAACACTCAAGGGAAAAATGTGATTCAACCAACAAGCTGTCAAAAAGACTACTTTGTACATCTGTGATAAGTAGCCAGATGCAACACAGATAGTAGCTTGGGGCAAGTCTTTCCCTTAAGTGAAGCACTTTTAGTCCAATACTAATCATCACATTGAACCAGCAAACTTCAGGTCCAGACTATGCATCTTTAGTGTTCATTAACTAGGTATTACAGCTTTTGCTATACTATCATTTATTCTACATAATTAAAATAACACACTATGCAACAATGTATTTTAGGTAATATTAAATTCTGTTATTTTGGGGAAGTTCATCAAGCACCCAAACATTAATCTTTTGAAACAAAAACATTCATCTTTTGAATTCTAATTAAAGTAAAACAATTGATTACAATGCATTTTTTTGGTTTGTTGCACAAACACTGTAACACACCAGGCAGTGTAATAACAGGCTCAGCTGATTAAAGCAGCTTTGTTCTGGTGCCTGCCCTAAACTGAGGAAATCTGAACTGGAGGGGTGAACCAACCTCAGGATGGATGCAGAATACTATCTGCTGACCTCTGCTGGTTTGCAACTGTGTTGATCATGGATGGAGAGAGAAAGAGGCTTGGCTGTCATGATCCCTGCTAGCAAGTACTCCACTATGAGTCACTGTCTGGATTTGCACTGTGACACAGGAAGAATACATACGCAATAATTCATGACCAGATATGTTGTATGTGTAAAAGCAATGGGATTAGAAACATTAGAAACACATTGGGATAGGTAGTGCATACTCGTGCACATGCGCGAACTACATAGCAAACATTTGGGCCAAAGTCCCAGAAGATCTTTGTTCCCAAATTAATTATGTTCAAGGTTCTGCGGAAGCTAAGTGTTACTTCTGATGCTGATTTTATTTCAATCAATGCAGCTTCATTCTCTGTCAGGATTCGAAAGAAAAGAACATTATTACAGGGCCAGTTTACACCTTGCCCACTGAACGTTAAACAGCTTTCACATTTTAATTGCATACTTCTTGAATTCTACTGGATGCAATTTAAGAATTTTGCTTCCTCCCTACCTTACATGCTAAAACTATCCCAGTAAATGTTTGAGTTAAGGAAGGAGGGGAGAATGAATGCATCAATATTCATAAGCAACTTCAACTTTATCCAGTCAATAGTCATGAGTGCCACACATTGAAGAGACCGTCAGGTAAAAGGTACTGTATCTTCATTTGGAATAACAAGCAATTATTGAATGAAAACAGTGCAATATAAAGATTTTAAATGATTAAAGTTCCATCCAATCTTAAATCACCTGAATTACTTTCTTTCCCAATGGTGTTATATGGTATATCAAGCTGCTAATGAGCCTTTGGGAACAGAATTCCATAAAACAGTGAGTGAGAGAAACGGTTACTTGCTTGGTAAATCAGCACATTAAAATAACCAGAACTGTTAGCTTTGGATTTATTCTAACAGCTGCTACATCAAGAATTCTTGACAGCCATTCTCTTGAGAGTTAGCCTATAAGCCTTCCAAGCATCTACAAGCCCTAAAAGCTCCAGTTGTAACCTGACACTCCTCACAAGCAGTTTAATCTGATCAGACCGACCTTAATTAATTGTCTTTCTATATAAATGGAAACAGCTGAGACTCCTGAGGTAACCGTGTATGATGGTTGGTTTAAAGATGGCGTGCGGCGGGGGGGGGGTCTCACAAACACAGACGGAAGCTTTGGGAACTTGTGATAATCAACATTGGGCTCCAAACTGGTACATTTCATGTTCTTTTTAAAATAGAATACTGCTTTATTCCTTGCTGGATGGAAAATAACTGCAGATTATCATCACATAATCTTACAAATTAGTACATTAGTTATAAGTCTTGTCATAAGTATCATGCATCCATTATATGGAACATTTTGTTGGTTGAAGTCCTCCATGTACCCACAAACAGAAAGAGCCATATGTTGAAAACAGAATGAAATTATCCCAGCTAACTCGAAAGTACACATTATAAAAATAGCAGATACAGGGAATGGTTTCAGTAATTTCAGTACTAGGTTCATGTAGCTATAAAATGCACAACATTAATGTTATGATTTATGACATCATTTGATTCATTCAGTGAGATACTGCCTTCTGATCACTGCAGAGTATCAATTACTCTTAATATTAATTATGGGGAAATCTGACACAAAATTTGCTTTGGTAAATGGGACAGCTGGTCTATTTTAACAGATTTTTTTTCCTCGTTCTTACCTAAAGGGTTCTGCAGCTATCCAGAACAGCGTCAATGGATTGAATTAAGAAGATATGAAATCTGATACATTTTGTAGTTTGGCGAACTGACCCACAAACCCTTTAATAACTGCGCATACTTGTATAATACTGTGTTATTAAGCCATTGAGGTCAGTATTGTAATTTTGCCCAAAGGCAAAAGGTCCATCAGAAAAAAAATGTTCCTATAAAAAAAAAGGTGGGGGGTCATCACTGACTGCATTTAGTTGTTGAAGAGATGGGTGAACACGACCTTGGCTTGTACTCTATGGAGAAGACTATCCCTGAGGAAGCTCTAGATTCTATGGGAAGCCTGCCTGTCCTGGCAGAGCTGGATATTTAACTCCCCATGGAGGAGCTTGGGAAAGTCATCGACTCGTTTTCCATGGACATTGATCCAGGTGCTGATTCTGTACTACCACAACTCAGCAAGCATGGCAAACTGGCATTCCTGCAAAATCTGCATAAACCTCTCTGTGTCTCTGTTGGAGGGAAAGGAGGATGTGTGATACAGAGTGTGATCTTATACTAGAATAGATAGGCTGTTGCCCCATCAGCCACTAGACTCTTAAGTTGCCCTTACCGTATTGTTATTAGCTTGCAAGGAAATACTTTATTTGTGCGTAGACAAGCAAACAATACTAATGAAGTAAATAACAAATACTTCCAGGAGTGAAAATGTGACTTAAGTTCATTTGGAATATTTGAGATTTATGGTTGATATATTTGCAAATAATTGGTATTGTTCTTATGGTTTACCAGACTTGAGTTTTGCTCCCTCTTGTATTTATCAGGCAGCAAGGTACTGAGCGAGAAGGAATGACAGTGATATGTAACATGATGAGAATACTGGGCTGAGAGAAGGAACATCATCAGCCTTTGATTTGGGGTCCCAGTCATATTATTTTAAGAGGACTAACAGACCAACCAAATTTCTCTGGTCTGAAAGAAGTTGACTCACCGAAAAGCCCGAATAAGGGATGATTTTCTGTTAACATACTGGATAAATCTAAAGCTTTCCAATGCTTTGTGGCAGATGATTTATGGAATACCGTAGTTACTCAGTGACTGTAAAGTAGACCTGTTCTGAATTTCTAGCCATTTTTGCTACTTGTTTGTCTCAGTGTTGTTCAGATGCCATTAATAAACTAAGCAACTGAAGACAGCTTTTAATATCTATCGAGGTGTATGGAAAATACAATCATCAATCCTTTCTGGCAGAGTTATTGACTTGGTCTTCTCCGAGCTGGAGATAAGACATCACCATTTGTCTGCTTGCTGTTCAAATCCACTTCCATTTGCTGGAGTGACTTGGCACAGATTGTTTTGAACAGTGGATGTTTACATGTCGGTAATCATCAACAACACAGAACATTATAAAATATGCTATTAATGATATCTAGCAGGGTCATCAGTGAAAAATAAGGAGAACAACACAAACTACATAATGGTTCTAGATATAAATGCTATGATTGGAGTAGAGGGCCAGAATTATCCTGCTAACTGTCCTGACAGTGTTCTAGCCTGTCATGTTGTTTTTTCTGGCCTCAACATGCATATCTGCCCAGCCCTCAGTACAATTCCTATCACTAAGAGGTACTTCGCCATTGTCCGCCTGCAATTGTGCCACATTGGGACTTCCATGACAGCAGCAGAAGGGGTAATTAGGCAGGTAAAAGGGCAGTAAACCTCCAAGATGGGATTCACCACGAGTGGAGCTGAAAAAAATTAATCATATTCTGTCACCAAGTCCCTCTTCCTGCTTTGGATGAACCCAGGGCTACAGTTTGCCATAGCACACCTTCCTTATAACAACCGCAGGAGGTGCAGACAGTGGGAAGAAGAGATTGGAGATCCACTAAAGCATGGTTATGATTGATAAATTCAGCACCATCTGCTAGGCATTAAAAACACTGAGCCATTGAATTAATATCAAAGTTTAATATCATCAAGAAATTATAAAGCATTTTTTCTAATGACTAAGATGATTAAAAACCTTCTGACACAATGGTTTTTAAGGAGTTAGATGTAATTCTTAGGGCAAAAGGGATCAAAGGTATGGGAAGAAAATCAGAACATGGTGTTGAGTTGGATGAACGGCCAAGATTATTTTGAATGGCACATCAGGTTAGAGGGGCAGGAAGCCCACTCAGGCTTCTGCTTTCTAAGTTTCTATGTCAGTGCCCAGTGGCTTACTGAACGTACCTCCACCATCCAACATCATCAGAACAAAACAGTTTACCTGATCATTGTGATTTGCTGCTTATGGAGTCTCTACCCCTATAGCATTGGTCTTTATATTGATGTCTGTTACAATAGAAATATTGTCAGATGGCAGCCATATTGCTGTCACTTTAATAATCTCTTTTAGAATTCTCATCCTTGTTTCCAAAATCCCTCCCTATATCTGTAATCTCCGACAATGATCTGGCATATTTGTTCTCCTCCAGTTCTGGCCAATCGAACATCCTTGATTTTAATCACTCCATCTTTGGACCTTTCGCTGCCAACTTCCTCTGGCATTTCCTCATTAACCCTCTCCACCACTCTCTTCTTAAAACCTCTGATTAGGCATATGGTCATTTCACTTAATACTTATTTCAATGGATTGGTGTCAAAATTTATTTGGTTAAATACAGTGACTGCTTAGGATATTTTACTGTGTTAAAGCATGAACATACATTATAAGAGTTGTTCTTTTGGAAGCACAACTGACGGGTTTTATAATGTTCCATAATTGTAATTTCAATTTGAAGAATTCACATGATATATTGACAAAAAAGAAATTCCATATGATTGTGCAACCTTGGTTTGATTTATTATTTATCATGTCTTGTTTTTCATCAAAGGTGAAAAATTTCAGATATTAATTTTGGTGAATTATAAAGTGAGACATTCATCTCCAACTGCCTCATCAGTATGCAAATTACTTTGAGATATCCAGTGCTGAAATCACTGTGCATATTTTACAAGGTGATGATTTTTCTTTTTCTCTAGCTGACACGTGTATTATGAAAATTGAACACCATGGAGCCCTGTTCTTGCAACATGTCTGTCCCACCAATGCAGCTGTATTTGTTATTAAGGTCAGTCAGTAACAACAAGAAAGGAATCACAGCTGCTTAATATTCAGTCACTTCAAGCGACAATGTATAGTTGTCAGATATATAACATTTTCAGGTCAAGGAGAACAGTTGGGGAATCTTCATCGTTTGACTATGAATATAAAATGATGCCAATATCAATACATTTCTTTTCTCAAAGGAAAATAAATCTTTGGATAAAATGTTTCTTCAACAACAATTTATGAATTTTAAACTCCTATCAATTCAGTATTAACAGTTTAAAGTCACTGATGTGGTTTTCACACTAGCACTTTGTTTCTTATTATGGTATTGGGCTTGATAATCAGTGTGACTAGGAACTCTTTTCCTACTAGGAATTCCACTTGCTGAAATAGTTCACAGTTTGTTGATGACTGGTCATAGTTTTTTTTCTGCTGTGTTCTACTTGGGTTACAGTGGTTTGATTGAACATCAATGGTACGCACCCAATCTGTTAAATCGGATTCTACGGTTGTCCACTAAAACTGCTCTGTTTCCCTCCAATATCTCCGGTTCCTTATGCAGCTCCTTTCACTTTCAGGTAGGATCAGACATCCATTCTCTCATACATTGGTCATTAGCCCCTTCTCCAAGCCTTATCAAGTTTGTTAAGGTAAAATGAAGCCTGTTAGCATTTGCAAGGACAGGATCTCTGTTGCATCATTTTACTAGCCTGGACTAAAGATTGATATAAAGCAGGCTATTCTGGTTTATTTGAGGTTGAGAGCAGTCTAATACCTCTTTAGGGGTATATTGTACCAATTAAATCAGGTATGAATTGTTATTTTTGCTCAGTGTAATTGCAATCTGTTCAAATTACACTGCACTGAAAGTCAATTGTATAACTTGACAAGCTGGTGACATCACTGAATTTGTTTAAACTCATGGAATTTCTGATTAAAACAGCAATAAGACATGCTTTTGGAATTGAGCTTTGGTGTATCTATGACATGTTTCCTGTTTTGAAATCAGATAGTCTATTTGTCATAAAATAGTCTAAATAGCAGGACATATGAAATTGGACCTTTCACTTGTTTCACATGTTATGACACAGAGATAGAAAGCAGAATGAAGTCAGCCTTTCTATCTGTGTTTGCAAATTAACACCTTCAAAGATCCTCAACATAGGAACCATTGGAGTCAAAGTAGGTTTTTTAAATAACCAGTTGTAGATTGTGCAAATAATCAATTCTAGACACTAGGTCTGTAACTTAAGTGAATTAGCAATACAGTAACTTTAGGCAGAACAACTTAAACAACAAAGTGATTTAACTGATGTTTATGTTTTAAAAGAACAACATTTGCTTTCAGTCCAATTTTTTTAAACAACAAATAAATATACAGACAAACACAGCAAAGGAACAAATAAAAGCAAATAAACAAAACTGACCAGAATACTTAAGTGGTTTTCACAATGTGTTATTCCACAAGCATGGAGGATTGCTTCTTGGTTAGTTTTCTAAAGTTGTCAATCAGGGTCACCTTTTCCCATTTGCTCTGATAAAGTCAATGATACTTATCACTTAGTTTCTATTTTCTGAACTTCCAATAGCTGATAATGGGAGGTTAGGCAAAGAGCTTTCAAATCTTCATGCTGTAGCATCAACAGCCAAACACCTTCCACAGAAAACACAGTTCTAAACTCAATTCAATCTCTTCCTGTCAGACTGCCCATCTCTCTGCAAGGCCCCAGATACTGTTTAACATTTACAATCTAGTTGATCATAAGGTGTCTCCCAGACTTGCTGGTACTAATTCCCAGGTATTGACCTCAATAAAGAACAACACCTGCTGATTATATATGCTATTCTCACCCAATACTGACAGGTCTGTAGAACCTTGTGATCATGTATCAACCTGCAATTAACTTCCAGGCCTGGCCTCACAAACAAACACATCTTGTTTGTTCTCTCTTCCTTCTTTTTTTAATAAAAGCTGCAGCCCACAGTCCAAAGGTCACCTTCAGCTCACAGTTTTTCAGTTCAAAGCTCCAAACTGAAATTGATAAAAAGAATAAAACAAAAATAATGAAAAATCAGTTCAGGTTCTAACACACATGAGCTTGTTAGTACCTGATGGCCAATAAGCAGTTCTTTCCCTACTTGGTTTAAATTGTTTCCACATATCACATTAAGAAATGGATCATCCTTGAAGGGAAGACAATGTGTGGAGATGGGAAAGCAGGAGTAGACAAGCCTGTGACAGCCCCAGTTGAGGCCAAAAATATTTTTATTCTTGGACCTTGTTTAAATATTCCACACTGGCTCCAGCCTGAAGCCAAAAATAATGACATAGCACTTGCTGAGCTGGAATAGAATTTTGGGTCATAAGAAATTGAAGCAGCTGATACTCATACATGTCAGTCTGTGGAATTGGTAGGATTTCACAGTTCATAGTTAGTGCTTGTACACAATGGGAGTCAGTCAAAGACTGGGGTGGGGATATTTTTAAATTTTTGTTTAAGGCCAGGGAAAATATGCCTGCACCTACTGACACAGAAAGACAAGCTTAAAAAATAACTTTCAAAAGAAACACTTTGGAGTCTTTTTTCTAACACCTATATTTCCTAGCTCCAGTTTTTTGCTTATAATTTACATTGTACAATACTCATGTGATCCTTTCTAAAAAAGCTCAAATCCTCAATTGCTATGTCGTCAGCTTGCAGGGTATGAATATAGATGAGGCACCAATGACAAACACGAAGTCTGCAGCCTTTATCAGTGTCAGATGGAAGATAAACTTTGAGTGCATAAGAAAGAGGGGCAAGGCTATACCGTCGAGTCTGTTTAGCCTGCTTCACTTTTCAATAAGATCATAGCTGACAAGGAGGATCTATGATCAAAGTAACATAATCAAACATAGCTGAAAACAAACCATTGAACAGTACACACCTGGTAGCATCTGTCTATCACATCCTTTACACGATAGAACCAGGGTTAAAATTATGGTTCATGGTCTCTAGGTTCTATTTCATCAGTCAACAATAAATCATTCTGCCTAACTTTTGAAGACAGTGTGAAATATAAAAACTCAGTCTTTGAATATCAATATATTCTTTGCTAATTGTAGCCCTTAACAATTCAGTTCCTTGCCTGTTGTGTTAGTTTGCTGCATTTAGTAATCCCAGTCTTAGACAGGGATAAATATTGCAGCAAATTATGTTTATATACTTTTGTCATATGTATGCTAATTAACATTATATTTTCATGATCAACATTTTGAGTGTTAAGGGACATGCATTCCACCCAGCAAAAAAACATCCTATGTCTCTTGTAGACAACATCAAACAAACATTTTTGAAGATATAACTTGATTTACTGGTGACTTGAATTCCCTAATTAGATTCTTTTTCAAAATGCCTTCAAGCAGTTTATGATCACTTTTCACTGTAATGTTCTTTCCCAAGACATGCTGTTTGAATTTCTCCAAAGGCAATAGGTAATAGATTTTTCAACCTAAGTATAATATATTTCAGTTAAAGATTTTGAGGCACAGACCTCAGATTAAACTTCAACCACATGCCTCAGTTCATCTGAGGGTCTCTTAACTTATCTACTTCTGAGGCCCTTCTCACAAGATATAAAAATTCAATGGATCAGCTGTCAAACAGTTCAACTATTTCAAGAGCGGCTTCTGCCAAAAGCACGGCATGATTCCACATGGAATGCCAAAGATTAACATGTGTGGTACCTAAACCCTCAGATCAGGCAACATTTATTTCATTCACACCTTACATAAGTTATGTTCTTGGACTTGAGCTGGGTTGGGGAAGCTCCCAATGGAATTAGGCAGTTAAATTGATTAGTAGCCCCTGATGTGCTTGGCTCCATAAGTAGTTGCAACTCCCAGACAGAGTTCTTTGAAGGAGTAACATGCACTGCAGATGAAGGAGTGCCTGTAAATGTACTGTACTTGATTTCAAAGCTGGAGCATATGGAATAAAGGATAACATATGAGCACAGACAGAAGACTGTTTTCTGCATGCAATCCATACACATACATGGGTCTTTCTTTGATTGATATGATATAGTCATAGAGTCATACAGCATGGAAGCAAACACTTCGGTCCAATCAGTCCACGTTGATGATAGTCCCAAACTAAACTAGTCCCACCTGCCTGTGCTTGGCCCATATCCTTCCAAACATTTCTTATTCATGTACTTATCTAAATGTCTTTTAAACATTATAACTGTTTCCGCATCCACCACTTCTTCTAGAAGTTTATTCCGTACGTGAACCACTCTCTTTGTTACTTGCTCCTCATTGCTTTTTTAAATCTTTCTTCTCTCACCTTAAAATTATGCCCCTTAGTCTTGAAATTCCCCAGCCTAGGGAAAAGACACCTGCCATTAACGTTATCTACACTCCTCAGAATTTTATGAACCTCTGTACGGTTGACAGGTTTTGATGCTCCAGTGAAAAAAATCCTGGCCTTTCCTTATATTTCAAACCCTTCAGTCCTGGCAACATTCTGGTAAATCTCTTCTGAACCTTCTCCAGCTTAGTGATATCTTTCCTATAACAGGGAGACCAGGGCTGGACACTATTCCAGAAGAGGCCTCACCAACGTCCTGTACAACCTCAACATAATGTCCCAAATACTATACTCAAAGGTCTGAGCAACGACGGCAAACATGCTAAATGCCTTCTTAACCCCGAAATCTATTCGATGACTGGCATCCTACAAGGGCCTCTGCTGAGGGCTCAGCATTTTTTACATTTCATATCAATGATTTAGACAAGGGAAGAAAAGGCATAGTGGCTAAACTTGCAGATGACACAAAGATAGGTAGGAAAGTATGTTGTGAAGAGAGCATAAGGTGGAGGTAGATGGATTTAGATAGGTAAAGTGAGTGGGCCAAAATGGAGATGGCGTGTGATATGGAAAATTGTGAAGTTCTTCACTTTGTCATGAAGAATATATGTTCATAACAAGATGCAGCCAAAAAAAGAGCAAAAGATGTCTGTGTGTGCATCAATATTGTTTCATAAAATTTCTATCTGCTTACCATTCAAAATGACTTCAAATTTTAGTGGTCTGTTACTCTTCTGAGTTGCGTTAAACGTGAAGCAAGAAAGTCTCATACTATGCAGCCTGTTGGTAAAAACACCTGCTGCAAGCATCAAAAGTGAATGTGTTTGGAAGAGGTCCACATGAGCCCAAGCCTGGGTTACTGTACTGAATTAAATTCTACTTTTTTTTGGGGGGTGAGTGTTATAACCGATTTTTGAGGTCCTTATTCTAAGTAATAAACAGGCAGTGCTGACTTCATAAATGATTATGTCCAAGAAAACAAATTGGTAAAGGAGAAAACAGCAGTCAATCATTACACGCTATTATGGTTATTTTAGAATTACACATTGCAAATGCACACCTCCTACCTCAACATCCACACTGACAGTCTATGTTTATTTATTGAGATTCAAGTGAATCACCAGTTAATGCTCACCATCTGCATACAGTGAATCACAATTAATATACCATTAACATCTGTCTTGCTCACAAAATTTTTAAAGAAAGATTTCGTTTTGGACAATGCTGAATTGACCAACCTCTTAAACTTCTCACATACCTCTAGATGATTGTAATTCTGCCAGTGGCAATCTCTGTTAATCACATACTCCATACAATAGGCCAACAGTCTTATTGACCCTACAGTATTTTAGTGCTGCTGCTTCAGAAATGATTTTGTTGACTCCATTAAGACACTCATCATGGTAACACTCTCATACAGAGTTAATGGCTGAGAAGTTCACTCAAGCTGCTCCTGCTCTGCCAGGATTACTTTGCTGAAAAGACAGTGGAATCTTTGCTTACTTTCTCATGAGCTGAATTCCTACTTCTCTCACGGCCTAGTAACACCAACAGGGTGAGAATAACGCTGAGGAACTTTCTAGCGGATTTGTTTTCTCAATACATCACATGGAAGAGGTATTATTTGCAATAACTTTGGTGTGAGCTTTTAGACAAGAATATTCTTGATATGTTGTATACTGTTACGATGAAGCATTTTAAGCACCTCAGCATGTTTTATTTCTAATCTGTTTTCAGATATAACAAAATATTTCATTTTCCTAGCCTTGAACTGTATTTTAGTCTTGTGCCGTTTGATACCTTTCTATAAGCATCACTTCAACCGGACTTTCAATTTGTGTGGTGATTCAGTTCATCTTCCTCAAAGGCCAAACTGTCAGAAAGACAACATCTTCCAGGTATTTTGAAGTCTCGTGAGATCGTCTCTGAAATTCTTTGAGGGCTGGAGAAATTCCAGAAGTTAGACGCAATCAATTGTCTTAATTTCACATCAAATGCAGCACACCTAGTAAGTACTCTTTGACCCAGCCAAGGACATTTGCTTTCGTAGTCAGAATATATTGTAGAATAAAGGGTTAACTACGACCTCCTCTTGATGAAGCCATGCTGACTCCACCGTATTTTACCATGCGCTTCCAAGCACTCTGCAATCTCATCATTAAAAATGGACTGTAAAATTTTGCCAATGACCGAGGTCAGGTAAACTGGCCTATAGTCTCCCGTCTTCTGCCTCTCTCTCTTCTGAAACATTAGCCATTTTCCAGTCCTCTGGGATCCTGTCTGACTCAACTGATTTCCAAAATATGCTTTTCCATTCTTCCTGCCAAAGTTTCCAATTCACTCTTTCCCCATTATTTTCCATTTGCTGGATTTTTTTCCTGATAGCTCAATCTATTTGTAAACATTTGTGGACTTTTGAAGTCCTGTTCACAACTTACTTTCCTACTTTCCTACCTGCAGGACAGCATGATGGCTCTGAGGTTAGCTCTGCTGCCTTACAGCACCAGGGACCTGGGTTCAATTCCAGCCTCAGGTGATTGTTTGTGCAGAGTTTGAATGTTCTTCCTTGATTTTTGTTAGGTGGTCTGGGTTCTTCCCATATTCCAAAGATGTGCAGGTTAGGTGGATTAGCCATAGCAAATGCAATGATAGGGTAAGGGCTTGGGTTTGGGCAGGATGCTCTTTGGAGGGTCAGTGTAGACTTGAAGGACTGAATATTCTTTTCTGCAGCGTAGAGATTCTGTCATTGTTTATCAGCAAATTTAGCAACCATACCTTCATGTTAGTCAACGATAGACACTTGAGGCCCAGTAATGGTCCCTGTGGCACATGAGTCACTACATCTTGCCAACCAGAAAATTACCTCTTTGTGCCTTTTCTGTTTCCTGATAGGTACTATGATCTGAGAGTCCGGAATTCCAGAAATGACCACTTTTACAATTTTGTATATAGAGTGATACTTAATAAAGGTTGTTGATGTTTACTGATATGTGTGGACTTCTTTCTATCAACACCCTGACATGAATAAACTATATGGTAGCAACAGTGGTCAGATCCAGGGAAATGGTAGAAAGTGGCAAGGGACAGTTGGTAGAGAAACCCAGCGACTGTCTTTTGCAAATTGTAAATGACTGGGTCAGCCAGTAATCCAACCACAGAAGATGGGGCAAAGCCTAAAGAGTAGTCCAAAGGCAGTATAATGCAGTTGTGAAGGACTTAATGGTGTGGGAAGAAATAGAGCATGGTTAACGTCATTAAAGAACCCCTACTGTTGGGACATTTGCCTAGTCAGTACAACAGACGGGACAAGAGGCCATTCAGAACACTAACCAACTGTTGTAAAAATGTCATTCCTCTTCACAAATGCAACTATTCAAAACCCTGTTTAGATCCCACTTGGAGTAGTATGAGCAGATCTGGGCACCACACTTTAGGAAGGATATATTGGCCTTGGATGTAGTACAATGTAGGTTAACAAGAATGATATCTATATTTCAGGACATACGTTATGAGGAGAGATTATACACATTAGAAATTGCTGGAAAAGCTCAGCAGTTCTGGCAGCATCTGTGGAGAGAAATCAGAGTTAATGTTTTGGGTCCAGTAACCCTTTCTCAGTTCTGAGAAACTTTTGTTGAACAGCAATTTCTGTTTTTGCTCCTGATTTCCAACATCTTTAGTTCTTTTGGTTTTTACACAGTTGTTAAGATATGGAATGATCTGTTTGAAGTCTTCGAGATATTAACAGAAAAAGGCAGGGTGGATAAAAATAAACCATTTCCACTAGCTGGGGATTCTAGGAGTAGGGGTTCAATCTGAGGATTAGGGTCAGACCATTCGGAAGAGACGTTAGGAAACCCTTGTGCACATAAAAGGTGGTAAAAGTTTGGAACTCATCTTCCACAAATGGCAGTGGATGCTGGATCAGTTAATAACTGTAAATCTGAGATAGATTAAATAAAGGTATTGAGGGATATAGGCCAAAGGCAGGCATCTAGATTTAGGCCACAATTCAGCCATGATCTCATTGAATGCCTTACACCTGTTTCTATGTTCAAAGAAAAGACAAGGGAGAACAAACAGCCTGCATTTCTTGCCCTGGGGAAGGTGGTGGTGAACTATCTTTTTGAACCTCTGTAGTCTTTGGTGTATAGAGGCAGCCATAGTGCTGTTATGAAGGGAGTTCCTGGATTTTGACCCAGTGACAGTGAAGGAGTAAGTGCTAGCATTCTGAGTCAGAATAGTGTATGGCCTGGAGGGGAATCTGCAAGTGGTGGTATTCCCATGTATCTGCTGTACAGACATAATCATGTACAAATATCACACTCATATCGTTTCAGTGTTGCAAAAATGACTAAGTATAAATGGTTAAAACTTGGCACCAAAGGAGCCATTTCAAATGAAAGGAACCACTTCTCCTAAATGTAACACATGAATATCTTACAAAATGCTCATTGCATGCCTTTTAAAACATAAGTGTGAGGTTTCATTGAACACATTGGCAGTGTTAGAGGTATGCCTTGTGAGAATGGTGAAACTATAAAGTGCTAACACAAGGCCTGACTCCAACTATGCACTCATATTTAAGTGTTAGCAATGCACCAAAGTAACTGCAAAGGTTTCATGTCCCTCTGTGGGGAGTCACATTTATAGTGAGTGGAAGTCAGAGATATGTCAACAGCACTTAAACTTTTCTGACTTGTGCTGCTATTACACTCAGATGCCTGCTGGAGTGCAAATTATAGTGTATTCTGACTTTAGACATTTTAACTGAGATTGGCAAGAATAAAAATATACATGTTACATGTTTCTGCAGCACAGCCTGTGGTACTAATTAGAAAGCTTTACAGATCAGTTTCACAAATACTAAAGTAGATGAAACTTCACTTTCAGCTACAGAATCAACGTCAAATGCTGAACGTTCAATAGCAAACAGCTGCCAGAAAAACAACACTGTTTTATATTTCATATCAATGAGAATGAATCAGCCACATAATTGAAACACCCAATGCATTCCTCTGCGAATTCCAACTAAAGCAGTTTTAATCACACATCAGTCTGTTCTACTATTGCCTTTCTCACATCAAATGTAGCATGCAGTCATTTTGATTCACTAGAGTGAGCACTGATCAAAGTTTAGATTTGCTTTCCCTATAAAGTGACAAGACCTCAATCTGTACGTGCTGATCCAGAACTCATGTTCATGCTCCATTATGGTATGCAAAAAAAAATGTCTCTGGTGACAGGCAATCTGCAGCCACCTTGATTAGCATCAGTTCAAATAACTAGAAAATTGGCAACGTGACAAAATAAGGACTGCCTTGCTCTAAAACAATTGGTCTATTCTGCTGCAAGGACAAGAAACACTCAAAGAAACTAGCAACTCCACCACAAATTCTATCATTTTGAAAAAGACATAGGGCAACTGAAGTTAATTGAAAGGCCGCATCGCCCTTGCATTCAATGCCCAACTAACAACTGTCAAAAATATTAGTACAATTGGCTGATTATTATCACAAACTTTCAAATGCTCTGAGAAAAATCTAATCACTGGTAATGGAGTACAAATTTCCTGATGTCATCTGATTTCTGTGCAGTTAGAACAATGCAAGTTCTACCACTGTCAGCACTCTTATTGCTGTTGCTGTGGAAATACAGAATTTGTATAAATAATCTTTATTGGTTCTTGCTGGACAGCATGCTATCTGGAGCAAGGTTTATTCCAAAAGCTGACAGGACTTTAAAGAGGTCCAGAATCCTGAGTAAAAGACAATAGGTGGAATCTTCTAGAGGTCTCTGACGTGCAATGACAAGATTTGTAGCAGAACTGGATGAGAAGTGCGGTGAGGGCAAAAACGATTGTGATCAACTTGCTCCGTCTTTTATGTCTTTCACATGTGGTGTGGTGAGATTCTCACTAGGCAGGAATGAGAAGACAACTAGTGGGAATTCATACTTGTTGGCCTTCTTAATATCTCAAGGCACGCTCTATAAGCACCGTGCCCCATCTACAAGACCATCGGCATTCAATACGCGCCAGCCTCAAACAAACCTCACGGCACATCACCAATCCGTTTTCATGCCAGTTCTGCACTTCAATGCAGCACCTTGGGCAGCAGCTATCGTTATTATGCTGTACCAAGGACATTTCGTGCTCAGGAATAAGCACTCAGCTCATGGACTGGACCAGGCTGCATCTCTAGGCTCTTTGCTTGCTCTTACAGTGCTCATTCACTCTGAGCCTACGTAAATGCTCTCAACAACCCTGCATTATATTGCCTTGCCTTGCATATTTTTTGCTCTTAGACCACTCAGCCAGAGATACAAGGCTCATATTACAATTGTCTTGCCTTACATTTGCCACAGATGCAATGCCAGGAAGCTTGGTATAGCTGTCAGCCACCTTCTGTCAAGTCAAGGGCATTAGCCTTCATTGTTGGATTTGTGGCACAGTAAGTCATCAGCAGTATCCAATACCAGTTGTGGCACAAGCGTTACCTATAATGGGAGATTTTCTATACCTGAACATATGCATGGACTGTGGTTGTATTAAGGACTGAGAGGCCAGGTATTCTTGGACTGTGTTCAGGATAGTTTTCTGCAGCAGCAAGTATACAAGAAAAGATGCACTGCTAGATCTGATCCTAGAGGTGGACTAAGTATTCAAGTGTCACTGGGGATCATTTAGAGAACAGTGATCATTGTATCTTTAGGACAGTGATGGGAAAGGACAGTGAACAATCATGAGTAAGAGTAATTAACATGGAGAGAGCCAACTTCAATGGTGTAAGAATGGAGCTGGGTCAGATAGCAGTGAAAAGGGAGAGTCAAGGCTTACAATTCCAAAAACAAAAACAGCTTGAATGGTTTAGCAGGTCTGGCAGCATCTGTGGAGAGAAATCAGAGTTAACATTTCGGGTTCCGTGACCCTTTCTCAGAACAATCCCTAGTTCTGAAGAAGGGTCGCTGAACTGAAACGTTAATTTTGATTTCTTACCACAGATGCTGCTAGACCTGCTCAGCCTTTCCAGCAACTTCTGTTTCTGTTTCTGATTTCCAGCATCTGTAGATCTTTCAGTTTTTACAATTCCAGAGCTCCTTTGGTGAAAAATTAGCATGAAAATTAAGAAAACGAAGAAAAAGTAGAAATATCAGTATCCTGGGTTTTATTAATAGGGACATAGGGTGCAAGGGCAAGGAGGTGAGGTTGAATCTGAATAAGAACAATGACCTCAGCTGGAGTACTGCGTATAATCTGGGCACCTTACTTTGGGAAAGGTATGAACAAGCTGGAGAGAATGCAGAAGTGGTTTACAAGAATTAGTTCAAAGGATGAGATACTTCATTTGTCTAGACGGATCAGAGAGCTTGGGAATGTTCTTCATAGTAAAGATATTTGATAGGCAAAAACTGATCCCACTCTTTAGAAGCAAGAATGAGAGGACACAGATTTAGAGTGACTAGCAAAGGAAAATGCAATGTGAGGAAAAATCTTATTCAATGCATTTAGTTCTTTAGGTCTGGAGTGCACTGCCTTAAAGTGTGGCAGAGGCAGGTTCAAGAGGGTATTTGACTTTTTTTTTCCATTCAGGGGATGTTGACTTTACTGGCTGGGCATTATTTGCTGCCCGTCTGTAAATGCTCTTGAGAAGGTTGGGGAGGTTGGGGGTGTTGGTGTGGGGGGTAGTGGTGGGTGCAGGAGGCAATCAAGAAGATATTTCCTTTCCCAATCTTGAGGCCATCACTACATTTTTCTCTTCTTCTTTTATTTGGAACTGTGAGTTGAAGTTGAGAATTGAACTTTGAACAGCTGCTTACTTTAAAAGAGAAGAGAAGAAAAATTGTTGCTCTCTGTTGGGTACTGGCCTGGAAAGTAATGCAATTTAATTACAGATATAAGGACACTGTAGATGAACCAACTGTGCTCAGGGCTGGCAGCTAGCTGAATGTTGGATTGGTCAATTAAGGGAAGACTGGTGCTAACCAGCCAACCACAGAATGTTGATTAAGAAGAGGAAGCAAATGGAGACCCAGTTCTGATGATTTTTGACAGGAGGCAACGTGATTTATGAAAACTTTTGGATTTGTTTGTTCTTTCTCTAGTTTATGTCCAATTATTGAATTTTTGAATGTTTTAAGCTGTTTGCATTAACTGGTGAATTCAAGTAAAATATAGAGTTCTACCTGCCTGTGAACAACCCATTGTCCAAGGATTTCTGAAGGCCTGGTATCCACTGTTTGACACTGTTTGGTACTGTTTGATACTGCTGCTGTAGTGAAATTAATTAAGTTTATCTATCATACATATATATATATGCACAATTGTTATGACTGCAGCAATATAATGTTATAAAAATACATATACCTCACTCGCAATCTCATCTCAATAATCAGTGAGGAATTGTGACAGTGGTTCATATCTGGTTCCTATCTACTTCTCCAATACCTTATCCACAATTATTTTCTTATTCTTATTGAATATTCACTGGCCAAGTCTGGCTGTCAAATCCACAAAATGTAAAATGAAAATGTATTATTCCTTCATCTCCCATCTTTAAATCCATAGCCAACACCTCATTGAAGTGTCTTGTTAAGGGCAGACTTACTATAGCCATGACAGTGTCCTTCAGCATTCTTTACATATCTCACATCTATCACTCATCTTCTATTTAAGATTGTCGTATACTCCATCCCTTATTCCTGCATCCTCTCTTAACATTTTACCTTTTGCAAGATGAATGGGCAAATTGCCTTTGCAATTTTAATGCTACTGACTTTTTTTCTCTTGTATATTTTGTCCCCTACCTTGACATTAATAATGCTTCATTAATTTCTTCAATGGAGTTAATTAAAGGAATAGAGTATAATGTCAATTTTGTGTAAATTGCAAAGTCACAGATTTTTCAAATACAATAAGTTTGATAAGTACCATATCCAATTTCATCTGTGTTTTCTTCATTGATACTTATTAACAGCAGTATTTCACTGGATAGTATATCCATGCTAATAAAACAATTCATTTCAGCTATTTTAGAAGGAATGACTTCTCTTTCTTTAAAAAAAAAATTAACATCCCCAATACTGGAACTGGTGGAGCTCTCAAATTTCTTAACTTTGTTCTGATTCTTATTACTCAGTGTCTAGATTGGATTTTAGCCAGTCTATTGCAGACACTGCAGACTTGGATCCACACCCTAATACCGTACAACTGAAAAGTCCTGCCACCAACACATTCATCACTATCCTGAAACCTCTGGTGACCAATACAATGCCCTCTCTTTAATCTGTAGGTCCATCTTCTTCCTCTAAATTTATCGTTTTATGTTTGTTTTCAATATTGTAATGTATCGTTTCGGACAGTTCATGGTGTAATGGTACGTTGAATTGCACCTGAAACTGTAATTGATGATACCCTGGGAATATCAGTGGTCTATTCTCTTGTCGTAAATTCCAAATTTTCTTCACTTATCAACACTGTCAAAAGCAATCCTGCCTTCATTTTTCTTAGTTATAGTTCTCTTTTCGTACTATCACCTGTGACCTGTATCTAGATAATTTCACCAGTCCAATAAGATTGTGTCCTCCATTTTTTGCCACATCATCCATTGTGCCAAAAATACTGCGAGACAGTATTACTTTCGAAAGAATGTTTTTAGTGCTTCTGACATGTCTTCTGGCAGTATGGGTTTACCTGTAAATCTAACTCCTGTAAAAACTGAAATTTGTCCATGTTTCTGGGCTGGAGCAGATTACAAAAATAGGGATGTACTAGGCCTTGGAGGGATATGAAACTGATAGCAGGAACCTGAAACATTCCATTTTCTGGCACTGACATTCCCCACCTTCATAATAATTCATGAAAAATGGTCTCCTCAAAAGTTGTATTTATATAGAAAATCCCAGGTTTAGTTGATGCATTTGAAATGACTGCACAGGTCAATGATTTTCTTGTCATGTAGTGCTCAAGAAACACAACTAATTCTTTTTTCTGCATGGCCAAAATGTCTGGAAAAATAAGGCAATGCACGGTTGATAACTGCACAGTTTTTCCATGATGTATGTTTGACTCTACAAGGATCTCAATACTTTTTGCTGAATTAAATGGCTGCTAAAATGTACTATGGCAATTTTATTCATAATTGTGGCAATCCACACCACAGCATTTAACTTGCAATTTTAACGGGAACTGTTTGTTGAAACCTTACCATCAACATATTGTTTGGTTTTAAATATTTGCTCCTGAATTCATGGCGAACATTGATAAAATTAATTCAGTGAGCCTTTAACTTGCCACTTAAAGAAGTTTGATCAGAGCATGCTGATTCCACCCAAACAGAATGTTGATTTTAATACAAATTGATAGGTCTGAATAGATTTGTGATGTTGATGGGACAACTCTTTCTGCAACAGGATTAAATTTCTCATCAAAGCCTGCTGAAAGATGAACTGTCAGAATGACTGACTTTGAGTCAGGCATTTATCAAGTAAACAAAACATTCCACAATCTCTGGCACGCTCTACTCCAAATTTTCATTAATAACATTTCCAGTATTTATTAGAAATGTGCATCAATTTTGAAAGAATATTTGAAAAAAAAATAAAGCTTTAAAATGGCACCTTGTGACAAAACTGTGGCAAAATTGGTCTTTGTCTGGTTGCTCTGATTTCTCACGACCACTTTTCAAACTTTGAACTTAAAACTTAGAACAATTAGTGATAAATAGATTACACAAAGGCTGTTATCTAAGAAAAATGCAAAAATATTAATTTTAAGATTGATTTGCACAATTTACAGCACAGAATCCAACTTCTTGGCCCACAAGGCCTGTTCTGGCTTTTATGCTTTGTATGAGGCTCCTCCCATTCCTCTTCATCTAACTCTTTTGCTGATGTCTTTGTGTTATCCAGACAATTTTTAATGTACAGTCTCAGCACAGGTAATGCAAAATAGACCAGTCAGTGGTAGGTATCTAGCATTCACTTGTACTGAAAAATGGTCTTGACATCTTTTTCCTTTCACACTGCAACAATGGCAATGCAGGGTTTCGATAGCATGGCAATGGAGGGATAACGTTCTTTGCTGTTGCAGGAGAGAATCAGCAGTTTTGCAGAACTGTGCAGTAACAATCCCAGGTTTGGAAGAACTGAGAGATGGAACATGGAGTTGGATTCACATTGGATTCATGGTGTCTAAGATTGAGAAGAATACAGGCTCTGTCTCTGTCTCTTTCTCGTCTCTGTCTTAAATTAAAAGATTTAGCTGTACCAATTACCAGCAACACACAGATTATTGAGGAGATCTTTCTGAAAGAATTTACTGACATGTAATAACTTCTCTGAACATCAAGTAAAGGAGAAAGTAACAAAGAACTAACTTGAAAGTTGTTGTGATCCTTCAAATACTCGTTGGGGGAGAATGCATTTATTCATGAGAGGCCATTAAAAAGGTTAAAAGTGGTAGGTCAGCATCAAGTCAATGTTATATGCTGACTGATATCACAGAATCTCTACTGTGCAGAAAGAGTCCATTTGGTTCATTGGGTCTGCACCGACTGTCTGAAGAGCATCCCACCCTTACCTTCCCCCAGCCTTTCCCTGTGCCCAAGGCAGCAGTGTTAACTACTGTGCCACCATGCCGGCCATATTATAATCTACCTTGTCTATATAATTTCAGTGCTACATGTAACATATAATAATTTCCCCAACAAGGTAGTGTATGAGGATGGCAATGTTGGCAGTGGCTGGACGTAACGTAACCTATTCTAAAAGTCCTGAAACTACCCGTTCTATGGAACCATATGTTGCATTTCCAGCACTGTATTTTTCTCTATTATGTCAGTCCTCACATTATAGCTTCCACCTTGTTGCACTTTCAACATATATAGTCGGTTGAAACAATCATTATATTGCTAGTGCATTAATTTCTTGTTTTTATTAATTTGATTTGATTTATTATTGTCACATTAACCGAGATACAGTGAAAAGTATTGTTTTGCGTGCTATCCAGGCAAATCATACTTTACTGACTAAAATAGGAACTTTTCTGCAAATGGCCACAAGGTAGACCTAACTGCTCATAAACCCAGACATATATTCACATGTGAACAGTAAAATGAAATTACCTCTCATTACATTAGAAATAGTTTAGTTTCGAACAACTGACACCTGAGAACATCAAATAACATTGGGAGCAGGAAAGCAAATTGATTTCTATTTTATTGTAAGTGTGCCTCCAACAGGGTGTTTTACCTTATTCAGAAATGACTATATTAGCTTACATAACATAAGGAACTAGGTGTGGATATTGTGTATTAAAGAATCCAACAGGTATTTATTTTAACTAACTACTATGCACAAACAATAAGTACCTTAGGCACACAAGTGACAGGACTAATATTAAGGATTAATTTACAACAATGGAGCATGCTAATGAGAATCTGTTTACGTTGGGAATTTTTAAGAGCTGATAGCGTAAGCATTGAGGAGCATCAGCGTGCTTCCAATTTAGAAAGAGCAAGATTGTTTCTTGTGTTGGGGAAAAAGAAACACATTGCTTTAATAGCTTTTGTTTTTTAGTTCCAGTGGAAGTTAGATGAAAGAAACAGGCTCTTCTGAAGAAAGGAGATGGTTTACTACAGCTTGGAAATAGGTTACCTCAGTGTAAGGATTTTAGTTTGAACATTCCAGACCAATGTGTTTGACGAGGACCCTTTTTATTTGAAATTGGGAAAGTCTAAGCTCAGTTAAGTGACTAATCAACTCTCAAGACCAGGAGTCAAAAGAAATGGTTAAGCCTACAGATTTGACTGAGAAGCAAGCAAACTGTTGTTTGAGGATTGTAAACCAAGATGTTGAGATTGATGGCATTGCATTTTTACAGCGTGCTTCAAAATCTTTCAATATGTGTTATATGTTATTTATTTTGTTTATTTTAGCATAATTTCTTTTGCATAATTAAATTGAAATTCATAAAACTAGATCTGCAGCATTGCATAACAGTGTTTCGGTGAAAGCCCCCCCACCCCAGCCCCATCAAATATTTTTCAAAAAATTATTAAACAGCCAGATTTCAATCTAGGATCTGACTTGTCCAGCAATAACACCAGCTGGGATGATAACAACTGATGCAGTATTATGTTTGCAAGATCTTTATGAAAACTATCATATCTGTAAAAGCCAAGATTACATTGCTGGCTGTCATTGCTGACACTTTCTGAATTATTTTTCCATCAGCATCCATCAACAAGAATTACAAATAATTGTCAACACGTAGTTAAATGCAACAAAGACACTGGCAGTCAAACACATTTAAACAAATAAATAATTGGCACTATCAGCTTCTTAGATCAAATAATAACATGGATGGTGACATCAGAGCAATCTTTCAGACCTTCCATCCGATCCACCCAATTAAAGGGAGCTGCACAGTAGCCAGAAAATAAAAGACCAAACTTGAGAGGTTACAGAAGTATACAGAAGAATACTTCTGACCGTCATACAGCCAGTGAAAGGTAGAATTTGCAGCAAGAACCAAAACAAATTGAAGCTTGGACTTGATCATTGTGGCTTTACCTTTAGTACAATAAATTGTATCTCTTATCACAAAAAAAAGAAAGACTGAAATCTACTTGAGAAGAAACTTGAGTTAAAAAAAGACATTGAACTCGGTGGCCTCAATTTTCCTGGTCTAAGCCTGGTAAGAATGGAGTCGTAGTGCACTGAAAATGGCAGTGCACCAGCTTTTACTCCTTGCATGCTGATATGTCATTTCCAACATGTCACAGAAAAAGGCAAGCAAAGCATCTATGTGTTTAGGTCAGCTCCTGTTGACAACATGCTAATCACGCTCATACATAATTTACTGGGCCCTGGTGCAATTCTGTAAGTGCTTTAACATCGGTGAGAGATGTTGAGCAACTTAACTGATATGTATTTTGCCTCCAGCAGAGTATTTGTTCCTGATGTGGCAATGCTTATGTTATCTCCTGTACATGAGAAGGAGGTGTTAGTACTGTGGCACTGAAGATTCCTAAACAGTGTTTATTACAGGTCACTATTATATACATTTACATTCACAAACACGAGTCTGGGTTGGTATTAGGCTATTTGGTTACAAAGAGCAGCATGCTTTCATCTGCATGTCATATTTCAAGTGGCCCGGGTTAAGATGAAATCTGAGACTTCCCTAGTCTCAGGTCACATGCTAGGATATAGTGATGATAAATTGAGCTTTAGAGATATGCTGACATAGTGTGTCTCTAAGATGTTACTGATATACTGATGATGAGATATTACAGAGCATGTCCTGAGAAAGGGAAGCACTGTGGTCGCTCAGGGAACAGATAAAGTCGCTGTATATAAATTAGGATAAATGTGATCTCAGCTGATGTTTTCCCTTTCTAATCACTGCTCAATAGTTCCCCAGATGAGACTAGCAAAAAGGCACAGACCAGGAATTGAACCTGGCATCTTTCCAATCTGAATGACAGCGCAACAAAGTAAACAGGAAAGTAATACAGCATGCAACCCAAATTTTCCTGCCTTTCAGTTAGACCATGGTTAGGCTATTTTACAACACATTTACCTATTTGTCCTACAATCCTTTGATATCATAACATGCTTGTCAGCCTGCAGCCACTTCCTTCCTCTACTTTCCCTCTTCATCCTCCATGCTTTCAATTCCCAGCACCCACCCAGGGCCTCTCCCAATGTTACAGTGAAACAAATCATTGTGCGACCACCTCTAAGCACTCGAGGCCTATCTATGCTGGATGACGGGGATGAGGCTTGAGGCTCAATTTGGTACAAGTCTTGGACCTTTGGTTTTTGGTTTGTCTATCAAGTAAGTTACTGATCTCAAGTCTGAAAATGGGCCAATATGAATCTTCCTCCAGCAGGGAGGGGAGTAATCAAGTAAATCACAGTAAAACAAAGAAAGTATCAAACGTTTTCTATTGGAAGAATGGACCAGCCAAGGATATGGAACTAAATAAAACAAATAAATTTTCTATATAATGATTCAGTTAAGTCACTGTTTACTACAATGACCAAGTTCAATACATAAATGACCACTAATTACAAATTGATATTGATTTTAACCCAGGTTGCGTTTGCTCATAATCATGTTCACTGGTTTTCAATATTGCAAGGAGAATGTTTCCACAGCATTAAAAATGTGACATTATATTTTTACTTTGGCCATTATTGCAATGAGAAGAGATTTAGCTCCTATCACAACTTGCTAACATTCAGTATCATTATTGTTCCTTATCTTCAAATTAATTTAATATTGCTACATTTTCTTAGCAAGCAAGGTTATTAAAACAGGAATGCACTGGGATGCTCTTCCACATGACACTGCTGACTTGGGTTGGCTGACATTCCATTGCATTACTGGAGTGGTGAAATCACAATGAGAAAGATTACGAAGAGAAGTGCAGTTCAGACGTGCCTTGTGAATAGGGCTATTGAACTTATTGTAGATGAATATATTAACACCATAGCTCTAATGGAAACCTGGCTGAGTGACAGTTGCATATTCCTCCCACCTGAAGCCTCCCCACCCTCTTACAACTTTTACTATCTGCCTTGACTAGATTGCTGCAGTGGTAGTATGGCACTTGTCACCAAATCATACCTTGGCCCTTCTTCCTTTAAACATCTCTCTTTTTTCCTTACCTCTCTTGTATCTTGGTTAAAAATCTCATTCTTTGCTGCCTACCTGAGTTGCATAAAGGCTTTTTCTCACTGAGATTCTTTTCACTGCTCTCCTATCTCAACCTCTACACTAAATCCATCTCAACTGGTCACATTCTCTCCCCTCTGAGTTCCATGTCCACTTATCCTCTCTGATCTCTCCCCTGATGTAAATGCCATAACCCCCATATACATGGCACCCTGTGGGCTTTATCACCTTATAAAATCTCACCATTCCCAATGTAACAGGCATATAGCAGGTCAGTTTTGAACATTGTCTTGTATCATTCACCATCCACAGCCTGTTTCCACAACCAGTCCTTCATTTTCCATTCCTGAAAAAAGATATTGTCCATTCACTCAGAATAATACCTTCAAAATCCCAACTGCCCAATTTTTGACCTTCCGCTTATCGTAACAATTCTGTGAATACTAATTTGCTCAACTGCATCTACATCTCTGATGCCCAGCTTCCCAATTAAACCATTACACTCTCTTACTCTGGCTACTGCCCTTCATACAGCCCTAATATTCATTCACTTAAGCCCAAGGTAAGCAGTCTTGAAAGATATGGTGGACAACCAGTTAAGCCTTTATGGTCCGATCTCACTGGACCACATGAAGCACAATTGGAACTTCAGTCCTCCTCCTTTCTGGTAAAATTGTTCTCAGGACTATCCTGCAATAAAAAGGTAATCCCAGCTTCTTCTCTCTGATACAAAGCATCTTCTCAAGATCCTCTTCTTGTCTCCTTCATCCTGGCCTTCAATTGTAAGTTAGAGGAGGTCATGGATTTCTTTGTCACAAATGTAGACCATCTGATCAGCTGCCTTGACTACTGCCTTCCATTCCACTTGTCCATTGGATCAAACTTCCTCTAAAGCCTCACATTGCTCTAGCGCTGAAATCTCAACTTTCTGTCATTTTTCTCTTATCTCTCCTCATGCTTTTCCAAGCGTATCTTATCAATGGAACACACCACTTGAAATCCTCTTTCCCATAACACTGCTGACCACTCAATCTGACCACCCAGTCTCCTCTGATATTGTCAACTGTTCAATCCATTCCAATGTTGTCCCCCTCTTTTTTAAATCAGCCACCATCAACCCTCCTCAAAAAAGCAATTCTTAGAATTGCTACAGCGTGGAAGCAGGCCATTCAGCCCATCATGTTGACACTGATCATCCGAAGACCAGCCCACCCAGTCGCATCCCCCAACACTATTCCTGTAACCCTACATTTCTCACGGCTAATCCACCTAGCCTGCACATCCCTGGACACTACAGGACAATTTAGCATGGCCAATCCACCTAGCCTGCACATCTTTGGACTGCAGGAGGAAACCAGAGCACCTGGAGGAAAACCATGCAATCACTGAGGGAATGTGCAAACTCCACACAGATAGTCACCCAAAGATAGAATCAAACCTGGGTCCCTGCTGCTGTGAGGCAGCAGTGCTAACTACTAAACATTCCCTTGTCCTCCTCAACCTGACTGCAGCCCTCTACACAGATTACAATACCATCCATCCTCTTCCACTGCAGTCCAGATAAGAGGGATTACTTTTGGTTTGCTTACATCAACGGAACTGAGATTGAGAGAGTGAAGAGCATCAAGTTTCTCGGAGTGACGATAACCAATGAACTGTTCTGGACTTCCTATGAAAGTGCGACAGTCAGAAGGCACAACAACGCCTCTTTTTCCTCAGCTGGCTCAGGAAATTTGGCATGCCCATAAGGTCCCTCACCAACGTCTACAGATGCATCATTGAAAGCATAATGTCCTGGTGCATAACGGCCTGGTATGGTAACTTCTGTGCCCAGGACTGTAAGAAACTACAGATGATGGTTTGCACAGACGAGACCATCACGGAAGCCAACCTTCCATCCATGGACTCTACTTACATGGCTCGCTGCTGTGGAAAGGCAGCCAACATCATCAAAGATCCATCACACCCCAGTAATGACCTCCTACAACCTCTTCTGTCAGGCAGAAGATACAGAAGCCTGAACACATGCACAAGCATGTTCAGGAACAGCTTCTTTCCAGCTGTTATCAGACTGATGAATGGACTCTAGCCTCAAATAACGTAACCTGCATGCCTCTAAGTCTTTTTGATCTGTATTGCTGTGATCTGCCTATACCACTCTTTAAAAAGCTTTTCACTGTATTTCAGTACTCGTGACAACCAATCAATCGATCTTTTTTATCATCTACCTAATAGCAGCCTGAATTCCACAGTATTTTCATTTTACATTTCTGCATCATTATCTCAGGTGTCTTCAAGGCCCACTCCTATTTCTCATCTACATATTACTTCTTCTTTTGGGCACGTAGCCTTGTCGCTTTGTGTCTAATGTTGCTTTATAGTGCTTCTATGAAGTGCCTTCGATACTTTATCACGGCAAAGGTGCTATCTATACAAGCTGTTCTTGTTTGAAGATGCATGCTATGCAATGTGTGTCTCTGCATATAAAAGATTCTGAGTGTAGAAAGACTAGGCTCCAGGACTATCTCTCAGGCCTGCTATCTGGATTCTAACATTTACTACCTCCTGTGCAGTTGCTAGATTACGTTATTTATATTCAACTTGAAATATTCTGTTGTACTCACATCGTGGTGTAATTAGAAACATATATAATGACTTAATTAAGACCATTAATAATTATGATGAACAGCAGGGTCCAAGGACTGATGTCTGGAGGATTACGCTGGTGACAGCTGCCCAGTTACAACGATTGTATCTGAGACTACCTTTTCTTTCTTGTCATCTAGCCAATTAGTGATCTAATTTGCAACTTCATCTTGGATTGTGTGAACTTTCACTTTCATCATTATTTCCCTGTAAACAATTATTGCAAATGCATTTAAACCAGCATCCTATTCCTTCAGACAATTCCAATCAATTTAAAAGATGCTATCTGCATTTCATAAACCTGTGTTGTCTGAAATGTATTGCCTTTATCTTAACTCTTAATCTTAATTTGTCAAATCAATAACATTACTTATTTTCCTGTATGTGCCACTATTAAGATCACACTCACAAGGCACAAAATGTAAATGTGTATCATTTGTACTTTGGGCAGTAAACGTACCCTCAGAGATCCAACATGTCCTCTGCAACATGTAAGCACTATACTCATGTGATTCATGGCAGATGCTGTATTGCTGAGGAAATTAGCATGTGTGGACGGAGCACCCACAGGAAATATGCAGAAAAAGCAGGTCCTGACATCAATCAGCTTGTGACGATGAGCTAATAACTGCTGCTATTTTTGAGCTAGCAACCTCTCTTAATTGTTGATCATTTGTTCAGCATAGAAAAGACCCCGAACCAGTTCAATTTAAAAGAAGCATCAATGCTTTCAGATATTTGTTGATTTAATCCTTCATTTACCTCAAATTTCTTCCTGCAAGACACCTGCTAAAACCTATTCACTTGACCAAACTTTTAAGCATCTGACCCTGATATCATCCTATTAGCTCAGTGTCAGACAGTCATATAGTCCTTGGCCCATTGAATCTGCACCAAAACTGTCCCATTGCCTATCTACACAAATCCCACATGCCAGCACTTGCCCCATAGGCTTGAATGTTATGACATTTTAAGTGCTCTTTCTGAAGTCATACTTTGTTTAATACTGTTCCTGTGAAGTGCTTTGGAATGTGTGTTATGTTAAAAGTGCTACATAATATAAACAATTACTATTAATTTCTAATAGCTGATAATTGTCATCATTACCCAAACTCTCAGGAGACAACGCTGCTCTCTACCCAGTCCCTCGATCGTGCACAGAAAAATGTAGATTAAGGGAATACCCTGCACCACCCTGTTCCCCTCCCCACCCCGCCCCCAACCCCCAGCTCACACAGAGTAGCTCTGGTCTCCCACCAACCGACAGCCTGTCCAGACCTGTTAACTGATTGCCTTGACAACTTTTTTCCAACCCAGCTGGAGCCGAAATAATTGAGCCCAGCTGTATATAGGTTTTACATTGGCACGATTGAGGGGTAGAAGTGAGAAGGTGGCAGGACTCTGGTACATCTCCATCCCTCCAATATACTACCATACCCATCACCTTCAGGCCTGGAAGATTCAAGACTCCCCGCTTAATACTGACTCGCAATACTTTGACTTAAGGAGGAACAGTGCAGTAAATGCCTACATCACACCTTCAACTATGTCTGCCAATTTGTTGCAGCTATAACTACACGATTGAAGAGACCAGGGATTCCATTTTCAATGGCTTTGAAGGTGACCTTCATCATGAATATTTGCATTTATCTCCTTTCAGTTTGAACTGGAGATATTTGCTACATTTACAGTTGCAGATTTCCATCCACTTTTGCGTCAGGGAAGACACTCAGACTCTCTATTCAATGAAAGCTAATCGTATTTCTAAAGCCACAGAGTAGGAGGTGGAGAGAGCATACTGCAGCCTCTGGTTTACAAATGACAAGCTGAACAAATTGATTTTGACTGCTGCCAGTATGTACTGAGCATGCTGCAAACCAATTGTAACTGAAGGTAGAAGTCTTTCAAGGTTGTATTGCAATGCTGCATTTAGATGGGTCGATGGGCTGAGAGGTGACAGATGGAGTTTACTTTAGATAAATGCAAGGTGTTGCATTTTGGTAAGCCTAACCAGGGCAGGACTTATACACTTAATGGTAGGCTGGAGAGTGTTGCCAAACAAACAGACCTTGGGGTAAAGGTTCATAGTTCCTTGAAGGTGGAGTCACAGTGCGACAGGGTAGTGAAGAAGGTGTTGGGTACACTTACCTTTGTTGGTCACTGCATTGAGTATAGGAATTGGGAGAGTAGGCTGTGGCTGTATAGTACATTGGTTAAGCCATTTTTGGAAAACTGTGTTCAATTCTGGTCTCTGTGCTGTTGGAAAGATGTTGTGAAACTTGAAAGGTTTCAGAAAAGATTGACAAGGATGTTGCCGCGTTGGCAGTCTTGACTTATAGGGAGAGGTTGTACAGGCTGGGGCCTTTTCTCCTTGGAGCGTCGGAGGCTGAGGGGTGACCTTATTGAGGTTTATAAAATCACAACAGGCATGGATAGGGTGAATAGCCAAGGTCTTTTTCTCACGGTAGGGGAGTCCAAAACTACAGGGCATAGGTTTAAGGTGAGAGGAGAAAGATATAAAAGGGACGTAAGGGGCAACTTTTTCATGCAGAGGGTGGTGTGTGAGTGGAATGAGCTGCCAGAGGAAGTGGTGGAGGCTGGTACAATTACAACATTTAAAAGGCATCTGGATAGGTATATAAATAGGAAGGGTTTAGGAGAATGTGGGCCAATGCTGACAAATGGAACTAGATTTATTTAGGATATCTGGTCGGCATAGACGGGGTCTATTTCCATGCTGCACAACTCTATGTCTCTATGACTCTAGAAACAGTGTTGCCAAAGCCATGCAGTTGATGGCACCATAGGAAAGTCTACAATCCCGTCAGAGCCACATATACATTCTACATTCTTCTTTGGGTGGAATGTACGCTTGCTACTGTGAATGCAGTACACTTTCCTTTCCCGGTGAACACTGTACCAGATATCTTTCATATGCAACACTGTACAGCAAACTGGGTAATGTTCGACTCACTCAGATAGTAAGAACTGCCGATGCTGAAGTCAGAGATAACACACTGTGGAGCTGGAGGAACACAGCAGGCCAGGCAGCATCAGGGGAGCAGGAAAGCTGACGTTTCGGGTCGAGAATATTCGAGGTGTCAGATGTTCCAGCTGAGAGGGATTAGAAATTAATTTGCGGCCATGGTCACTTCTGCAGTTATTGGCCATGCTATCCTCAGCTTGCTGAGTCTTCTGATCTGCCTGCGGCTGCTAGTAGATTGCAGTTAGAGTCTTCATAAAACAGAATCTTGCAAATACTGGTTCAAGTTTAGTTTGAGGCAATAGGAATACTGTCTGATGATTCAGGGTGAATTTGCTCTTTTGCCAAGGGCCCTTCTACCTTTTCTCCTCCTCCCCCTTTAAACAGTTTGTCCTCTTCTCTTACTTTTTTCCTCAGTCTCCCTGTCAGGCAGGTCAAGGTGGATGGTAACTAGAACACTCATGACTGGAAGCAAACAATCTGAACAGAACCCTCGAAATGTGTACCAAGGCTTTCAGCAATTGCAGAACCTTTCCCTACAGACTCGAAGTCACAGCAAAAAATGCACAGCACTCCGAGAAACTCAGCAACAGCCAGTGTAAATCAATCAACACCTAACCTGAAAGTAGTTGATGAAGCTTTTAAATAGCACTGGTGTGGGTCTTTCTTTCTGCTAAATACATGCTGTGTGCGTTTAAGACAGAACTTCAGCTGGAGCAGGGAGGTCAAAAATCACATTATTGGCAACAAGCCAGTCTTATATGACTGACATCTCATTAGGTCTACTCTGGAAACCTCTATGCTTCAGGGCCCCAAACTAGAGGTTTGTGCACAGTGCAGACGCCACTCAAATGGCACTCATAGAACCATAAATAAGGTGTTTTTGTGGAGCTGAAATTTGTGGTCATATTATACATGTAGACGTCTGAATGAAGTTAAATATAAAATGTTTAAAACCATTTTTCAGGATGACCATTTCTCGATAAATGAGTATTGGCAGAAAACGGGAGTAATGAAATTTCTTTGTTTTTTGCCTTTCTTTCATTACTTGGTGCTTTTTTAATTCAAATGCACAGTATCAATTAGAGTCAACCTAGATGATTTCACACACATTATGTCAGGAGTGCATTACTTACTTTTTTCTCCATACAGTCATAATGTGACACATGTTTTCTTCCAAGCACAATACATGATTTTTTTAAAAAATTACAATATCAGAGTTCTATTCACATTTGAAGATGGATTACAGTAAACTATTTCTCATTCTAAACCACAGTTTCAATACACTGAGCTCCAAGCTGTTTCTGATAGCACTCCGCACCATTGATGAAGAATTTGTAATGAACATGCAGGCCAATTTCAAAGTTGACCAAAGATCAAAGAATGTTCACTTGCTTAATAAACCATTCTATATTGGGTGTAATTCAATTCTGAGGGCAAAGTTGAAATTGTTTTTCTCACTTTTATATTTTTCTCCTTGATGGTCATATGATGACATCTCCTCCATTCAATGTCCTTTAATGTCAATAATGTCAATTAATCCCACAGTCAATGCTATTCATTCATCATAATTAAAGAATAGTAAGCTGAGTTGCATTTCTATTTTTTACCTTGCACTCAGAAGAAATACTTCTGATTTACATGGATATCTGACTGAGAGCTGTGAAAACTTAGCCTAGAAAGTTGGTGTGAAAGAAACAGATTGGAACATGAATATTCATTGCCTACCAGTTTAGGGAGCTAAGTCTTTTGCTCTTTGACCTGCAAGGTCATCAAATTTTCGATCTACTTACTATGCATTCCTCTGCATGGTCTCAAGAAAGTTCAGTGTGAACTACCTAGTCTTTCAGTATCAGTGAAAGACAAATATCACTAAAGTTGTCACCTTTGAAATTTTGTTCAGGAGGCTGACTTGCCTATGATTTAAACAGCACCTTCTCAGTATAACACTTATCTGCGTATCTCAATCACCTCAGAGGCCTGTTATTCCTTAAGAAAAGTCCTTTATCAAAAGGTTTTTGACAGGAAATTACTAGCTGTTTGAGTAAAGCTAATCAAGTTTCCATCAAAAAGAAGAAAGCTGGACATTTGCTGTCAAAGTCTGCTGGAATGTGGTCCATATATTCTACTAAAAGCAGATAAAGATTCAGGAAACAGCGAGCTGCAGTCAGTCTTTCATCATGTGGTGAGTGGGAGTTTTGCTCTTGTAGTGGCCTACTTTGTTCACAGGAGGAGTTCAATAAACTATTACCTCGAAGCCAAAATTTGTAAGCAGTTGAATACTGAAAGACTGATCATCAAAATATATTTCTGCCGGTAAAAGCTTGGAAAATTTACTTTAAAATACCTTAATGCATACTTTCTGTGCTTAATTTTGGCTTTAAACATGCATTGGATTGTGGTAACGTGGCATATTCTGGTCATGTGAAATCTTTATGCAATATAGGGTTTCTAATTTGTGGAATATTTAAATATTAAATGATACTCCCTTGACGAATAAAAATATTATTGGAAAGAAGGCACATGCATGGCTAATGACAGAAGTCATGGATAGTATTAGATTAATGATAACTTGCCCCTTGCCATTTTTATAATAAATAGCTAATAGACTATTGAGCTTGTTAACAAGCTAATGCATTGGCTATGTCATAAAACACTTGGTATAGGCAGATAGGTGAGATTCAGAAGGCTTTTTATTATAATAACTTTCTGAAAAAGGCAGGAAGGAAGGGGGTGCATGTTTTGGGGTCAGACTGTGTACAAAGGAGGTGACCCCACATCAAGGCATTACCCATTCTTTGTTCTTTTCTATCTGGCCTTCAAAATCCACACTACATCCTGCTGCCTCAGGTTCCCAATCCTCTTTCCCAATCTAAAAGCCCATGGTATACCGTCATCTTGGGTCTACTGTTCTTCTATAGTTGCAGCAACTTCCACCACTGAGTTATAGTTCTGCTGGGTCTCCTGGAACTGCTGACAATCAGATGGACTGCCAGCTCTTGAGGCTGGCCCTTCTATCCACTGAAGTGTGGATGTTCCAGGTTAAAGCTACGCACAGTTTGTTATTGCTGTGGGGTGGACTTGCTGGTTATTGGTTGGTCTGGTACCAACTTTTCTTACCAGCTGCAAAAAATACACCACCCTGTCACATTCAGATTGTGGATGGGGATGTTACAAGTACTTGCATGCTAAACAGTGGAAGTAGCTTGCAAAAGAATGAACAAAATAAACCCACAAGCAATGCTTCAGATCAAAACACTGCCGTTCTGCCATATCTACTTATGAATTGTGGTGGGCAATTAAACACCTAATGGTAGGAGGAAATCCCAAAAACATTTCTATCTTCAATGATTAGGGACCATATCACATCTGTCCAAAAGACAAAACTGAATCATTTACAAGCATCTTCAGCTATCCAATGTTGGCATTCTCCAGAGATTCTCAGCATTGCAATGTCACTGCAATTCTCTCCATGGCTGATTTCAGTGCATGCCCACCTACCATATTATAGGAGCTGGGTCATGGCAGGCTGGAAGAAGACACATTGGCTTTGAGCCATATTTTACTTTGCCTCCCTGCCAAAAAACATGTCCATAGCTCTTTTTTTTGGGGGGTGGGGTGGAACTGGAGCTAAAATTCACGCCCATGAGATAAGAAGAAACAGCTGAAGACACTAGAATCAGCAAAGGTTGCTGACCATGGATTTTAGCAAGGCCTTCGATAAGATTCCACATGGTCAATTGATTAGTAAGGTTAGATCACACGGGACATAGGGAAAGCTTGCCAATTGGATACAAGATTGGCTTAACGATAAGAGACAGAGGATGGTGGTAGAGGTTATTCAGACAGGATACCTGTGATCAGCAGTGTGCCGCAGGGATTGGTGTGGGGTCCACTGTTGTTCACCATTGATAGAAGTGATTTAGATGAGAATATAGGAGGCATGATTAGTAAGTTTGTGGATGATGCCAAAATTGGTGGTATAGTGAACAGTGAAGAAGGTTATGCAAGAGTACAACAAAGTCTTGATCAGCTGGGCGCATGGGCTGAGGAGTGGCATATGGAGTTTAATTTAGATAAATGTGAGGTGTTGCATTTTCGGAAGATAAACCAATGCAGGACTTACACAGTTAATGTTAGGGCCCTGGGGAGTGTTGTTGAACAGAGAGGCCTATGGTGCAGGTGCATAGTTCCTTAAAAGCAGTGTCACAGGTAGACAGGGTGTCAAATAAGGCATTTGATACACTTGTCATCGGTCAGAGGATTGAATATAGGAGTTGAGACATCATGTTACAACTTTGGCGAGGCCACTTTTAGAATACTGCATACAATTCTGGTTGCCCTGCTATAGGAAGGATGGTGTAAAGCTGGAAAGGGTGTAGAAAAAAATTACAAGGATGTAGCTGGCACTGGAGGGTTTGAATTATAAGGAGGGGCTAAAAAGGCTCAGACTATTTTCCCTAGAGCATTGGAGGCTGAGGGATAGTGGTTTATAAAATCATGAAGGGCTAAGATAAGGTGAATAGCCAAGCTCTTTTTCCCAAGGTGAGGGATTCCAGAACGAAAGTGTATAGGTTCAAGGTGAGTCAGGAAAGATTTTAAAGGGAACTGAGGGGAAATTGTTTCACACAGAGCTTGGTGTATGTATGGAACGAGCTATCAGAGGAAATGTTAGAGGCAAATACAATTACAACATTTAAAAGACATTTGGACGGGATATTGGCCAAAAGCAGGCAAATAGGATTAGTTTAGTTTAGGAAACCTGGTCAGCATGCATGAGTTGGACTGAAGGGTCTGGTTCTGCGCCGAATGATTCTATAACTCTATCACTGCTCCAAATTAAGCTGTACCACGAACCAAGTATTTTCAGTACCGTTACAACACTGGTAGCCAACCTAAGATGTGAAATGATTCCAGGTATGTTCAGTCCTCAAAAACAAGAGCAATCCAATCCAGTCAGTTGTCACCCTGTTAATCTAATCTCAGTGAGCAAAATGATGGAGATTCCCACTGATGTGCAGTCAAACAAAATGTACACAACAGTAACCTCCTCACCAATGCTCAGTTCGTGTTTCACCAAAGCCACTTGGCTTTGGACCAAGTTAGAACTTTGACCCTTCAGACAGAAGAGCTGAATTCCAAGCAATGAACTGAGAGTGACTGCCTTTGACATTAAGAACGCAGGTATGGTATTAAGGAACTTTAGCAAAACTGTGATCAATGGGAACAAGGAAAACTCTCCACTGGTTGGAGTCATACACAGTACATAGGAGGGTGGTTTTAGTCATTGGAGACTAATCATATCAGACTCAGGAAATGCTATATTATTAAAGTTTACAATAGGATAAGATAGCTTACAATGCTGAAGAACACAACAGGAGTACTCCCATGCCAAACATTGGAAGCCGCTCAGATCCTGGGCTAATCCTCTTCAGCTGCTTCTTCAATCATCTTCCCTCCATCATAAGGTCAGAAATAGGGATGTTTGCACAATGTTCAGTACTATTAGCAACTCTGCAAATATGACGCAGTATATGTCAACAAGACCGGATCAACATTCAGGTTTTAGCTGGTGAGCCGCAAATAGATGTCACATACGTATTAGGATCCCTGCAGAGATTGCTAGTGGTTTTAAAAATGAATTTGAACTTCCAGTTAATACCTGGATAGGATAACAATAATATTTAACATTTTAAGAACGTTACTGTAATGGCTGAAAATGCAATTAACTAAAACAAAACACTGTGGATGTTGATTATTGGAAATAAATGTTGGAAGTGCTGGAGAAATTCAGGAAATCTTGCAGCATTTGTGAAGAGAGAGAGAGACAAAATTAACATTGTGAGTCCAATATGACTTCAATGAAACAACTTATTGTTTAAGCTACAGAGTGGAACATTCCAATTTTCTAATTATCACATATTGCACTGCACTTTTCATGAATTACATTAATTAAAACAAACAATCCACAATCGTTTCCATGAGTTCATGATTTCCCATTATACAAGAGCGGTAATTTCAAATGACCATCTCCAGGCATTTCCTTTTGTTTTCAAAAGGTTTGCAAAATTTAATCCCTGGAATATGCTGATTGCTTTTTCTCCTTGTTCCTACTAACTTCAGAATGCATTTCTTCAACTCCAGGTCGATTTTGTTCCACATTCAAGGTTGATAGCTGCATACTGAGGGAATGTTGGACTGAGGGAACAGTGGACTGGCACAAATAATTAATCAGAACTGCATTTGCCTGTTTGATATGCAATGGCCACATACCAGTTACACATTCTGGGCATGGATCTCTTTGAGGCTGTGGGACATCTCAACATTTTGATACAGTATCTACAAAGCCACTGGCACTCTGGACCATGGGAAACTCCTATTCTGACATAATTGTGTGTGTACTCATACGTCTCATTGGGCAGTTGGAATTGAGCTTTAACTCCATTTACCAGTTTGTTGATGATCACACTGTAGTGGGTCGGATCTCAAACAATGATGAGACAAAGTACAGTGAAGAGATAGACAGCTTAGTGAGCTTAGTGACACAGTGTAAAAACAACAATGTGTCCCTCAGTATCAGCAAAACAAAGGAGCTAGTTATCGACATCAGGAAGCAGAAGGGAGGACACATCCCTGTTTGCTGAGATGGAAATGGTTGAGAGTTTCAAGTTCCCAGGAGTAAATGTCATCAACAATCCTGGTCCATTCACATCGACGATCCAGTCAAGAAGACATACCAATGCCTCTAATTCCTTAGAAGGCTAAGGAAATTCGGCATGTCCACGATGACTCTTACCAATTTTTATAGATGCACCACAACAGTTTGGTATGGCAACTGCTCTGCCCATGACCATAAGAAATTACAGAGAGTTGTGAACACAGCCCAGTCCATCCCGAAAACCATCCTTCCTTCCATTGGCTCTGTCTACACTTCCCGCTGCCTTGCGAAAGCAGCCAACATAATCAAAGACCCCTCCCATCCCAGTCTGACCAAAAACATTGAAGTCAGGTCCAAGGCCTTCACTCCTTGCAACACCAATCTCTGCTGATCTCACCAATTTAAATGGCACTAGGAAACTGACAGAACCTCATCAAACTCAACATGGCCAGTAGGAATCAATTAGCAACAAAGGTGGAAGTGGTTGATGACTTACTGTAATAGATGGTATGCATTTATTGCTGAATGAACGTTCAGTTGTGTCTGTTTAGGAGACGGCTTTAACTGCAGTGATGAGGTAAAAATTAGCTTTGCAGTTTGGTCAATGTCATGATTTTTGTACTTTGCATACATGCAGCTACTAGTACCTGTGGTAAGATAACCCATGACAATGTGTGGGCCACACTAGAAATATGAGTACATTGTGCAAAAACAATTTTGTGACCAAAACTGTAGTTATGACGGAGATAAATTTTGCAGCCTTCATCACTGTCTTCACAGTAAATCTGAGGAATCAAGGGTTGAACTAGAGTGTGGAAGGTAATGTCAATGATATTAACAAAGTGACATATTAACAAGTTTCTTTGGAGTATTTTTTATTCAATGACAAGATGTGGGCATTGTTGGTTAGGGCATCATTTATTGTCCAGCCCTGGTAGCCCTTGAGAAGAAGGTGATGGTGAGCTGCCTTCATGAACTGCTGCAGCCCATTTGGAGTAGATACAACCTACAAAGTCATTAAGAAGAAAGTTCTAGGATTTTAAGCCTGTCACACTGAAGGAATGGCAATATATTTCCTGTCTGGATGCTGACGATTGATTATTTGACAGAAAATGGAAAGTAAGATTAAGTGAATCGTTTTGGGGGACTGGAGGATGTACTTGAGGAGTCACAGGGAGAAGTGCTTGTGTCTTCTCAATTAACAATCTATATTAATTAATTAATGAGACTGAGTGCATTATCGTTAAATTTGTGGATGATGTAAAGCTAGCGGAAAAGGAAGCTGTGAGGTGGACTGATCAATAGATTTTTATGCACTAAAGGAGTCAAGGGATTTAGGACAGGCAAGGGGGTTGATGTAGAATTTTGAACATGCTCTTACTGAATATGACGCTCAAATTGCTGCCTGTCTATTTACATTTACAGTCCTTGTACTGTTTAAGTTGACCATAGAAATTATAGCAACCTATAGGTCACTGGAAGGGAGAAAAAAGAATGGATGAACAATTTTCAATTGGTAAAAAGTGTGTGTCAGTACCATAGATCACAGGAGCAGAAATAGGCTATTCAACACAGTGAGGCTGATCCGCCAGTGAATGAGCTCAAAGCTGATCTAATAATCCTCAACTTTATTTTGTTGCCTTTTCCCGATCACCCTTGATTCCCTTACTTGTAAAAATCTGTCTGTCTCTACAGCCCTCTGTGGTAAAAAAAAATCCACTATTTTCTGAGGGAAGAAATTTCTCCTCATCTCATCAATGAATGACCTGTTATTCTGAGATTGTCGCCCCAGGTCATCGATTCTCCATTAAAGGGAAACATCCTTCGATTTCTGTTTTTATAAATGATTTGCATTTGAGTATAAAAGGAATTACATTGCTATTTGTTATTGACATTAAATATGGGAGCAAGACAAACTGAAGAAAAATGCAGGCGAATGTGAACAAGTTAATGGTGGGCAAATTGGTGGTAAAAATACTTCAAAGCAGAGAAATGTGAAACATTTCAGGAAAGAAGCGCTAAATGCTATTATTCGCAACATACAGGCAATGAAATCTAGCAGCAAAAGTACCCATGTTTTCAACGGCTGCAGTGCAGCACTTACAAGAAATAAGTTCTTGAAAAGGTAAAGGAAATGAAATGTCAGTTACAAAGGACCACTAAAAATAAAAGCAGGAAGGTAATATTGAATTTCCACAAAGTACAATCTAAAGCTTCCATATTGCTGAAGTGCTGGGATGTCCATTGCAGAGAGGATATTCACAATGTGAAAGTAGTACAGCAATTATAATTAGGGTATGACCACAATCAAGAGAATATTGCTACGAACATGCATTCCAATGGTATTCTGCAAGGAGGAGTAGCAAAAGGATCATTAGGACACCCAGTGCTCCTCTTTCAGGATACTTGGAAGCATGCTATGGAACTCTAATCATTGATGTTCACACACATTGACAATAGCAGCTAATAACAGAGGAAAAAACTGATGTTAACTTTAAGTTGTTGTGCATCACCATGAAAATCAATGGCCACAGTGCTTGACATCAATGTCGACACTGAAAATGGTACTCCACAGCGACACCTAATAACTGCATTGATTGGTCTCCTCAGCCATCAGCAGGAGTGCATCATATGAAACTATTCTATTGCTAATGGATTTGATGCACATCAATCAAAGTAACATAATTGGAAGGATGTCACTGTCACTGGATCAGGAATGTAGTATTGTAAAGGTGAGGCTTTATTCACCTGGACCAGTGTAATCAGAGAGACAATTTTTAGAGTTCAGTAAGATTTTGATCAGGTAAACAATAAAGGATCATTTTCGCTCTATGGGGAGTGGGTAATAAGGGGAAAAGATTCAGGACTATCACTAGAAAAACAAAGAGAAATATTACAAGTTTTAAAAAATGTATTTACAGGATGTGGGTGTCACTGGCTAGATCAATATTTATAGCTCATTCCGAATTGCCCTGTGGGTCTGGAGTCAAATAAAGGCCAGACCAGATAAGGATGACAGTCTGCTCCCCTGAAGAACATTAGTGAATGAGACTTTTTTTATTCCTGGCAATCAACAATGATTTCATATGTATTTTCAGAATCTTAATTTTCACTGAATTCAAATTTCACCTTCTGCCATGGCAAGATTCAAACCCAGGTCCCCAGAACATTATCTCTCAACTAATACTCTCGCAATCATCTGGGACATCGCCTTCCATAGTTTCACATATAAGAGATATTCGAAGATATCGGACTTTAGGACAAATGGTTATTCAGACAAAAAAAAATGACATAATTGAAAAAGGTAATTTATTAAGAATTTGAAAAAGAAATGCAAAAAAGTACAAGAGGGAGGTGGTTTATATGATTAGGAGAGATGACACCAGTTGAAAAGTTAGGACAGTACAGGTATAGTGGGTCTAATATACTCCTTTTGTGTTGTAATGTCCATTATTCTAGGAACAACACCGATGTCCACATATGGTTCAGATCACCAAAAGTCACACTGTTGCCTGTTAATTTCCCTAAAGTATGGGCTAATTCAAGTTTTCACTTGCCATTGTTATATAGACAACAGAAGTTGCTTGTTAAGATTCTTCAAATCTTAAGAAGACATAACAAAGCCAAAAGTATAAAATTACGTTGTTGTATAATACTAATCAAATCTGTAATATATAAGAATATAAAGACAGGAGTGAGAAAAGACAGGAATAAGCAGGGATTGAAGTATTCGGTTTGCATTTTATTATCTCATCTAAATAAAAGCACACATTTTCGTGTCTTAGCATCAACCATTTGTATCAGCACTGACATGCCTTGTTACAGATGCAGAAGCTGCTTCCTTCTGAACAACTATGCAAGGCTGACATGAGGAGCAGAATCAGCCAGTCAGGAGTACCACATTATGACAATGTCACAATGCCAACCCTTAGTAGAATGCTGGTGCTGGATTCTTATAGAAGGTATCAGTGATTGGTCACACCACTGATTCATCCAGTCACTGGCACAATTCTCTTACAACAGAAATAAGATGATTGTCCCCAGAGGGACAATAATGCAATGAAGAATGCAACGCTGGCTAAACATCACATTCTGTATCTTTGTATTAGAGAATAACTTAAACCTTTCAGAAACGATTCGACAGTTTTCTTTATTGGCTCTGATTCGAAATGATGAGTAATTATGCTTAAAGTTAGATAATGTGCAATGGCTTCATGCCAACCTTCCTCATCGTAAAAAATCTTGCTGTGACTGTGACTCAGCAGGAGCCAAATAAACAGGAGAAACAATATGAGTGGGATTACTGAGTTGGAAATGGGGAATATATAACTGAAAGTGAAAGAAACAGAACATTAAAAGTTAATAGTGGGAATAAGACAATTTTGAGCCAACTTATCAGTGTGATTATTGTTGAAAAATGAATAGCCAGAAAAATAATCACAAGTGAAAAACATAAATATACAAGCAGAACATAATAAAGAGAGAATGTATGTTGAAGCATTTACTGTGCCGGCAACTATTAGATGAAGTCTACAATCTTGATAATTTTACAGTTCTGAAATAAACGAACTGATTTTAGTCTGCTACACAGGGTAACATCGTCCATTTCAGCCCGAAATGGAACTGCAATTCAACTTAAAACAGGAAACCAGAAATGTCTGTGATTGTTCAATAGCTGTGTCTTAAATCACAAATTACGCATTCTAAATGGGAGAAAATTGTGTTGAAGACAATATGAATTTAGCCTTCCATGTATGTTTCCTGATGAGAATTGTTGAAAATCAAAATGATCTGATACGTAAAACGTAAATGTATGATAAAATTGCTGCATCAGTGCGACTACCAAGTGGAGAAGATATAACAACACAGATATTGTACTGTATATTGGTGTATCCAGGCTTTCAGTTCCATTTATCAGCAATTGTAAACAGTAGCATTAACTTCCAAAATTCCAGCAAATGCACAAATAATGCAAAATTGTAGACATAAATATAACTTGCAATGCAATATTTTACTCAATCAAAATTGCTCTTAGTAGTTGCCTTTGTACTGTTATTGATGTAAGCAAGATTGGTCTTCCATATTCAGGGGTAAACTTGATTTACCCCACAAGCCTTTAACCAAATTATTGCATACATAACACTGCACATTTAACACTTAAAACGATTGACCATTCAGCATCTTATTCATATCAGCAACATGATCCAGTATTTCAGAAAATTAGATTTTATTCTTTTTCAGCTTTAAAGAGAGATTTAAGCACATTCTAAGACTTGTATAGCTGAAATCAAGCCGTCAAAATGTGAGATAACAAGGTGTAGAGCTGGATGAACACAGCAGGCCAAGCAGCACCAGAGGAGCAGGAAAGCTGACGTCTCGGGCATAGACCCTTCTTCAGAAATGTGTGATAGGTTTACTCAACAATGCATTCAAAAGATGATATAGTTATGATCACAAGAACCAGAGTATCCTTCTCATCAGGTGATGAGTTGAATAAAGTTACATGATTGAAAGAAAGTTTGAGTTCGTACATATTTGAAGTACGATGCAGCTCAATAAAAGTTTGAATTAAATGGCCTGGCTCTCAAATGGTATTTACGAGTTCTGTCAATAAATAAGGAAATCTCATATGTAGGGGAAAAGACATTGTATACAATGAATGATGAAAATGTCTGCATAATATGCAAGGCGGACTGGATAGCTGGCAGTGATATAAAGCAGGAATATAATAAAAAGTGTTGATGGTCCCTTCAGCTGCTAAAATAAAGCACAAAACTACATTATAGCTTTGAAATTATTCCAAATAGCCAATTCCAATATATTGTTTTGCTAATAATCCATATACTGTCAACTGCGTCAGGCAATCTTCTTCAGTTTTATATTTACTGTGGAAACTCAGTGGAGCTACTGTCAAATTGAGTACTCCATTTTGCTGATGCTGATGAAAGTTCCACGAAAAGAAAGTTAAAAAAAGTGCAATTTATTTAAATCACTTACATCAATCGTCTAGCTAGTCCTGGAAAAACACACTGACAGCTTGTGATCAGATGTGTTTATGTGTTACAATCTTCTGATTCTTCAGACTGAAAGGTTAGCATCACTGACTCAAACTATCAGTGTTCCCCAACATTACCCCACTGAAACTGATCCTAATGTCAGGATTTAGTACACAGACAAATTAAAATAGAATGCCAAAGGCTTTGGGGTTTTCCCCTCTCAGCCCAACTCAGTCAGCAATCGGCAAAGTCAGTCAATGTGGCAAGAACCTCCCAATTTCCACCTCTACATTGCCGTTAGAAGCTGAATAACAAGTTTTAACTTATCCAATTACGGGTAACTGAGTTGCAAACAGATCAGAGCAGTAACCTAATGCCAAACAAAAACAAACCGTATTTATAAATCAATTTTATATCTGCAGATTGTTGCTTGATATTTCCATTATGATTTATTATGACACTTTTGAAACTGATCTTATAGAATCTTTTACAGGATATTTCAGCTTCTGCTTTCACCTCATGTGTGTGTCACAATCTTTATTTTGCTCAATGTAAAGCTTTTAAAAATCAATTTGGTTATTTGTGTCTTTCATTGCCTGGTTGGCTGTGAGTATTCTTCAACGTGATTTTCTGTTGAAGATTACTAGATTTCTTTGTGAGGTTTCCTTTGAGCTCATTTGCAAGCACCTTCACCTCGCAAAATGCAGAGCACTGTGTTTGTACTCCAGGCCAATGTATCAAGGTGATTCTGTGGGGCCTGGATAGAATGAAAGGATATTTCCTCTTGTGGGGGAATCTAGAGATAGGGAGCACAGTTTAAATATAAGGGGTCGCCCATTTAAGATGGAGATTAGGATATTTTTCTCACAGAGGAGCATTTGTCTTTTGGAATTTTCTTCCCCAGAGAGCAGTAGAAGCTGGGTTATTGAACATACTCACGGCTGAATTAGACAGATTCATGGGAAACTCATGGGAGTCAAGGATTATTGGTGAGGAGGTGGCAGACATAAAAATACTGAAGTTAGGGTCACAATCATGATCTTACTGAATCATGGTAGAACCAAATTGCCTGCCCCTGCACCTATTTCTTATGATATTATAATCTAACCTCAAAAGAATAAATTCCTGTTTACTCAGTGTATTTTCTAAATGTCACTCACTGATATGATAATTCAGCCCACATTCACAACCGTACTTCTGTCTGCAAAAAAGACCCTGAGCTTTCAGTAGCCTGTCGCTTCAACACACCACCTTGTTCCCTGGCCAATATCTCTATCCCAGGCTTGTTGCAGTGCTCCAGTGAAGCTCAGTGCAAGTTGGAAGAACAGCATTGCATTTTCCACTTGGGAACTCTACAGCCTTCTGGACTCAATATCGAGTTCAACAACTTTAAAGCTCAAGCTCTCCCATATCCTTCTGGACTCAATATCGAGTTCAACAACTTTAAAGCTCAAGCTCTCCCATATCCTTACCACAATCCCCACACAACAGGCCTTGTTACTACATAGTCTTCTATTATACACAACCCATTGGTAGTCACTAACAGTACCCCTATTCACCCTCCTAGCCAGACTGTTACCTATTCCTTTGTCTGTCCAACTGTCCTTCTCTCTCTTTGGACTCTATCCCCAACAATTGTTTACTTCTTACCCCTCTCCCCATTCTATCTTCTGCATTTAAACTGAAATTTTTGTAGCTACCATCAGTTCTGAGGAAGGATCACTCGACCCAAAACACTATCTCTGATTTCTCTCCACACATGCTGACAGACCTGCTGAGCTTTTTCAGCAATTTCTGTTTTTGTTTCTGATTTACAGCATCTGCAGTCCCTTTAGTTTCGATTTGATACTCCAGCCCATATGGATGAATGCAACTTTCTGCTTTCAACTTTAAGCATCGAATGTGAGCTGAGGCTTTCAGTGTTTAATTGACTCAGGACAGCAAGATTCATGGCAAGGATTTGTCTTTCTGCCTTGGCAAAGCGTTGGATCTAGCAATCTGGCAAAAGTTTGTAAAACCTACGAAAGAAGACATTTTAGGGAGTCAAAATTGCTGAGAGTACAAAAGACTAAATCTTCCCATGATTTAGCTAAGTGTCAGCTTTGTCAACTTGCAGAATGGGTTCTCACTGCAAAACCTGGTAAGTTTTCTCATGCAGTCATCATCCAAAGCCTATTTTATTGATTGCTTACTAAACCCTATGGTGCCTGACTCACCATAGCTAGATGTACTTGCTGCAGTCTGGATATCCCAAGATATACAGGCATCCCTGGTGCTGGTGCCATGCACCCAGTCAAGTGCCAGCAGTATGGAGTTGCCCTGAATAATAGCAGACATTCAAACCAAATATGGCAGGCCAGGGGAAGTTGGTGCTCTGCTTCGTGAACAGCAACCTGGAAGTCCGGGTGGACAGGATGGTGCGGAGGAGGGTCATCCCCTTCCCTCACAAAGGACGCCATGACACCAGACTCTACCAGCCTGGACCAAGGTAAGTATAAGTGGATTGGAGATGTCCCATGATGATGCAGAGAGGTCGGTACCTATCAGATGCCAACGTCCATGAATGTGGGGCTGTTGCCTATGCCCTGAGATGGTGCCAGGTGTCCAAGATGGACGTCCAAAAAAGCAAGCTGCCCCTCGGACTTTCATGTCAATAATTCCCAGCATCTAGTTTGTATTCGGTGAGTGGGAGAATGGGAAACTGCATATAAATACAGTGAGATTGGGTAGTAATGAGGATGGTAACAAGTGATAATCCCTGTTAATGGGCCTCGCACCACTCACTGGTGATCATCTCATGTCAACATTCTTGACATGTGGGACTTATTTGGAAATTGCACTTGTCAGTCTCAATGCCAAGAACAGTCTTATTCCACATCTCATGTGATTCTACCAACTTTCTCATCGTAGCCTACATCATTCAGACTTGGGAAGATTCTGCCCAAAGTTTTATTTTGAAAAATGGTACTAACCCCCCAGGTCCATCTCCCCATCTCAAATATTATAACTCCAAAGTGATGTATAATCAGGTCTTCACAGTAAAATAGTTTGAACAAACCCCAGCTGTGGGATTTGGACACGAGTTACCAGAAACATAATTGTTGACTTTAACTGCATGAATTTTGCACCTGGAATTAAACCATTTCTTTCTATTTTCCAAAGGATTGGTAGTGACTGCATGTACAATTTGTCTCCTTGTTCATTTGTTCAAACAGTATTAGTGACTATAAATAGTGGAAGTCCTCACTGATTTAATTAGCAAAAGCTTCTTCTGAAGAATGAAGAATTGGTAACTCATTTCAACAATGTCTGCAGATGATCGGGAGCTTTTCTGGGAAACTACGTGATGTTGTCAAGGAGGAGTGAATATGGTGATTTTATAGAGTGTTAGTTTTGACATGGATAGAATTAAAAACAGCTCTTTTTGGGGGAGGTGAGATGTTCTGAAAGCTGTTCATCTCAACAAATGGAACAGTTCTCAGAAGGAAACTCAAATGACAGAAATAAAGTTTTTCACTAGGGCAGAACTGACTACGTTTTCTGCGCAGTGACAAAAGTGTTCTTCAGTTTGACAGAGACAATGGGATTTAATCAGAAAACATTCTAAGTATATCTTGTAGACATTCTTTCTGTCTTTACTTCAGATAGAATTGTACTTTTAACATTTGCCTCAATATTTCACTTGTCGATAATTAAAGTTGCTTTAGTCTGCAAACGTCTGGTCTGTGAAGTATTAATTTTCCCACCTCAGAGTAATTGCTAGGATTGTATGAAACTGTGTAATACATGTACTAAATGTGGGTCATCCCGTTAGATTAGTAACTTAGAAGTTATGAGTTTCATTCGCTCCGGAGTAAGCTGTGACATTGAAATTAAGAATTAATTACATAACTTATGGACCAGTAACAGAGTAAAATTACTCTGAAAACTGGTGTTTTGTAATGAAACAAGTTGATTAGTTGATACATTTTACCAAAGGGATATGTCAACCCTATCGTACCCAATCTGGCATAATTGTGACTCGGCTATAAATAACTGCAAAATGGTCACCTACTCATCAGAGACCTAGGGTTGTAGTTTCATTCTGAAGTTGACAACGAGAAGCTATGTGCCCAGTTTCTGCCTCACATCAGTGTTAATGGCACAAGGCAACTTTGAAAGTAACATGTGCGAATTAACCTAGAGCTGAGTTTTGTCCTCATCAAGGGGTGTTGGTATGAAGACAGAGCTAGACACCAATAGCTCATTTAAATACTAAATGTGTCCTAAATAGTAAATCTACAAGAAAAGTATCACCTAACAATATGGAAGACTGCCCAGCTCTGTCCTGGCCACAAAAAGCAGGACAAATCCAATACAGTGAATTATCACTCCATCAGTTTATTCATAATCATCAGTGATTGAAAGTGTCATTGACAGTAATACAATGCAGCCCATACACAGTAATAATTTGTTCACTGACATTCAGTTTGGGTTCTGCAAGGGTCATTCAGCTCAGGAATGATCCCATTGTAACCTTGGTCCAAATATGGACAAAGTGCTAAACCTCAGAGGTGAAGAGAAATTGACTGTTCTTGTCATCAGGGAAACATTTGACTGAATATAGTACCAAGAAGCCTGAGCAAACCTAAATCAATGTAATTCAATGTCGAGAGTCATACATGGCACAAGGAAGATGTATGTAGTTGTCAGAGGTAAAACATTTTAGTCCCAAGTTATCTTGGAAGAAATTCTTCAAGGTAGTGTCCTACCCCCAACTGTCTTCAGCAGCTTCATCAATGACCTTCCCTCAAACCTAATTCAAAGGTATGCATATTTCCTGATTATTACAACTCAATACTTAGTAATATTTTTGACACTTCTAATGCTGAAACAGTCTGCATCCATATGTAGTAACCTTATCCTTTGACATTCAATGGCATTAACATCACTGAATTCTCTTTATCAACACTCTATGGGTTGCCACTGACTATAAACTGGACTGGACCAGCCATATAAATCCTCTAGCTACAAGACCAGGTCATATCCTCTCAGGCGAACCTCTCTCCTGACTCCTCAAAACCAGACCATCATCCATGGGGCATGAGTCAGGGGACTGAAGGAATATGCTCCACTTGCCTTGATGCAGTACCAATGCAATACAATCCAAGACAAAGCCACTTGATTGGCAAATAATTCACCATCAATATACAGTTATAGCAGCAGTCTGTACCACCGACAAGATGCACTGCAGTAATTTATTAAGACTTCTTTAACTTCTTTAACCTTCCAAATACACAAACAAACTTGAAAGACAAAGATTGAGATGCACAGGAACACCATCAATTTCAAACTCTAAGTCACAAACCATACTGTTTTGGAACTATGACCAGTGACCATGAAGAAATGGTGACACAGTTTGGGAATCCTTTCCTAACAGCGTTGTGGATATGCCTACATCAAACAGGCTACTATAATATTAATGATAGTGGCCTAATAATCATTGCTTGCTAAGGATGGATTAATCCCATGAATTAGTTTATTTAGAACTGTAGGCTATGAAGCAGACCAACTGATTTTTGTGTGTGTAGCTTGCAGGTACATAGCAGACTAATTGCCAGACAAAGTCATAACGTTACAAATATACTGTACATGAGGCCTCAATGGTGAACTCTCTTTTGCAAAGAAGGGGAAAGTTGTATGTGTGTCTTGCCCTTAAGAAAGTTTGCCTATATGCAATGACAATGAGTCTATGAATCTCTTAACAGGTGGGTTTTTTCCTGATATGTCCAGATTTTATGATAGTGACTTTGTCTAGAACTGACAATGATTGCCACAGTGATCATTGATATTGTCTGTCACTCTTGTTTGTATTGTCATGTTTTCCTTTCATGTTGCTGTCCCAGAATTTGCTTATCCTGATGCACCACTGCCAAGATTTGTTCCAGATCAACCATTGGCTGATCTCGCTCCCCAAGCTTGTTTCAGTGATTCAGAGTTGCTTGCCAATTACTGTTTTGTTCCTTAAGAGTTGCACTCATTTTGAGGCTGGATTATTCTAATTTTATCAATGTTTCAACCTTATGTTGGTGCAGTGTACTTTTCTCCTTCATAATCTGCTCTTCATAATCACTGTCTATACCTTTTATTAATTTTTTGAAGCTTGGACTTCTTCCATTTGCTGCTTCAGTAGTTATTTAGGTCCCTCTATGTACTGCTTGATTTCTTTAACTAGAGCATTGTTGCCAGCATTTGTTTCTGAAAGGAATGGCTCATGAGTGATTTGAAGCCCTTTTTTGAGTGTGGTGTGCATCTCCACCTATTCTGCAGGTTTGTCATTTTCTCCAGTATTGCTTTCAGCCAATGTTTTGCTGAACATGATCTATTTACACATGAGTTGCTCCTGATCTTCTTTGAAACCAGCAAACTTTACCCTATATTGTAGATACAGAATTTGTATCCTCCTTCCTTTCTCTTTCAGTTCTTTACTTATCTTTGTGAATTGAGTAGAGGTACACCCTAAAGACTTTATCACCTCAGAGGTGGCGTACTCAAGTTTAGATTGTTTCTGAGGTTGCTGTTCAGCCTTTTTCTTTCGAACTTTAAAATTTGTCTCCAGAGCAGGGAGCTGAGATTTTAGATTCAGAAATTCTGAAGAAAGTGCATTGTTCCATTCTTTCTTCATATTCAGTGTTGAAAGTATTTCTTGAATAATCTGTTGCAACTTCTGTTGTTTCTCAGATGTTTAACTGATTCCAGGGATTGTGACTAGTGTGAGGTCATGACATACTGGTATATCACAATTGTTGGTTCATAGTATCTAGGATGAAGGATATCTGTGACATTCAGGCCGACTGATTGTAGTTGCACTCCAGCACTATTGATCCTGCTCATAGAGCTGGTGAACCATTGTACACTGAATGTTTTACATTCTTACGATTCATCATGACTTTTTATGTCTAAAGATACATTTAAAAACAAAACTTTCAAGAATAGTACATTTGACACTGCCCTCTGCCAATTTTAGTCAATAATGAATAGTCACCAGTTTTGACGACAGTTAGTTTGACTTTTCGTAAGCACTTCACATTTGTGTGATGAGATTGATATTTTCAGGAGATTGACAGTGAGAAACAAACATATGTTCACCACTCTGTTTCACTGTTTCCATCAAGAGGTTCTGGTTTGTCATCATTCCATGTGAATGCCTCTGGTGAGATACCAGAAAGTCTTTATTTTAGCTGGAAAACATGCCCTGTGTGTGGTCTGTTTGGGTCACTGTATGGCTATTTATGGCTGCATGAACCTTTGCTCTATTCTTGATTACCAAGGGGATGAAAGATTATTGGAGGCGTGCAGGAATGTAGAGTTGAAGGTAAAACTAGATCAGTCATGATCTTATTGAGTGGTAGAGCAGGTTTGAAGAGTCAAGTGGCCTACCTTTGTTTGTTGCCTGCATATTCTAGTGCACTGTTTCTGCCAATGGCGTTTCTGCCACATCCCTTGCAAGATGGATTGAAAGCTGAGCATTTTCTTCGTGTATTCAGGAAGTCAGAGTTTCTAAATGACTTGCTATGTTTGTGAGTTCTAGTGATTGAGATGTCAATTGATTTTGCATTTAGGACCTTTATGCTTTGTCGAGTTGCAAGGATTACTTTGTACTTGCATCTATGATCCAGAAGCTTTTCAGTGTTATAATTCTTTGGTTTGACTAGCAAATCTTTCTGAACATCTTTGTCACTAATTCAACAATTCTGTTTGCTAGCTCCCCATCTGAAAAATCACATAATGAGTCATTTTCTCTGCATCTGCTCACAAACTGGCCTATGGACTCTCTAGGCTTTTGTCTAAAGCAAAAGGATCTACTCAACTAATACAGAATCATCTGGCTCTGAATTGGTCTTCTAATGTGGTCCATATCTTCTGGAGCTCTTTTAGCTCTTTAACTGTTAATCCTGACATGTTAAATCCGTGTTACCCTTCTTTCCCAATGGATAAGCAAATCTTAATAGCCTGCTTTTTTGCATTATATACACACACATCTAGAAACAGTAGCTCTGTGCACTGATGAAACATTTTAAATTGTTTAGTTAGTCTGCTGTATTCCAATTTGATCCAGGGAATTTTGTGGATATTCAGACAATATATCTTTGAATTTCCCCCTTGCTTGCTATTGATCCAGGCTGTACCACAAACATTGCCTCTTGATAGGGATTAGCCTGTTTACCAGTGAACTGTGCTTTCAGCATATTCTGATCCCGCAATGAACAAAGACATTCAGGGCTTATGATTTAAGACTGTCAGCTAAGCATTTCACCTGTAGATTAACTTGCTGACTATTCAAGCACAATAAGAGATTCTGTAAGTACATTAAGGGCAAAGCAGTAACTAGGGACAGAATAGGGCCACTTAAAGATCAACATGGTCGTCTATGTGTGGAACCAGTGGAGATGGGTGAGATACTAAACTAATATTTCGTATCAGTATTTACTGCAGAGAAGGACAAGGAAGCTAGGGAACTTGGGGAAATAAATAATGATGTTTTGAAAAGAGTTCATATTACAGAAGAGGCCATGCTGGAGGTCATAAAATGCGTAAAGGGGCCTGATCAAGTATTTCCCAGAACTTTGTGGGAAAGTAGGGAAGAGATTGCCGGGCCCCTCGCTGAGATATTTGTACAACTAGTAGCCACAGGTGAGGTGCCGGAAGACTGGAGGTTGGCTAATGTGGTGCCAGTATTTAAGAAAGGTGGTAAGGAAAAGTTAGGGACCTATAGACCGGTGAACCTTATATCAGTGACAGGTAAGTTGTTGGAGGGGATTCTGAGGGATAGGATTTACATGCATTTGGAAAAGCAAGGACTGATTAGGGATAGTAAATATGGCTTTGTGTGTGGGAAATCATGTCTCTCTAACTTGATTAAGTTTTGAACAGGTGACAAAGAAGATTGATGAAGGCAGAGTGATACAAGTTGTCTATATGGACTTCAGCAAAGTGTTCGACAAGTGTCCACAAGGTAGACTGGTTAGCAAGGTTAGATCACATGGGATCCATGGGAAGCTAGCCACTTGGATGCAAAATTAGCTTCAAGGTAGCAGACAGAGGGTGTTGGAACAGGTTTGCTTTTCAGACTGGAGGCCTATGACCAGTGGTGTGCCACAAGGCTTGGTGCTGGGTCCACTACTTTCTGTCATTTATATAAGTGTTTTGAATGTGAATATAGGAGATGCAGTTAGTAAGTTTGCAGGTGACACCAAAATTGGCTGTGTAGTGGACGGTAAAGAAGATTATCTCCGAGTACAACGGGACCTTGATCAGATGGGCTAAAGGGCCAAGGAATGGCAGATGAAGTTTAATCCTGATAAATGTAAGGTGTTACATTTTGGTAAGACAGACCAGGGCCGGACTAATGCAATTAATAGTAGGGACCTGGGGAGCATTGTCAAACAAAGAGACTAAGGGGTAAAGGTGCATGGTTCCTTGAAAGTGGAGTCACAGTTAGACAGGACAGTGAAGAAGGTGTTTGGTATGCTTTCCTTCATTGGACGTGCATTGAGTTTGGAGTTGGGAGGTTATGTTTCGGCTGTACATTGGTTAGGCCACTTTCGGAATACTGCATACAATTCTGGTCTCCCTTCTACAAGAAGGATGTTGTGAACATTGAGACAGTGCCGAAAAGAGTTACAAGGATGTTGCTGGGATTGGAGGGTTTGGGTTTTAGGGAGAGGCTGAATAGGCTGGGGATTTTCTCCTTGAAGCCTCAGAGGCTGAGGGGAGACCTTATAGAGGTTTATAAAATCATGAGGGGCATGGATAGGATGAATAGCCAAGGTCTTCTTCCTAAGGTGGGAGAGTCTAAAACTGGATAAACACATGGATAATAATGGAATAGTTTAGGTTAGATGGGCTTCAGATTGGTTTCACAGGTCGGCACAACATCGAGGGCCGAAGGGCCCGTACTGCGCTGTAATGTTCTATGTTCTATGTTCTATGGTCTAGAGAGCATAGGTTTAAGGTGAGAGGTGAAAGATTTAAAAAGGACCTGAGGGGTAAATTTTTTAGGCAGAGGGTAGTGTGTATATGGAACGAGCTGCCAGAGGAAGTTGTAGAGGCAAATACAATTGCAATATTTAAAAGAAATCTGAATGAGTATATGTTAGGATTGCCCATGACTGAGAGACACAAAATGGCCAACAACTGCCCCGGCAAGCTCTGCAGAACATGGCAGACAACAGCTGGACAGAATTAAAAGCCTGCTCCAGCATTTAAGTGAGGTCATGAGTTAGCACATTGGTAACTTTGAGAAGGAGCTATCTCAAGGTGACAGGGAGCTCATCACAAAGTCTGTAGAAGACAGTTTGATAAGAAATGTCTAAGAACAGACAGCTTAAAATTTGTAACAAACATTAAAGAGAAAAGTAGGATCCCATAATAACAGACACAGATGATAGGGGTGGGATTATGGCTTGTAAAAATCTAGGAGATCAGACAAGATCATTGAGCTGTGAAAGTGATTTGGGTTTCAGTCTTATCAATGAGAAAGGTGTTGTTTTATTATGGAAAAAGAGTTAGCCAGAAGACGGACAGTACATTTGAGACTAGAATGAGTTATAGTGCAGCTACAAAACAACAGATGAGGACATTTCACAGTGATTAGTTATTTTTCTTGAGCTATTTACAATATCAAAAGTAGGTTCTAGTTAAAGATTCTTCAGATAATCACAGCGATTTTGAAGTTATAGATACCTATATATGCAAAAATACGAAAATTACTAAAAACGTTAGAGGAAAAGATTCAAATAAAAATATGAAAAGTAACCAGTCTCAGATGGAAAACTGCACCCTCCCCTTATCATTAAAGGAGTGCCTACTACACACAGCTAAAGACAAATTGCTTGCAACTCACTAGCTAAAGAATGTTAACAGTGAGGTAAACATAACACTTTACACATCACTAACTTTATAGTAGAACTAATATTATAAATCTTATAGCAGTTAGTAAGAACTAACTTCCTTTGTATCTCTTGTGATTCGGACAGTGGGGAAATGTAAGATGAGGAACAGAATCTGATAGGGATAGCAATGAATACAACGAATAACAGAATTCAAGCAGTCCTTTGAGATAAGTAAGTCTGTAACCATTAACTTTGGAATGTGAATTAATGGGATGCATTGTAAGATCCCAATGCCTTGTGATTACAATATCTATTAAACATCATGAGATCATGGGGAATCTGGGGCTGTCAACAGAATTGTCTGCCATTCAAGAGGTGTTTCACAGGACTGGATGTTTAGAATAACGGGGACGACACAATGACCACATTGTATGTAATCATTGTGATACAAAATGTATAAAAGTACTGTATCCCACTGGAAAAATCGGAGCGTGACTGACCACTCTTCCAATCTGAGCCAAAGATTAAGGGGGTAATTAAGCCCTCATGTTGAGGCCAGCTTCAGGGTTGGTCTCTAGCCTCTCCCTGCATGATCTAGTGATTGCTTGAATAAACTGCCACGTGCCTGAATTCTGCTGCCTCCTGAGTCTTTGTCCCCAGTCGGGCGTTCGTTCCAACACTACACGAAGAAAAAGGGTTTGTAGGGATATAGTTAAACGCTGGCAAATGGGACTAGGTCAGATTGGGATGTCTGGTCAGCTTGAAGAAGTTGGACCAAAGGGTTTGTTTCTGTGCTGTATGACTCTATGACTCTACATGTGAATCCAGACCCACAGTGATGTTGTTCACTTTCAACTGCCCTCTGGGCAATTTGGGGTGGGCAATAAATGCTTGGGGGAGGTGATGGCCTAGTGGTATTGTCGCTGGACTGTTAATCCAGAGGCCCAGATAATGTTCTGGGGATGGGTTCGAATCCCACCATGGCAGATGGTGGAGTTTGAATTCAATAAATATCTGTCTAATGATGACCATGAATCCTTTGTCAATTGTTGGAAAAACCCATCTGGTTCACTAATGTCCTTCAAGGAAGGAAACTGCCATCCTTACCTGGTCTGGGCTACTTGTGACTCCAGACCCACGACAACGTAGTTGACTCTTAACCACCCTCTGGGCAATTAGGGATGGGCAATAAATGCTGCCTAGCCAGCGACACCCTCATCCCATAAATGAATTAAAAAAAGCTGGGGTGAGCAGGATGGTGGATGGCTAACCACCCAATATATCTTACATGCCCTACATCTGCCTAACACATGCTGAATTTGCAGGGAGGAGGATGACATGGGGCATAAAATCCAGATCAATATAGGTGCAAGTCTTCATTTGTAAGGCATTGCCACAGCAGAAGTGAGTCGGTTGTGCCAGGCAGAGATCTAGCAAATAATTTTCAATGATACCCACTTCAGTTGTGTTACAATCTGAATGGCAATCAATTCTTCTGCAATCATTTTTGGGTAGGGGTTTAGCATCCAGATGTCCTTTGGGACAGTTATCTTTGGAGAAAAGTTGTGTAAAATGCCCATCAACCCCTGGGATCTGTCCAACTTGTGGAGTCCTGCTAACAATCGTCAACAACTGACTAGAAGTCTTAAAAAGTGGGGACATGACTAACTAGAAACTTAACTGGACAGGGCATATAGGTCCTGCCACTGTGGCAGCAGGTCAGAGGTTAGGAGTCCTGCAGCAAGTAACTCACCTCCTGACTGCTCAAAAACCTACCCACTACCTACAAGGTACAGTCAGGAGTGTGATGGAATATTCTCCACATGCCTGGAAGGGTGCAGTGCCAACAACATTGAAAAAGCCTGAGACTATCCAAGACAAAGCAGTCCAAGTAATTGATAACCATCCACCACGTTCAACAATCTGGACAACTGGTTCGAGATACAGAGTGATGTGAACATCGTGGAATTAATACCTGAACAGCTGAGACGACCCAAAAACATTCTACTTCTCAAACTTTCTACTCACCTGAGGCGCGGTGACTCTCGCAGCCCTAAGCTCCAAGTTTGCTCACGGTGATGGCACTGACAATGGCAAGTGAGCTCAGCGGGGACTCGAGTGGGCCCAGCACGGATTCCTTCGCGGCAGCATCGGTGGCGAATTTTAGGCCCCCAGCCGCTTCTGCATCGACAAGACTGTCCTAGCGCTGAGTCACGGCTGCTGCAGTGGAGGTGAGTTTGGGTTCCCAGCGGCATCTGCGTCCAGCGCAGATTCATGGGGAAGGTGGCCGGGGCGAGTGCTGGGCCCAGTACGAGACCTGATGGCATCGGTAGCAGCTGCATCAGTGAGGTGGGCCTGAAGCGAAATTGTGGCGGCAGTGGAGTCAAGTTTGGGCTAGTGCGCCACCCAGTGGCATTGGGGATGTCTGCAATGGTGAGGCGAGACGGCACCCAGGAGTGGCGACTTTCGTTCCAGCAGCGACATGGTGAAGGGAACTTATGTCTGGCCACTAGGCCCTAAGAAATGTAAAGTTGAACACTTTTCTTTCTTTTTCTTTAGCTTTTCTGCCTTCATATTCTATGTTTTTGGTTTATATTTCTGTGTTTTAAGGTGGCACCAGAGAGTGGTGACTCTATACAACACTTTTCACTGTATTTTGTAATAAAATACATGCAACAATAAATAAATCAAATCAATCACGCCCTCCATCCTTCCTCTTAGAGAAAGTTTTTATCTCACCAAAGGATACTGGGCACCACCGCTCCTGAAAGATCCGTAGGCTCCACCCTATCCCCAAATGTTCCAGGGACCATATCTGCAGGGATATCCTCTCTCTCCAAAGCGGTACACTAGCTATTCGAGAGAATTGCACTGAGGACAGACCACTCTTGCCTGGTGCAAACAGCACACTCCAGGTTCCAACATGGACTCCAAAATCCCATTTCTGTGGAGACAGCTGATCATTGAAATGGCTAGCTGTCTCTAGGAACTGTGCAAGACTCTAGCTAACCCTTGGGAAAGTGAGAGAGGTTTTTCTCTGAGGTTATGGATTTAATCCTACTCCAGGACTTGAGGACATAATCCTGGACTCAGTACAGAGTTGGGGGAGTCTTTCAACGTTGGATGCTTCATCTTTCAGATGAGATACTAAACAAAGGCTTCCATCTACCCATTCAGGTGAACATGAAAGATCATTTGGAGCTATTCAAAGAGTAACCGGGAACTCTTCCTGATGCCCATTTATTCCTCAACTGACATTCTTAAATTAGATTATCTCAGCAATTTTCATTGTGCTGTTTGAGAAACCTTGCTGAGGGGAAACTAACTTCTTATTTCTGCATATTACAACAGGGTCCGGACTTCAGAAATAATTCATTGGTTTTGAATTAAGTAATGGAAAGTGGTCAATCCCCGTGGAATTAAATTGCAGTATCAATTAATGCCTTCAGGGAATGATACACAGGAATAGGCAGTGCGAAACTACTAATAAATAAAATATAGCTGAATGAAATAGGAATTTAAGGAAGGAGAGAAAACATATCCAATGAAAAGAATAAAAAACAGACAAACAAAAAAGACAAAATTCATTTTTTCTCAGATGGATAACAATATCTTACTGGTCTGGACAATCCACTGCTTTCTACATCCCTACTGTCCATACACATCAAGCACTAAATATGAAGGCAACCTTGACATTATTAATGATCTCAAATGTCTGGGTAATGCAAATCAATATACATCATATTTAAATGTCTTTCTGTCAGTCTACTGTTCTATTTCTCTACTAACTCCTCTCTAAACCTTTTCTTGGCTCTCATCCAACTCTTACCTGTAAAGTGCTTTGTGAGATCCCACTATGTTGAAGGCAGTATAAAAATTCAAACTGCTGCTTTAAAATAATTCATTCTGAGTCTAGACTAAAGAAGAAAGCAACCAATTACACTGTGTCATTCAAGTCAATGCGTACTTGTTACATTCCTTTAGTTAGTGCACAGAGGTTTGCAGGACTACATGAGGCAAGTGTGATTTAGGGAATCTATTTAAAAACGCTTTAATTTGACAATAAGCAAAACCAAATCCTGAATTCTTTTTAAATTTGAACAGAGAGAATATTATCTCACAAAAATTAGATGCCATTTGGAAAAGAATTACAAGTTGATGCCTGACAGCATAGGTAAAGCCAATATTGTAAACTGGTGTTCTTACTTAGATTCATGTTGTCTGAGCACCAGCGTAACTCTTTATTCTCCTCCACAGTGATGAAAGATTCTCCTGCAACATCCCACGTTTAGTGAGTTCCTCTAAGTAAAAATTTGAAACTTTATTTGATGAACAGAAAACATTAATGACAGTTGACTCTGTATTCAGCTGGTAATGAAGTGATTCCCTCCTCTCTGATGATTTCAAAGTGTCGGACCAGCTAGACTGACTTAAAAGAAACAATTATCTTGATCACGGACATTTAATGTCTGACCCAATGCAGGTATTAATATATTATTGATTGGGAAAAAGTAATTTGTAACAAATATTCAAAGAAAATATCATTGAAACCATCTGCTGTTGAAGGCCTAGTGTAACAAATAGTGTTTCATTTTACTTAAATTACATTCATGATAAGCATATCTGTTCATTAAAGATAGATCATCCTTTTGACCATACAGATTTTTATCTTATAAACCAGTCATTTTACAAAACTTTCTCCTACAATTTACTAAATTTGCTATGGACCATACCAGAAATCTTTCAGAGCACAATATCCAAGAGAGACAGTAACATATCATGTTGCAAAATCTCAACTATCACAAATCCGCCTCAAGTATGTGTTTTCGGTTTGATGACCGCTTATCAGCCTTTCTGCACTCCAGTTATTCAATTCTTACAAGTCCCTGCAACATTATAAAAAGTGCTTTTGGTATCAAATTCTAGGTACTATAAGGTAGCACAGATTGAAACAAAAAAATTACTAGGACATTGCAAGTTGAGGTGAAGATTAAAGAAAAAGAAAGGAATACGTGGTTAATATGAAATAAATACAACCGCAAGGGTGAAAAAGCAAATACTCTGCTGCTGTGGTGGAAGAACATATATCACTATTATTCCAGTAATAAAAACATCCTAGCACATAATTGATATCCCTAATCACATCAGAAGCCTTAAAAAAGGAAGAAATGAGGGATGGAAATGTTACACAGGTGCTCCAGAAGTGCTTTTGTGAAATGTAGGATAAGCCTGCATTTAGTTCATACTTTTTATGGTTTGTGATTGTTTGATGCTGACTCTTGTGGGGAGGATCTTACATTTTGATCCACTGGGCACTGGGCGTGGGGTAGCCAAAAGCAAGTGGGAAACACTGAGCTTGGGGGTTTCTGAAAGTTTCAGAGGTTTACATCTGGACAATTCATGTTTTGGCATTGGCAGTTTGCAGCCTGGAAGTCAGCCTCACTGGACAGGAATGCCCTAGTTAGAACCAAACTCCAACTGTGGGGTAAGGTCTGCTCTACTTCCCTTCTAGAGATGGAAGAGCCAAGTGTTCGAAGTTGCATACAGATAGTTGTAAAAGGATAGAGCTGAAACCCAGTCTTAATTTGCTTATCGTCAGAATTTCAGGGCTTTTGTGGTGCAATGGGAGTGTCGCTGAAGGCTTGAGTTCAAGTCTCACTTGATCCAGAGCAGATGTTCGAACAGATTGGATAAAAATATCTATAATCACAAATTCATCCTGCTCTTACATACACAAATGAAGTTTAGTCCCCAGTTAACACATAACAACTGAATACAATTAAACATCTAACCGATTTTTATTTACGAGGAGCACGGTCCAAACTTTGAGATAGTAGGAACTGCCGATGCTGGAGTCAGATATAACACAATGTGGAGTTGGAGGAACACAGCAGGCCAGGCAGCATCAGAGGAACAGGAAAGCTGACGTTTCGGGTTGGGACCCTTCTTCAGAAGTTTCTGCAGAAGGGTCCTGACCCAAAACGTCAACTTTCCTATATCTCTGATGCTGCCTG
>NC_063337.1:52190984-52203159 GCF_021869965.1 Rhincodon typus
CTCTGATGCTGCCTGGCCTGCTGTGTTCCTCCAGCTCCACACTGTGTTATCATGTTCCAAACTTTGGTGGGGAAGGCAGACTCTGATTGATGGTGGGATGGGAGTGGGCTCAGGATAGTGTTAGGGGTTAGGCGCCTTGAGTCAGAATGAAGGCTAATGGGGAGATTTGAGGCTGTGCTGGTGGGCTGGTGTTACCTCAACTGAGTGGAAATTAGGAAGGCATGTAGATGGGATCCTGCCATTAAGAGTAAAGATATTTAACCCCAGGATCCAGCAGCCATTGCCTTCTTAAAAATAAAAGTTGAATTGGAAGCATTTAAATATGATCTCACGTTACAATATTTAAATTGTCAACTGACTACCTAAGAATAATTTGGTTACCCATCCACTGTTATGGCACGGTTAATAACAGAGGTGGGAAGGTTCGATTCCAGCCTTGGGCAACTGTCTGTGTGGAGTTTGCACGTTCTCCCTGTGTCTGCATGGGTTTCCTCCGCGTGCTCCGGTTTCCTCCCACAGTCCAAAGATGTGCAGGTTAGGTGGATTGGCTACACTAAATTGCCCATAGTACCTAGGGTACGTAGGGGGTGGGTCTGGGTGGGATGCTTTTCAGAGGGTCGGTCTGGACTTGATGGGCCGAATGGCCTGCTTCCATGCTGCAGGATTCCATGACTCTATGCTTCATGACTCAGTTCAGATATCATCTCTCATTTGGCATTATCCGGTTAGTGCATTCAGGTTAAAACTCCCTCCCTCCCTCTGGTGTGTAATGATTGGAAGCATTCCACAACACTGGCATTTACCCAGCAACATGAAAAATTGCTCAGGGATGTCCTGTCTACAAGAAGAGCAAATTTAATCTGGCCATTCACCACCTCATCAATCCATTTCCAGTCATCAATAAAGCGATGGAGTGCATCATCAATAGTGATGTGGCACTTACTCAAAAACAATGAACCCAATGCTCAAAAAACAAAATGAACTGCAGATGTTGGAAATCGGAAACAGAAACAAAACCAGAAATTGCTCGAGAAGCCCAGCAGGTCTGGCAGCATCTGTGGAGTGAAATCAGAGTAAATGTTCTGAGTTGAGTGACCCTTCTTCAGAACTCTTCTTCATAACCCAATGTTCTTTGCGTTCAACACCATTTCTGAAGAGGAGTCATATTGGATTTGAAATATTAATTCTGTTTCTCTCTCTGCAGATGCTGCCAGACTCGCTGAGATTCTCCAGCACAATCTGTTTTTATTTCAGATTTGCAGCATCCACAGTTCTTTGCTTTTATTTGTCATTAACATGCTGTCATTTTCCCAGCCAGATCTTGCCCTTTATTTTGTAATGCATAGTTTAATTTATTATCCTAGCTGTCTTTAGAAGATATGCAAAAAAGAGGAGACATTTCGTCAAGAATAATTCAACATATTTCACATTGTTTATTTCAGTAATCTAAAAACAATTGTCCTACCGTTACAATTTTCAAAAATGATGTGGCTTTTAGCTAAAACAGTGGAGCATAAGTAATGAAGTTAATGAAACGTGACTCACTTAAAAAATGAAGTGCTTCTTATCTAACAAAGAAAAATATTTCACATGTAGAATGTTACAATACTCACTGAAATTAACTAAAAATTCTTGGAGTTTCACTCTTGTCTGTATTTCATACCAGGAGTATTGGAAGAAATCTCAAGTGGCCCTTTTAAAGTAGCAGCTTCAGCTTATTTGATGTGAGAATGCCGTGAGTTTCCTCAGGGAGTGGGGGAGCGGTCTGTTTGGTTCCTCTAAATTTGGACCAACCAATGTGGAAACCAGGGGCATAACACAAAAATGGGTTCCTGTTGAAGTTGCAGCAACTGATTAGGAGATCTCTCAAAGAAATTCTGGCAAGAAATTTTACTGAATAAGGCAACAAGTGGTACTCGTGGATGTAATTCTGTTCCGTTCTCTTTGTTGCAAGTGTATCACACTGTGACATTACTTTATAATTGGAGTGGTTGCCATATACACATGGTGAATGACACAAGCGTTGAATGCCAGCCAAAGATAAAGTTAATCCCTATTCAAGTAAAGAAAATTCTTTGAAATTCAAGTCAACATTACATGGTGTGGGAGTGAAATCATTAAGTGGAGCACTGTTAGATTTGAACCTTGGTTTGATTGTTTATTTGCCTAAATTTATGTTAACACCCCAGGCTACCAAGAGAAAATGTCAATCATGTTTCAAACTCCTGACTATTACTCAATTATCTCTGTTGTAAGTTAAGCACTTGTGGATGTTGTTATCTAAGGAGGACCAAGTTTTCATTTAAAGTGGTATCTTTCAAGACTTTAAGTCCCAAAGGTTTCACAATCAAACCCTTGATAAAGTTTAATCCTTGTTATAATGTAAACAAAATTAGCAGTCATGCTTTGAAAAGCATCATCCCACAAATGACACATGTCATGCACTCAATGCTACACTTAGATTAGGTGTCAGAATCTCTGGAATGGGGCTTGAGCCCCATAATCTCATTTCCCAAATGTGATATTGCAATCATTGAGCCAAAGCAGACACTCATGAGGAGACAACTGTGATGTCTCGTTGCCTAAAAATCTTTTGCCATTCAGTGTTTTGTTTCATATGCAAATAATTGGAACTTGGCTGAAGTAACAACGAGATGGTGGTTAAGATTTGTAGTATTCTCCTCTAGGACATGTGTAAGTGGCTTTAGGAAAATCTGGGAGGGGATAAGAGGAACTGCAGCTCAATGCCGGATTTTCTTTGAATAGTATATACAGGTTTGATTCCATGCTTTGCTGATTTTCCAGTATGAACTGAATTTCTGTAGGCACTGTCAAAATAAATCGCAAGGAATACCATTCTCCAAATAATGGAGGGACTGGGGAAGGAAAAGGCAGAGCTGGTGTTCAATGGTAGGTTCAAGCCTGTTAACGCAGGATGTGGAACTGTTAGGAAGCTGGCAGTAAATTCCCTGCCTTCAAACTCAAACCATCCAAAGAGGTAATACAAAACAAAATGAAAGAAAGGGGGCAAGTAAGAGGTAACATCGTTTGTGTGGGTCATGTTAGATATGAATACATCTTTGGTAGGATAGCTTGAGAAGAAATTCTTAGGAAGTCACTGGGGCAGAATAGATTGCTTCTTAACCTTATGACTACAGAACCTTTTATTTAGTAGTCTGTCAAATGTTTTGGGCAGGATTAGATGCCTTTTCTAGCATTTTGTAAGCAGACGGGGAAGGGAAACAAAATAAAAATACTGACAAGACTATCTGTAATCTGTGGCACACTAGCAAATTATCTTAGAAAATTACAACACAGAAGAAGGTCATTCAACCCATTATGTCAGTGCAATCTCATTGCAAGCGCAATCAAAAACTAATCCCATGGTCTTGCACATTCCCTACAGCCCTGATTCTTCCTCAGCTTCATTTGTTTATCGATTTTCCTTGAAAATGTAATGATCTCTGCATTCCATATTCTAATAGCTTCTGTGTAAATGAATTTCTGCAAACCTCTCTTCTCATTCTCCTTGTGATCATTTAAAATTGACGATACCGCATCACTGACTTCACAAGCTGAGGAAATAACTTTAATCACCACTTATTCTGGCAGAACACTTCATAATTTTAAATTCTTTCATTAACTTTGCTCTGAAATGAATCTCATCTATTGTTGATCAATTACAGTAGAAGAGAAAGCAGTGACACAACGCAGAAGATGAAAGTGTTCATACACAAATAATTCTAGTTTTCATTGAAGTATAATTTCTTTGGGATATGTCCTAAAGCGACTGCAGTCCTTCGTCTGCTTTAAAATGCCAGATTAAATTCTTATTTTCTTTCCCCAATATAAATGGAATCTTATGAGATACAAGTGAAACTCTTGATTAATAGGCAGCCATCTTTCATCTGATGGTTTGTCTTCAACTGGAGATGCTTGATGCATTTGTACAACCTTGGCTGAATTTTTCACAGTTTTGTTTTCCTTCCTGTCCGGTCTGGTGACCAACGTGAAAAATTGAAATGCTGACAGTGAAAACTCAGTATTGAGTAACACTTTCAGTTACTATCATCAGCTTCAGTCAGGATTATACCAATTTGCTGGCATTCCGACTCATCTGCGTTCTCAATTCCATTACAACAGCTATAGAGAGTTAAGCATCATGGCATGATGTCTTAATTACCAAATGCTGAGGATTTTGAAAGCATTATTAACTTTGAAGTATTTGCAAGAGTGAATTTAAAAATGCATAATAACCATAAGCTCTGTTAGGAAAGGATACATATAGGCAAGCCTCTTTTGCTTAACAACATACCATGGTGTGACTGATATAGAAAGGTGCATACATAAGCTTGAATCAGAGATAGTAGGAACTGCAGATGCTCCTATGATGCTGCTTGGCCTGCTGTGTTCATCCAGCCTTGCACCTTGTTGTCTTGCATACATAAACTATTCAGTTTTTTGCCAAGTCATCTTTCTTCTCAGTATGCAGTAAAGACAGCATTTCAGATTTAATGTGACAAAATTGCCATTGGTAAGAAAGAAAGGAAATCCTTTCTGAATGACACCACTGAAACAAATGGGGCCAGAGGTGGACAGCCCGACTTGTAGTGCAGGGCTCCATCTCTACACACCTACTTCTCTTTTACTCATTCTTGGGACGCGCGTATCACTAGCTGGCCAGCATTTATTGCCCGTCCCCAGTAGACCCTGAGAAGGCAGTGGTGAACTATCTTCCTGAACCACTGCAAGTCCACATGCTGCAGGTTGACCCAAAATGCCATTCGGGATGGAATTCCAGGATTGTGACCTAGTGACAGTGAAGGAACGGTGATATGTTTCCAAGTGGCTTGAAGTGGCTTGGAAGGTGGTACTTGCAGGTGGTAGTGTTCCCAAGTATTGGCTGCCTTTGTCCTTCTAGATGGAAGTGGTCGTAGGTTTGATCATGACACAGATCAAGTTGGACAAATCTAGAGTACCCCTGCCTCCTAACCTACATCTACACGATTGAAGCTTAGGGTCATGTGGGTTCTTTGAATCTGCTAGCTCCTCCCTTGATCTGCAGCCCTTGCAGTCAGCAGATGAAGCTGCTAATGTTGTTTCCACATCATATAGTACAAGGAGCCTGTTCTTCTGAAAGGCAAGCCACACCTTAGAGAACACTAGAGAAGACAGCGAGTTCCACAGTAGTTAACTAAAAGCATTTCTGGTGACAGAAGGCAAGAAGAGAAAGGCCGCAGTTCTGTTGGAAGCCAGGAGATCTTCAAGGGCCACCCCCAGAGGGAGTGGAAGCAGATAACTAAGTAATCCTAAAGCCCAGGCTAATGTTCTGAGGACATGGGTTTGAATCTTACCATGGCAGATGGTGAAATCTGAATTCAGATAAATCAGATAATGGCAACCGTCAATTATAATAAAAACCCACCTAGTTTAGTAAAATCCTTTAGTGAGGAAAATTCACCATCCTTTCCTGGTCTGGCCTACATGTGATTCCAGTCCCACAGCAATGGGTCCTAACTAGCCTCTGGGCAATTAGGGATGAACAATAAATGATGGCCTGTCCAGAGATGCTGACATCCTATGAAAGAATTTAAAAAGAAACTAAAACGGTGATTTCACATCAGTTGGTGAACAGAATGTACGTATATCTTATGACTCATTTCATTGTGCTCCACACTTGTGGCAGATATAAAGAATTCCAAGGTCAAGATCCAAATTATTCCTAGGTTTCCAATGGATCCATTTCTCTCTGTCATGCACAGTTAAGTCTCCCAGTGTCCTTCAAAAATCGTTCCACTCAGTCTCATTCCAGAGCGAAAGTCAAACAGGAAGGCCGACTTCAGCAAATACTTGCTTCTTAAAGTTCCAAAAGGCCCTCCATCTTCTACTTCAATAATGAAGAACCAGCTCTCAACAGCATTCTCCTTGATTGCCAACATATAAACAGTGTTCTCCTGCTCTTCACAGAAGTTAATTTTTAAAACTATCACTTGATTTTTAATAGGTTTCGATTTAGTTCCCTTCCCATAACAATCAGATCATACAGACCTCTCTCTGGATTGGGTATAGCTGTTATCACCCCTATCCAAAATATTTTGTTTTAGCTTATGTTTTAAAATGTGCTAACGTAACAGTCTTCTAATGTTCAATATTCATAAGAAGATGACAACTCTTATTAACCATGTCATCAAGCTCTTATGCTAGTCAATAGGTCACTTATCTATCATGCATCCAGGAGCATATTCGACACTCGGAGCTCACACATGATATCCAGAGACTCTATCTTGTCTTCACACACAACCCAATTCTGTTAGCCTCATATCTAATCTCACTGTCAACATACATCTAGCTGTTATAATGCAATGTTATAGTACCACTTGTATTCAAGCCTTCTCTCATGTATTACAAGGTGGCACACAATGAAATACAGCAGATCCAGAGCCACTGGGGGCAAGGGCTCCTGAGAACTCGGGAATAGATGGCTCACTGCATCATAGGCTGATTTCAGTGGGTTAAAACATCCAATGTTACTGAGACCATTGGTGATGACATTATGTTCTTGTCTTACATCCTTTCTCAAATCTCACACACCCTTATACTGCTGTTTGGAACGGTAAGCAAGCTTAACTTAATTTTACCATGGACTCCGCTCAATGCCCCTCACAATAGCCTTTTCCAACTGAAACAGCTGTTTCAGACATCCAGAAACTGCTGCCTGCCCAGCCAGAGAAGCCCAGGAAGGAAAAGAAAGACAGCTACAGCAAAGAACTGTATGATGAAGTAACCCTACTACCTGATCTGACACTCACAGGCACTGATTTAGGTACTGGGACTGCAATTACCTTGGATGCTAGTATAGAGTTCGAATCATCACATGAAGAGCCATCCAGTTACAAATAGACTGCAGCCAGGTCAGAGAAAAGGATTTTTATTTTTCCAGCTCCGAGGATGGTGAATTCGCTGATAAGTACTGCTGCAGATGACTCAGGAGAGTGCTTTATGAACTAATTTCATGGCCTTTAAGTTTTTTTTAACACATGCTGAAGAATCAGAATGTATAAAGATCTATAGTGTATACCATTTATAAGTTCTAACAAAGTTCACAAATAACTCGTCAGTTATATAGGCAAGAAGAATATCAGAAAAGACAGCATTTGTCACGCAAGTCTATACAAAAGGCACAAGCAAAAGAAACAATTCCGTGACTCAATTGTCAAAAGGGCTCAGGATCAAATGGCATGAATTCTATAATTCCCCAGCAGATGAGTGAAAATATAAGAGGGCTCCAGTTAATATTTTAAGGCTATAGAAATTTAGGGATAATACTGAGCGCTAGAGGCTACAAAATGCAAATATCCAAAAAAAGCATACATCAAGGATTGAAATGAATTGAAGAATGCTAGACATGTTAGCATGCCAATGAAAATGTAATGCCTAAGAGCATCTTGTTAGATCTTGCTAATGTTGATCTACGTAGGCAGCAGCATTTCAAATTTAGAACTGATTGGTGATGCCATACTTCTCAATTGCTTTCTTGACATGAACTAACACTGCTGAAAATAAGAGCAGCGGGGCTCGATATACCCTCTCTGGCAAAATCAGCCAATTTGCCAGTTTCACAGAAAACCTCCTTCTTGCCCTAGGTATTAATACAACTTCTAACCTTTCATTGCAGCTTTGAGTGATGCAGATTTTCCTTCATGAGTAATTAACTGCAGGAATAGATGAGGGTTGTGCAGCGAATTCATAATGTTCTGCAAATGAAGCTTTCACTAAAAGAGGCCTCATATAATTAGTGTAAAATTACCTAATTGGATTTGATGCAACATAGAAAATAGCAGCTTCTAAATGAAAAGACCTGACTGGTAAAAAGAACATAACATAAACACGAGCAAAATACTACAGATGCTGGAGATCTGAAATAAAAACAGAAGTCATTGGGGGAACTCAAAAGATCTAACAGCATTTTCCAAGGAAGTCATATTAGACTCAAAATGTTCATTCTTTCACTCTCTACAGGTGCTACCTGACCCATTGCATTTCTCCAGCACTATCTGCTCTCATAACGTATCTAGGAGCAGGCCTAGGCCACTTTACCCATTGTGCCTGCTTCCACTATTCAACAAAATCATGTCTGATCTGATTATGGTCTAAATTCCATTTTCATCAGCCCCTCATACATCTCAACTCCCTTGGAGAATTTTAAAGTCTGCTTGATTCTGGATTGAAGATATTCAATGACCCAACCCCCTCTCCTCCGGAGGAGAAATTACTATCTTGGTCTTAAATAGGAGACCCCTTATTTCGAAATGTGGCTTCAATTCAAGACTCCCTCATGAGAAGGGGAATATCTTTCAACACCAATCTGTGAAGCTCCCTGGGAATTGAATATGTTTCAATAGGATCACCTCTCATTCTTTTAAACTCCAATGGGCACAGGCTCAACCAGCTCAATTTTTCCTCATCAGACAAACGTTTCACACAAGGACTCAGCTGAATAAACCTCATGTGAACAGCTTTCAAGTGAAGTGTCCTCCTCCATAATGAAGCTAAAATTGATTGTAGTATTCTCAATGCGGTCTCACCCGTATCTCATAACAGTTCTCACTATCTCACTTAAATAAAGGCCAATATTCCATTTGCCTTCCTGATTACTTGCTGAGCTTGCATGCTAACATTTGTTATTCATCTATAAGGTCTGTAAGATTTATCTGTACCACAACATTCTGCAGTCCGTCTCCACGATCTATATTCGTCCCACCAAACTCAACAACATTGCATTCTCCTGCATCAAATTCCACCTATTAAGTGTTTTCTCACTCACTTAATACATTTTTATCTATTTGCAGGTTCTTTGGGTTGAAACTTACATATTTTTGCCCAAGTGCAAGTTGTGTTGAATTTTTTGGAGGATTTTTTGGTGTGTGGCCCAATGAGATTTCTCACTGTGCCTTATTAACTCAGCTTATTATTTAGGAGAAAATTACTGCACTGTTATCAAAAAATGCTGGAAATCACAGAGTGTCAGTCAGCATTCACAGAGAGAGAGAGCGAGATAACATTTCGAGTCTAGATGACTCTTCATCAGAGCTGATATGTCATGTGGAAGGGGCAGCGTTTATGCAATAGTGGGGGCAGTGGAGTGTTGAGAGAGAAAGGCTGCTGATAGTGTAGATTAAGTGATCAGAATGTGAGAAATGCAGAACAATGGTGTGTCTAATTGTCAGAATGGAAAGAACAAATAGTCCCGCTGGATTTGGGGGAGAGAGGACATGGTGACAGAGAATGTATCAAGTAAATCTAAAAGAAAGGGAAGGAATGGGAATGGGTTCACAATCTGAAGGTGTTGAACTCAATATTAAGTCTAGCCATGCCATCTTTGAAAGGACATTGACAAAGCACCATTGCCCCTCAGTGCTGGCATATTTGCACAGCATCCATAAAGCAATGCTGCTCAGGGCACAGATGTGACATGTCTCGTACTCCCTCGGGCATGCAACTCCATTCTCTCACACTAGTTGCTGTTTAACTGCCAGCCCACACAGTCTACTTGTTCACAACTACATTCCATTTGAACACCCTTAGTCAGCCCTACCCTGTCCCCAGTGCACATCAAGGACATGCAGCTTGTCATTGTCCAGTAGAGAAACATGTCCCACAGACATGCAATGAACTAACCAAACCAATAGAGATGATAGCCTAGTGGTATTATCACTAGACTGTTAACCCAGACACCCAGGTAATATTGTGGGGACCCAATTTTGATGGTGGAATTTGAATTCGATAACAATCTGGGATTAGGAGTCTCGTTATGACCGTAAAACCATTCTTGATTGTCAGGAAAAACTCATTTAGTTCACTTATGTTCCTTAGGGGAGGAAACTCCCATCTTTAACTGGTCTAGCGTATATGTGACTTCAGACCCACATCAATGTGGTTGATTCTGAACAGCCTTGTGGGCAGTTGGGGATTGGCAATAAATGCTGGCTTAGCCAGTGATGCCCACATTCCATGAATTAATATTAAGAAACGATTGAAGTTCGCCCCAAAAATCCAAACGAAATGTTGGCATCATGACCAACGGGAAATGCATGGTCTACAATTCTCTACTGCACTCCGTGTTCTTCTGCATATTTCATAGAAACGTAGAAACAACAATGGGCAAATTCAGCCCCTCAAGCCTTCTACGATATCATTTGATTACATCTGATCAATATTGAGTCTACATTGACTTGCTTGGGTTTCATAATCACTCATACTCTGGCTGAATAAAGTATAGCAATCTCAGTCTTTACATTTTCATAGATTCAACAGGTTTTTCATGGATTTGAAGATTTTGACAATCATTCCTGTGTAGAATTATGTTCTGGCATTGTCCTTGAATAGTTTAGCTCTAATAATCAGCTTATATCTCCTCGTTTGGACTTACCCACCAGAGAAAGTAGATTGTTTCTAATGACCCTCTCGATTCTACTTATCATCTTACGCAGCATAATAAGATGATTGCACAATCTTCTAAATGCCAACTGTAGATCTTCCAATTTTATTTCAGATTTCCACTCAAGTATTCTCATTAACTGTTGTTCTTTTAATGAAGTATACTGTCTCATTGGAATGATGTTCATAGATTTTAAACCAGTTTGCACTTCAGTACTATTTTTCAATAAACCTATTTGAATATTCCACCTATTAACTCTCTCTTTCTACTGCACTCTGTTTTTCATTCTGTTCACTTTATTTCATTACTCATTTATTGCTTAGTTCTAATGAAGGGTCCATATTTAAAATGTAATTTTTGTTATGTTGATAGATCTGTAGTATATTTGTAGCCGTTTCTATTCTTAATTTTAGAATTCCATCTACTATTATTTTTCTTTGTTTGGCAAGGGTAATTTACTCGGTTGAACACCATGGGCCAGAATTTCATGCTTCCATTCTTGTTCAAACAGAGATAGGGGCATTTAAAAATGGTGGGCGGGATTCTAGTATTCATGCACTCATTATGGGAATTTTCTGGCACTGGAATAGGGCTCAGATAAAAAAAAAAACTGCATGCAGCAATCCATTACAGAGGTGGGTGTTTTAGACATGCTGCAATCTCCATGGAGTCAAGATCCTTTCGTTAGGTGATATTGTTCACAACACACTGCTAGGTCATGATCCATGAGAGAACCATAGCCTAGAATTAGAAACATATTAACAAGGCAAGTTCAAACTTTTTTGAATATCTTCACAATAATGTAATGGTGAATGATAAATATGTTTTTGATACAGTTATTAATGATTGTATTTGATTTAGAATAGGTAAGTGACCATGAAATTCATGAGAATTGTGAAAGTAATCAGATGCATGAAACATTTTATCCACTAGATAAAGTAGTCTTCTGCATTCAAGACACAGGGATTCAGATTTCAATGTGTCAGCATTATATCATGTTGTAATTGTTTTTGGTTGTTGAGTCATCAATTGGGCTTTTTGAGTCAGTAGATCCAAAGTAGATAACAGTACATTCTTTTCTCTTTGACCTGCATCTGTAAGTTTTTGATTATATACCCTTTTTAAGCTTTCTGCTCCTTTCTACATACTTACTGTTGAACTAACAAGGTCACTAAAATAGTGAAAATATAAGGCTGCAGAGAGCCCGGATGACACCTTCTGCTACCAATCTGAATATATATGTAATATCCCGAATCTCAGTCTACTGTCTTTCAAACAATTGCCTCTAAAAGTCAAATAGCTGCATTGCATTCTCATTTTGGCTACAAATTTCTAATGTGGAATCTTATTGAATGAGATATTGAATGTAGACTTTTGGAAGTCCAGAGATGTTAGATTATCTACTGTAATAGTTATTGCCTCAAAAAATTCAGCTGGGTTTGTGACTAATCTATTTAATTTTAACTCTGTTCACTTTCACAATTTTCTGAATGGTGTCAAGCTGAGTTGCTGATCAATGGAACTTTATATGATAGTGAATTCTGTGAACACTCAAACATCTTCCTGAAATCCAGGTGGATAAAACATCCGCTGGCCGTCCTCTACTTACTAGGTCTTTCCTCACCTCAAATAAATCAAATAACTTCGTCAAGCAAAACCTCCCACTCTTAAAACTAAGATAACAAGGTGCAGAGCTGGATGAACACAGCAGGCCAAGCAGCATCAGAGGAGCAGCTT
>NC_063337.1:52203559-52266853 GCF_021869965.1 Rhincodon typus
GGGCCTAGACCCTTTCTGAAGAAGGGTCTAGGCCCGAAACGTCAGCTTTCCTGCTCCTCTGATGCTGCTTGGCCTGCTGTGTTCATCCAGGTCTACACCTTGTTATCTCAGATTCTCCAGCATCTGCAGGTCCTACTATCTTTACTCACTCTTAAAACTATGTTGGTTGCTTGAGATTAACTCATATCTACTCAAAATGTTCCCATATTTTATCCCTCAGCATACTTCAAACACTTTCCTAAGAGTGATGGCAAGGCTTAACAGAATTCAATAATATGATAGTTAATCTCTCAGCATTCAATCTTCAAAAGGGAAGGCAATAGCATAGTGGCATTATCGTTAGACTATTAATTGGGAGATCCAGATAATGTTCTGGGGAGCCAGGTTCTAATTCTGCCACGGCAGATGGTGGAATTTGAATTCAATGACAAAAGAAATATGGAATTAAGAATCTATTGATCACCATGAAACCATTGTCAATTGTTAGGAAAACCTTTTCTGGCCCATAATGCCCTTCAGGGAAGGCAATCTGCCTTCCTCACCTGGTCCAGCCTTTGTGTGACTCCAGACCCACAGCAATGTGGTTGACACTCAATTGCCCTCTGAAATGGCTAACAAGCCACTTAGTTGTACCAATTGCTGCAAAGTCTCAAAGAAATGAAACCGGACGGATCACCTGGCATCAACTTAGGCACTGGAAAAGAAAACGGCAGAAACAGCCCTGTAGACCCTGAAAAGTCCTCCTTACTAACATCTGGGGCCTAGTGCCAAAATTGGGGGAGCTGTTTCACAGATTAGTCAAATGTCCCAGACACGACCATCTCCATCCCTGGATATGTCCTGTCTCACTGGCAGGACAGACCCAGCAGAGGTAGTGGTGCAGTAGTATAGAGTCAGGAGGGAGTTGCCCTGGGAATCCTCAACATTGACTCCGGACTCCGTGAAGTCTCATGGTTTCATTTTAAAACATGGGCAAGGAAACCTCCTGCTGATTACCATGTACCATCCTCCCTCAGCTGATGAATCAGTACTCTTCCATGTTGAACAATACTTGGAGGAAACACTGAGGATTGCAAAGGCACAACATGTACTCTGGGTGGGGGATTTCATCGTCCACTACCAAGAGTGGCTTGGCAGCAGTACTACTGATCGAGCTGGTCGGGACCTAAACGCCATAGCTGCTAGACTGGGTCTGCGGCAGGTGATGAGGGAAAAACATAGCGGACCTCATCCTTACCAATCTGCTAGCTGCTGATGCATCTGTCCATGACAGTATTGGCAAGAGTGACCATTGCACAGTTCTTGTGGAGATGAAGTCCCGCTTTCACATTGAGAATAACCTCCATTGTGTTGTGTGGCACTATCACTGTGCTATGTGGGACAGACTTCACACAGATCTAGCAACTGAAGACTGAACATCCATGAGGCACTGTGGGCCATCAACAGCAGCAGAATTGTAACTCCAGCAGAATCTGTAACCTCATTTCCCCACTCAACCATTACCATTAAGCTAGGGCATCAAATGGAGAGTGCAGAAGGACATGCCAGGAGCAGCATCAGGCATACCTGAAGATGAGGCGTCAACCTGGTGAAGCCACCAAACAGGACTACTTGCATGCAAAACAACACAAGCAGCAAGTGATAGACAGAGCTAAGCAATCCCACGACGAACAGATCAGATCTAAGCTCTGCAGTCCTGCCAAATCATATCGTTGATGGTGGCGGACAATTAAGCAACTCACTGGAGGAAGATGCTTCACAAATGTCCCCATCCTCACTGATGGAAGAGCCCAGCACATCAGTGCAAAAGATAAGGCTGAAGCTTTTGCAACAATCTTCAGCCAGAAGTGCCAAGTGGAGGATCCATCTCGGCCTCCTCCAGTGGTCCCCAGCATTACAGATACCAGTCTTCAGCCAATTCGATTCACTCCATGTGATATCAAGGAATGGTTGGAGACACTGGATACTGCAAATGCTGTGGGCCCTGACAACATTCCAGCAACAGCACTGAAGACTTGTGCTCCAGAACTTGCTGCTCCCCTAGCCAAGCTGTTCCAGTACAGTTACAACACTGGTAATTGCCCAAGTATGTCCTGTATATAAAAAGCAGGACAAATCCAACCCGGCTAATTACTGCCCGATCAGTCTACTCTCGATCATCAGTAAAGTGATGGAAGGTGTCATCAACAGCGCTATCAAGCTGCACCTGCTCAGAAATAACCTGCTCAGTGACGCCCAGTTTGGGTTTCACCAGGGCCACTCAGCTCCTGATCTCATTACAGCCTGGGTTCTAACATGGCCAAAAGAGCTGAAATCCAGAGGTGAGGTGAGAGTGACAGCTCTTGACATTAAGAAGCCCTAGCAAAACCGGAATCAGTAGGTATCAGGGAAAAATTTCTGGTGGTTAGAATCATACCTGACACATAAGAAGATGGTCATGGTTGTTGGAGGTCAGTCATCTCAGCTCCAGGACATCTCTGCAGGAATTCCTCAGGGTAGTGTCCTCAGCCCAACCATCTTAAGCTGCTTCATCAATAACCTTCCCTCCATCATAAGGTCAGAAGTGGGGATATTTGCCGATGATTGTACAATGTTCAGCACCATTCGCGACTCGTCAGATACTGTATTAGTCCGTGTTCAAATGCAACAAGATCTGGACACTATCCAGGCTTGGGCTGACAAGTGGCAAATAACATTCGCGCTACAAATGCCAGACTATGACCATCACCAATAAGACACAATATAACCACCTTCCCTTGACATTCAATAGTGTTACCATCACTGAATCTCCCGCTATCAACATCCTGGGTGTTATCACTGATCAGAAACTCAACTGGACTCACCATATAAACATTTTGACTATAAGAACAGGTCAGAGGCTAGGACTACTGTGTTAAGTAACACATCTGTTGACTTCCCAAAACCTGTCCGCCATTTACATGGCACAAGTCAGGAGTGTGATGGAATACTTCCCACTTGCCTGGATGAGTGCAGCCCCAACAACACTCAAGAAGCTTGACACTGTCCGGGACAATGCAGCCTGCGTGATTGGCACTGCATCCATAGGCATCTCTCCACCACCGATGCTCAGTAGCAGCAGTTTGTACCATCTACAAGATACACTGTAGAAATTCACCAAAGATCTTCAGACAGCACCTTCCAAACACACGACCACTTCCATCTAGAAGCACATAGATATATGGGAACACCACCACCTCCATGATCCCCTCCAAGTCACTCACCATCCTTACTTGGAAATATATTGCCATTCCTTCACTGTCGCTGGGTCAAAGTCCTGGAATTCCCTCCCTAAAGGCATCGTACGTCAACCCACAGCAGGAGGATCGCAGCAGGTCAAGAAAGCAGCTCGCCACCACCTTCTCAAGGTCAACTAGGGGTGGGCAATAAATGCTGGCCAATCAGCGACACCCACATCCCACAGAATGAATAAATAAACAAAACCTTCTTGAAGATAGAAATCACATTTGCTGTTTTCCAATCCTCTGGAATTTGGCCCAACTCCAGTGAACTCCAAAAACAGCTGCAAAACATTTTTAAAAGTTGAAAGCCACCTTTAAACCATACATTGAATTTAGGGACTGTTCCCTGCATTTCTTTTGGGAATATTTGTAAAGTAACTGTCATTCTCCCTTTAATTGTGAAGTCTAAGATTCTAGAGGTGACATAAACTCAGCTAAGTGAAAAAGGAAAACTACAAGTTCATCTTATATTTAGCATAAAAAAAGGTTGTCATGATGCTTAAATTCAATAAATAAAGGAATAATCATAAGGTTACATACATACATCCATAAGATTCATATATAAATTATAGCAGGCAGGGTGTTAAAAACACATGATAAAGGCTTAAAACATAATGCAAACTTTAGGTTATGTCTTTACACTGTAATTACATTTCCAAAACATGGCCATCTTTTCAATCTAATGGTGTAATTATGAAAGCAATGTTACAATGCAGTAACGTTATAGTTAATGAAAATGAGAGAAAATATTAGCTATAAAACAATTGGGTGTTCTTAGCACTTAAATCATTCCATTGAAATTTTACTGCACATTTTCTGAAAACATAAATACATAGGAGTATGTAATATGTAACATTTCAAGCTAGCATGTATATATGAGGTCAAGGAACAGCTACAACACTGTCTAACATTGCACGTGGCTTTCAATTTCATTGAAGTAAAAGACGGGGTTAATGAAATCATTGTTTCTCATTGGATGTAATTTAAAGATTTAAAAAATTATGGCTTTCAAACAACAATTTGTTGATCCACCCATAACAGTGGGCATGCCAATAAATCAATATCTTCTTCCACACTGCAACGCATAGTAATTATTTTGTCGAAGTTGAATGTTCAGAAATGAAATTGAACTCCAGATGCTATCTATTATTCAGGCATTGGAGTCAAGTTTCTTCTTCTGGGGTGAATGTCAAACTGCACTGAAAGTCTGTTCCAAATTGGGCTGGTTGTTATAGTTCAGGTTTCTTATAAAAATAATTTACATAATCACAGATTTTCACTTAATCTCATAATCACACAACCTTCTCTGAAACAGTGAAATTAGGCAACAGAATAGAAAAGTATTCTTTCTCTACCTTCAATTGGAAGTATTCTTTGATATATTTGAGAGGTAACTTGGTGCAGTTATAGTGTCTGCAGTTGCTCAGCAACAAGCATTATGACTTAATGCCATTTTCCTGCCTTTTCCCCGATCCCTTGTATGTTGCTTCTGTTCAAAGAATCATCGAATGCCCTTTTGAGGTTATCAATTGAACCTGCCTCTATCACATATCCAGACAGTATATTCCAGACCTGAACCAACCGTTGTGTGACAAAGTTTTTTTTGTGTCATCCCTCCAAACTTTTCCTGATCATATATCTATCCAAATGACTTTTAAATGTTATAATTGTACCCGCATCCACCACTTCCTCAGAAAGTTCATTCCACGTACAAATGACCCTCTGCGTAAAAAAATTGCCCCTCATGTTGGAAGGTCATTGTTGCTAAAGTGCTATTAACTTCTTGTTTGTGTCAGTAGATGTCATTTTATCTTCACTCAACTTTTTTTTAATCACTTGGGTAGGTGTTGTCATTTGCAAATTTTGAAAACATCAAGATGTTTTTGAAAAATTTAGTCGGGAAATTAGGTGACAGGCTGCATATTAACTGAAGAGCTGGACATTGTTCAACCTGACACCTGAAGGTATTGAAGGACGCCCTCATAGGAACAGGATACAATGCTAAACTTATCGATTGCCAGTTCTGACGTGCCATGGCGAAAAACCGCAATGACCTGCCCAGAAGACAGACACGGGATACGTCCAATGAGCACCTCACCAAGATCTTCCCCACGCCATCACTTCTCTACTTCAAACAACCGCCAAACCTTAAACAGACCATTGTTTGCAGCAAACTACCCAGCCTTCAGGACAACATCGACCACACCACCATACAGCCCTGCCACGGCAACCTCTGCAAGACATGTCAGATCATCGACATGGACACTACCATCACACGTGGGAACACCACCCACCACATACACGGCAGGTACTCATGTGACTGGCCAATGTTGTCTATCTCATATGCTGCAGGCAAGGATGCCCCGGGGCATGGTATATTGGGAAAACAATACAGGCGCTACAACAATGGATGAATGGACACTGCACAACAATCGCCAGACAGGGATGTTCCCTCCCAGTGGGGGAACACTTCAGCAGTCAAGAACATTTGGCGTCGGATCTTTGGGTAAACATCCTCCAAGGCGGATTTCAGGATACACAACAATGCAGAGTCGCTGAGCAGAGATTTATAACCAAGTTCGGTCCCCATGTAACAGCCTCAACCAGGGTCTTGGGTTCATGTCGCACTGCAGGTGACCCACCACACCGTACACTCTCACACACACACATATGCACACACTCAATCACACAGACTCACACTCACTCTCTCTGTCTCTCTCTCTCACACACACACACACACACATGCGCATGCACGCACGCACACACACACACACACACACACTCACAGTCTCTCTCTCTCACACATGCACGCATGCACGCACACACACAGACACACACACACTGTCTCTCTCGCTCACACACGCACTCACACACACACACACACACACACACAGTCACACGCTTTCTCTCACACACACACATACTCACACTCACTCTCTCTCACACACGCACACACACACAGACACACACACACATATGCGCACACACACACACTCACACTCACTCTCTCTCACACACACACGCACGCGCGCGCACACACACACACACACACACTCACACTCACTATCTCTCACACACACATGCATGCACATGCACACATGCGCATGCATGAATTTATGGGCTGAATTTGTATTTGCAGGTACATTCTATTTTGTTCAAACAGCACACAATTTATAGACAGTCAGTCAATGTGGTGTTTTATATATTCCCACTTTAGAAATAAAACCAGACTGACTCCAAACCAAAATACAAACAGATTCTAAACGAGGCCTCACACCTAACGTGCATTGTCTGACCTAAAATGTCACCTCTTCTTAACACTGATAAAACCTTTAGTTCTCTCAGGGCAGTGCCTTCAAAGGAGCTCAGGGATTTACATATACATATTAATCAATTAAAACCTCTTAACTGATTAAAGATTTAACAGCATCTTTGTTTGTTTAGTACATCCTCATGAGTGGTGTGACGCTTTGATCTTTTACTTATAAATTTTGTGTCTGCTACTACCTCTCTCACTAACACCTGAAGGAGGAGTAAGACTCCAAAAGCTTGTGTTTCAAATAAACCTATTGCACTGTAACCTGTTGTCATGTAATTTCTGACCTTGTCCACCCCAGTCCAACACTGGCACCTCCACAACATTGTTCAACTTTCATAGGACTGTTAATATTCAAAATGTAATTAGGATTATTTAATATTGGTGACATAAAACAGACCAGTTAGTATGTAGAAATAAAATAATTGTTACTATTTTGGCAGTAGCAACTTTAATTTTATCTATTGAGATGATGACCATTTCTAGGGAGTTAGGCATTCAGAGGGGAAACTGTTAGAAGACTTGAATTAAGGATGCAATGAAGCAATTCAGTTAAGGTATTGGGAATTAACAAGTTTATTGAACTGAGTTTTATTGAACCAGGATAGAGGTCACATGTGGTGCTGTGGTAGTGCCCCTACCTCTGAACCAGGGGGTCTGGCTCCTGCCAGGAATACATACTGATTAATACTGGGTGCAGTCTCCTGATGGATGAGACTTCATGCAGGGAAAGGGCAAATACATTTAGACACCAGGTCCCACGATCACGTATTTCTCAGATTGGGTCAGAACCTATTTCCTTCACCTGTCTTTTTTCCACTTTTGTACCTTTTCAGTTCTGTAGGTGATCATTCTGCTAACCATCCAGCATTTATTCTTGGCACAAATGCAATACTAGAGAAACTCAGCAGGTCTCGCAGCACCTGGGGAGAGAAATAGAGTTACCGTTTTGAGTCTGATCTGACTTGTCTTGAGTCATAGCTTAAGTCTTGTGTTGCTTCAGCAATTCTTTGTTTGCTTCAGATTTCCAGCTTCCACAAGCTTTTGCTTCTATTCCTGATGTGTGTTCTTTGTGTCCAAGCCAAGAGTAGGACAGTTGAGAAGATCACAACCATTTCGCTCACTTCCCAGCAGGATATTTATAGCCTTCAGAATCCCAGTATGACCCCAGTCTGCTCCCCCTTCTCTGTTACTTGAGGAGGCAGTATTCAGGCTTGCTGACCTCAGCCAAAACAATAAAGCTCATTCATTACATCATGGTCCATGTGGCTAGTACCACACTAAGCGGTATACTGAAGAGATCATAGAATCCCTATAGTGCAGATGAAGGCCATTTGCCCAAGAAGATAGATGAGGGCAGAGCGGTAGACATTGTCTATGTGGACTTTAGCAAGGCCTTTGACAAGGTTCTGCATGGTAGACTAATTAGTAAATTTAGATCAAAGGGGATTCAGGCAGAGCTTGCCAATTGGATACAAAATTGGCTTGACAGTAGGAGACAGAGGGTAGTGGTGGAGGGTTGTTTTTTGTTGAACAGAGAGACTCAGGGGTTCAGGTACATAGTTCTTTGAAAGTTGCATCACAGGCTGACAGGGCTGTAAAGAAGGCATTTGGCATGCTTGATTTCAATGCTTAGACCACTGAGTGTAGGAGTTGGGATATCATGTTGCAGCTGTACAGGAAATTAGTGAGACCACTTTTGGAGAACTATGTACAGTCCTGGCCACCCTGCTTTAGGAAGGATATTATTAAGTTGGAGAGGGTATAGAAAAACATTTACAAGGATGTTACCGAGACTGGAGAGTTTGAATTATAAGGAGAGGTTGGATAGGATGGGCTTTTTTCACTGGGGTGTAGGAGATTGAGGAGTCATAGAGTCCTGCAGCACGGAGACAGGCCCTTTGGCCCAAACTGGTCCGTGCTGGCCAAAATGTCCATCCATCCTGACCCCAATTCCCTGCACTTGGCCCATATCCTTCCATACCTTTCCTATGCATGTATTTGTCCAAATGCCTTTTAAATGTTATTAATGTAGCTGCCTCAACCACTTCTGCTGGCAGCTTATTCCATGTGCATACCACACTCTGTGTAAAATAGTTGCCCCTCAGGTTCCTATTTATTCTTTCCCCACTTACCTTAAACTGATGTCCTCTAGTCCTTGATTCCCCAGCCCTGGGAAAAAGACTGAGTGCGTTCACCCTATCCATGCCTCCCATGATCTTATACACCTTTATAAGATCCCCCTCAGTCTCCTATATTGAAAGAAAAAAGTCCTAGTTTGTCCAACCTCTCCCTATAACTTAGTTCTGTAAGTCCTGGCAACATCCTTGTAGATTTCTTCTGCACTCTTTCCAGGGTTAATAATATCCTTCCTAAAGCAAGGTGAACAAAACTGAACACAATAATCCAAGTGTGGCCTCACCAACATCATGTACAACTGCATCATAACTTCCCAACTCCTATACTCAATAGCTGACTGATAAAGGCCAGTGTACAAAAAGATTTCTTCACTGCCCTGTCTACCTGTGACTCTACTTTCAGAGAACCGTGAACATGAACTAAGGTCCCCCTCTTCCACTACACTCCTTAAGGCCCTTCTATTCACCATGAAACTCCTACCTTGATTTAACTTTCCAAAATGCAACACCTCACACTTATCTATATTAAACTCCATTTGCCATTTCTTGGCCCATTTCCCCAGCTGATCAGGATTTCTGATAACCTTCCTCACTGTCCACGATACTACCCATTTTAGTGGCATCTGCAAACTTACTAATCATGCCGAACACATTCTTGTCCAAATCATTGATACAGATAACAGCAACGGGCATAGCACTGACCCCTGAGGCACACCACTAGTCACAGGCCTCCTGTCTGATAAGTATCCTTCTACTATTACTGTCTGCTTCCTACCATCAAACCAATTGTGTATCCAATTTGCCAGCTCTCCCTGGATTCCCTGCAACCTAAACTTCCAGAGCAGCCTACCATGTAGAACCTTATCAAAAGCCTCACTGAAATCCATACAGAGTATGTCTCCCATCCCGCCCTCATCAACCTTCCTGGTCATTTCATCAAAGAATTCTAACAAATTTTTGAGGTATGTTCTCCCATGGTGACCTTTTGGGGTTTATAAAACTATGAGTGGCATAGATAAAGTGAATAGTCAAGCTGTTTTTTCTAGGGTAGGGGAGTTCAAAACAAGGCGGCATAATTTTAAGGTAAGAGGAGAAAGATTTAAAATGGACCTGAGGGACAACTTTTTTGCATGGAGGGTGGTTCATATGTAGAATGAAGTACCAGAGGAAGAGTCAGATGTAAGTACAATTACAACATTTAAAAGACATTTGGACAGGTACATGTATAGGAAAGGTTAAGAGGGAAATGGGCCAAACACAGGCAAATGAGACTAGTTCAGTTTGGGGAACTTGGAGGGCATGGACAGGTTGGACCGAAGGGTCTGTCACTGTTCTGCGTGACTCTATGGCTCTATGACTGTATGAGATGGCCAAATTTCTGACACTTTGTGTTATGAAGACCAGACCTCGAATAGATGTAAATATTTTATTTCCATAGAGAGTGATCAACAATTGGTGGGTATTGCCAATGAGTGCAAATGAGGTCAGGTCACTCTTCCTTTCAGGAAACAGCTAGAGGCTGTAATGGATAGATGCTTACAATTTCTTATGCAGAACTAAACTGAAATGTCCATTGCAATTAAATTATTACAAATATCTATTATTAAGAACATGAAATCTAAAACAGATGAACAGGCAAGGATCAGAAAAGATTAGCTTTTCAAAGTTCATCTCTTTATTTTTCCAATTCTCCCAGATTATCGTCAAAAGCATTTGAATGTGTAATATCTTTGTTTGCTCATATCATTGAAAGGATTTTCTTCAGGATGCCTTTTTAAATTTAATTCTCACTATGTTTTACCTGGAATCTCAAGAATTGAATGGTTGCTATGTTAGTTAATGGGTATAGGACTTGAAAAAATACAAAGCAAAAGAAACAGTCTACTGTAGAATATCTATAATTTAGTATTAGCCCCTTCAATTTATTAACAAAGTAACAGTATCTTTTCAGTGTATTTCAAAAGCTGATTGTAGCCTCATGTTCACTTTCACTTAAATATTGTAATGATTACTGGCTATCATTTTCTGCAGTGCTTTTAATTAGATTGGCTCCTATGTTAACCGGGGAGAAAACATAATGCAAAACATAAGCATTTAGATTCATAGCTGAGTAGTCTTGGTTTCCCTCAATCTCTTTCCGACCTAAGGATTACGATCTCATACCCTTCCCTTTACATTTTACAATATACTTAAATTTATCACTTTGATACAACTTTATTCAAAATAAATCTCCATGTGATCGATTAACACTAGCCCCTGTATATTTTATGAATCCTGAAAGCATGCTCAAAGGGATAGATCTTTATTGAAGTTTTGCTGATAGCATGTCTACACTGGTATCCAAATTTGTTACTGTTTCACTCATCTGCTTTGAGTCAATTTTGTATCATCTTCCTTTCCAGAAAGCACTAGCATCTACAACAATACTAATCCATGCATACTGAAAACAGAATCTGGCACTTCTCGGTCCTCTGTTGAATATTTCCTGGGAAACTGTCCAGATAATTATATTCAAACTGTCTGAAGTCTTCCATCCTAACTCAGAGTTGGAGACTTTCTTTTCAGGGGGTCCCCAGAACAGGCAAACTGCCTATCGAAAGTTCAAACATCCAGGGAAATTCCTGACAGTACAGAGACAGAAAGATCTGCCCCAGAGTAGGTTAATTGATTAACAAAGCCAGAAGGTTTTTGTTTTTCATGGAATCAGGGGATGTGATTTTCATGGTAACTGTAAAAACTTCAAAGTATCCTGTCACAAGAACACAATTTTAACCAAATAAGTCGAGTAATGAATTCCTCAGAATATCATTAATGGAAACATTCAGTGTATTTCAGAATATTATTTATACATGTTCAATTTGCACATGACTTTCAAATTAAGTCATCTTTTTCTTTTATTCCTGTGTGGGTATCTCCCTTTGAAACCTTATTTTCATCTTGTTTGTCGTGCAGCTGTATGTCTCCAATTCTGGATCTATCGTCCTCGAGGCTGATTGCAGTGAAAGATAAATAACAGTATCTATCATGCCTTTTCACTTTTCCAAAAGAATTCTCAGTCATTAGACAAAATTGCATCTATGTGGAAACATTGCTGGCACCATCTAATCATTGTGTCCAAGTGATGATGAGGGCCCAACTGTAGTAGCATGCTTGCTGATTGGTTTTGTGTCACAGAGTATGAGACAGTAGAAAGAAGTATTCAAATAAATTCTAGATTCAACTTTGTAATTTTACCCCTCTTCCCAATGAAACATATATCAGTATAAATCAAATGTGGAATGTATATCATGTGCCATGACAGACTGCTAGAATTTTTCATGAATCAAAGGGTGGCATAGTGGCTCAGTGGTTAGCACCGCTGCCTCACAGCGCCAGGGATCGGGGTTCGATCCCACCCTCGGGTGACTGTCTGTGTGGAGTTTGCACATTCTCCCTGTGTCTGTGTGGGTTTCCTCCAGGTGCACCAGTTCCCTCCCACATCCAAAGATGTGCAGGTTAGGTGGATTAGCCATGGGAAATGCAGGGTTACAGGGATGGCGGGTGGGAGGCTCTTCAGAGCATCGGTGTGGACTTAATGGGCCGAAATGCTTCATCACTGTAGGGATTCTACAATCTTGTGCAACCACATGTAAGCCAACAACTGGAGGAGCTCAAGCTCTGGGTTCCAGGAAAGAGAAGGAAAACTGGGCAAGCACCACTGACAAGGTTTTCTAGTATCAAGAGGACAGACAAAAGGCGTTTCTGTAGCTGCAGATGTGACTTCAGGATGGTGTAATGCCGTCCTGTTACCAATGTCCAGGATATCACTGAGTGGCTGCAGACCACTCTGATGGGGTGGGACATGAACGGTCAGTGACCATAGTCCACATCACAAAGATTAAAAGAAGGGATCAGGTCCTGCAGGTGGAGTTTAGAGAGCTAGGATGGGGATAAATAAACAGAACCTCAAAGATAGTAACCTCTGGGCTACAACTGGAAGGAAGCCTTTAGATTATGATACAAGGGGACTGGCTCTGGGGAATTGGGACCATGGCAGATAGAAGAGTAGCATATGAATTGAGCCAAAACTAATTATATCACTGGCATTTTAGTAGCACTGTAATAGACTGAATTGTCATTGCCACCACTATCCTATAATATCATGTGTCTAAATGACCTGAGATATCATTGGTAGATTCGTTGTCACCAATCCTTCTTATACATATTAGACTACATTACTGAAACCAAATGGGGATGCCCACACAAGCTGTTTAGTAAACAATAGGCTCAGTCTTAACAACCAGGACATATGTTATTTGTTAGCTAGTTACATTACAGCTGAGATCCATGATCATTCCTTTGTGAGATATCAGACTCACCTTAAGAGTGAGTACACATTACTGCCACAGAAACATTCTGATAACAGCGCACACAGGTTTGTTCATTCCTCCAGGAACAGTCCTGTGTATCCCAATGGATGAAGCTTATCTGGTAATATCAATTAAATACTAACTGCTTTAAAAGAACAATTAGTACTGTGCCAGAAGTTTCAAACAAATTTATTAGGGGGGTTTAGAACGAGATTTTATAAAAGGTTGGTAAATACTAATAACACAAAAAGTATAGAAGGCATTGGGCCGGGTCAGACAAAAATCAAAGACAACAGGTCTAATTCGGGTTTGCAGTGCATATATGTAAACACCCAAAACATGGCATATAAGATTGTGGAACCACATCTCAAATAGCCATATGGAAATTTGTTAGTAATGATAACAGAAAGTTGGCTGGAAGAAGTAGCAGAACTGGATGTTCAATATCGCTGGATACAAGGGGCTCAGGAAAGATAGGGATGAAAAATGGGGCAGGGCTGGCAGTTTGGTGAAGGGAAATTATGTTATGGTGGAGAGTGAGGATGTCTTGGAGGAGTCAAGGGAAGTCTACTGGACTAGAGTTAAGACATAATTGATGTGCCAATAAAATACTGGGTATCTATTATAAGCCACCAATGATTAGGAAAGGATGGAGAAGCAAATTCCCAAGTAAATTACTGAAAGTTACAAAAATGATAGAGTAGTAATAATGGAGGATTTTAATTGTGCAGGTAGAGACATGTGTAGCAATTGTGCAAATACAGAGTGGGGCAAGTATTTAAAGGCATGTATTCAGGACATCTTCCTTGATCAATACATTTCCAAATCAGTGAGGAAGGAGGACATGGACCTGGTTCTGAGAAATGAGTTGGGTCAAGTGGATCAACTGTTAGTAGGGAAATACTTAGTGGACTGTGATTATTGTCTTATTAGCTGCAAAAAAGACAAACAACAATCGATAGTGAATACACCAACAATCTAGAAATAAGTACTTAGAAGATAATTTCAAAATTTGCAGGTGACACAAAACTTGGAAGTAGTGTGAACTGTGAAGAGGATAGTGATACACTTCGGGAGGATATAGAGAGACTGGTTTAATTGAAAGATTCATGTCTGATGCAATATATTATAGAAGCTTTGAAGTGATACGTGTTGGTTGGAAGAAAGAAAAGGGATAGATGCATAAATCACTGAAGATGGTAGGGCAGTTTGGAAAAAGTGATTAAAATGTATTGTTGTGATCCCAGATGATCCTATTACTAACAAATCAAATCCCAGTTGAAATTTAGTTTTATAGAGTATATTTTGTTTTGTTTTCATTCAATGATGTGGTCTCTCGCTGAAACATAAGCTTGCATTACTGCAGATTTGATTTTATTAATAAAACAGAAGTTTATTCTGCAAAAGAAAGACGACAAAATAAACCAAGCTATTTAACATACAACCCAATTTGAAAGATTTCGACGCACAATAAAAAAGCTTCCATCTATCCCAACAACATCTATTTACAGTACTCAAACACCAAAGAGAACTCCCTTCACTATCACATCTATAGGTTTGATGTAACTTTGCTTTCAATTTTTGACCTTGGGTAATTACAAACTGAGCTTAGACTTTTTCAGCTTCAAGTTATCTCTCAAGCGTTCTTCTGGTGTGTAGCTCTCAAACTCAAAACGTTTACACTGAAGTAACCTATTTCTAACTTTCAGGAATAAACTCTTTGCTCTAGGAGAAGTGTTTCAAACAGTTCTGCAAATTGAAATCTAAAGCTCTTCAAACCATGTTTCCCCTGAGTAAAATGGAAAACAACCCTGATGCTTTTAACTGGAGTAGCCTAATGCTCTCTAGTATTTATTCTGTTTGCTCCGAAAACTCTCCCAATGCAAAAATTCCCATTACCACTCCAGGAACTCTCGCATACTGGCTTAAAAAAAACATGGCTCCACAAATGCTGACAAGTTAATCATTAAACGCCTCATAAACACAGACCCAAAGCTGAATGCCACTTGTTCAAAATCCAAATGCTAAAATGTAATTAAAATATATAAATCACACACCTTAATCAAAATATACAGAATCCAGAAGTTTGTAAATAGAGGCAGAGGAAGGAATTTTATTAATTTAATTCCTCTTGAAAGAGCAGGAATATTTCTGGCTCAGGAGTTCATTAGTTAATTAACCTCCTTCACTGAGCCCGACTATTATCAACCTAACTTGAGAATTCTCAATCATATGAGGAAGGTGTTAATGGTATGTTCATTATATTGTTAAACAATGTTAATCAATACTTTTACTGGTGCTCTTAGAACTAGGGAACTTAAAAAGAGGGATAGACACTTACTTAGCTCAACCTCAGGTGGAAGAACTGCAGTCACTAAGTCATACAAGACTCTAGCTTCAAGTCCAATTCCAGGATTTAAACTCAGATGGCCAATATTGATGTAGAATAACATGGCCTCAATCTTCAAACCTGCTTTCTTGGCTTGAACTACAAGCTAAATATAACCAATTTTCTCTCGCAGATGGAGAGAGATGTCTGCGGTTTTTTGGGGGCTACATATGGTTTTAAGAGCTGGAGTTCATCATCAACCCTGGTAATGATAGAATCAAAGAATCCTTACAGCATGAAAAAGGCCATTCGACCCATTAAATCTGCACTAACCCTCCGAAGAACATCCCACCCAGATTCAGCAAACCCCCCTGTGCTATCCCCGTAATTCCCCATTTACAGTGGCTAATTCAACTAACCTGCAATCCCTGGACACTGAGGGGCAATTTAGCATGGCCAATCCACTTACCTAAACATCTATGGACTTTGGATTTTGGAGGAACTGGAGCATTCAGGAGAAACTCACGCAGACACGGGGAGGATGTCATAACTCCACACAGACAGTCACGCAAGGCTGGAATCAAACCCAGGTCTCTGGTGCTAAGAGGCACCAGTGCTAACCACTCAGTTAAAATTGTTTTAATTTTATAATGTTTCCTCTGTTGATGTTTGGTTTTAATTATAATAGAATTAGATGACCTCTTTAATGGGGTTGATCATTTGTTTATTTGATTTATCGCAAAAGCATAAATAATCATGGCTGTGAGAATAGTAGCAAACAGCCCATATGTGATGATGCATTTTGTAAATAAATTCAATATCGAGAAAAGGGTCTGTATTTAGTTTTAGACTTCATTGCCTAATTTGGGATCCAATTAACAGTCTACCCCTGATTGTGCGTCAGAGCACTTGTCTTGGGCTGCACTGACATAAATGACAGCTGTGAACTGGTAGATAAATATGTGGGCTGCAGATTGTGAGATTCTGCAGATATCCCCACCCAATGCCTGAGAGGGCAGTGAAGCAAAGAAATTCAGAGCTGTGGTCACCTTGATGGTTACTGCCAATGTGTGCCAAACTTGCTTTCTTGGAAGGAGGTCTAATTCCAAGAGGCTGCAAATATCAGCCAAGAGCTGCGACGAGAGCCTAAGCCTTCTGAGGAACTGATGTTTGTTCTTTTATTCGGTCTCGACACCTTGCTAGGCTGTATTGCCTCCTTTAACTTGGAGAACTTCACTCTGTCCTTTCAATTGCCATCTGGCTGCAGAGAAGGCAGGAATTGTTGGCATAACAAGGTGTGGAGCTGGATGAACACAGCAGGCCAAGCAGCATCATAGGAGCAGGAAGGCTGACGTTTCGGGCCTAGACCCTTCATCAGAAATGGGGGAGGGGAAGGGGGTTCTGAAAAAAATAGGGAGAGAGGGGGAGGCGGATAGAAGATGGATAGAGGAGAAGATAGGTGGAGAGGAAACAGACAGGTCAAAGAGGCGGGGATGGAGCCAGTAAAGGTGAGTGTAGGTGGAGAGGTAGGGAGGAGATAGGTCAGTCCAGGGAGGACGGACAGGTCAAGGGGGCGGGATGAGGTTAGTAGGTAGGAAATGGACGTGCAGCTTGTGGTGGGAGGAGGGGATAGGTGGGAGGAAGAACAGGTTAGGGAGGCGGGGACTGGTTTTGGGAAGTGGTAGGGGGAGGGGAGATTTTGAAGCTTGTGAAATCCACATTGATACCATTGGACTGCAGGGTTCCCAAGCGGAATATGAGTTGCTGTTCCTGCAACCTTCGGGTGGCATCGTTGTGGCACTGCAGGAGGCCCAGGATGGACATGTCGTCTGAGGAATGGGAGGGGGAGTTGAAATGGTTCGCGACTGGGAGGTGCAGTTGTTTATTGCGAACCGAGCGTAGGTGTTCTGCAAAGCGGTCCCCGAGCCTCCGCTTGGTTTCCCCAATGTAGAGGAGGCCACAATGGGTACAGCGGATGCAGTATACCACATTAGCAGATGTGCAGGTGAACATCTGCTTGATGTGGAAAGTCTTCTTGGGGCCTGGGATGGGGGTGAGGGAGGAGGTGTGGGGGCAGGTGTAGCACTTCCTGCACTTGCAGGGAAAAGTGCTGGGTGTGGTGGGGCTGGAGGGGAGTGTGGAGCGGACAAGGGAGTCATGGAGAGAGTGGTCCCTCCGGAAAGCAGATAAGGGTGGGGAGGGAAAAATGCCTTTGGTGGTGGGGTCGGATTGCAGATGGCGGAAGTGTCGGAGGATGGTGCGTTCGATCCGGAGGTTGGTGGGGTGGTACGTGAGGACGAGGGGGATTCTGTTTTGATTGTTATTGCGGGGACGGGGTGTGAGGGATGAGTTGCGGGAAATGCGGGAGATATGGTGGAGGGCATTCTCGACCACTGAGGGGGGGAAGTTGCGGTCCTTGAAAAACGAGGACATCTGAGATGTACGGGAGTGGAATGCCTCATCCTGGGGGCAGATGCGGCGGAGGCGAAGGAGTTGGGAATAGGGGATGGCATTTTTGCAGGAAGGTGGGTGGGAGGAGGTGTATTCTAGGTAACTGTGGGAGTCGGTGGGCTTGAAATGGATATCGGTTTCTAGGTAGTTGCCCAAGATGGACACAGAGAGGTCCAGGTAGGTGAGCGAGGTGTTAGAGATGGTCCAGGTGAACTTAAGGTTGGGGTGGAAGGTGTTGGTGAAGTGGATGAACTGTTCGAGCTCCTCGTGGGAGCACGAGGTGGCGCCGATACAGTCATCAATGTAACGGAGGAAGAGGTGGTTTAGGGCCAGTGTAGGTACGGAAGAGGGATTGTTCCACGTAACCTACAAAGAGGCAGGCATAGCTTGGGCCCATGCGGGTACCCATGGCCACCCCCTTTGTCTGTAGGAAGTGGGAGAAATTGAAAGAGAAGTTGTTGAGGGTGGGGACGAGTTTGGCTAAGCGGATGAGGGTGTCAGTGGAGGGGGACTGGTCGGCTGCTCCTGTTCCCATTGCTGCTCAGTGCTGCTTTTCCTGTTCCTCCTCAGAGGTCAATAATATAATGGTTACATAAGCTGCTACCCTTCTGAAGCCAAGAACATTTGGCTTGATGGCGAGGTAAGTAAAGATCATGGTCTCACAAAGTTGCTCTTGCCCTGTCACACAAGTGCCAAAAGGATTTAGCCAAAGGGACAGCTGTAGCTGTTCTGTTTCACTATTTAAATGCATTCTAGCCTGTCTGCTTCAAGCTTAGTCAGTTTCTGCTGTGCACTTGCACTATGAGTGGTGGCCCAAGGAAAAATCAATGCAATTCAAGGAAGCTTGTGCTCTGGCTGTTAAGGTCATAGTAGGAGGTTAAATTTCTACTGAATTGTTATTTAACATCCTGACATACCTGAACCGACATCATCAAAGGGGTTTCATGCTTCTTTATGTTCGTATCCCTGTTAACTGCAGATGTCAGAAACAAATCGAGTTACCCACATGTTGACATTTCTTGATGTTAACCCCTCACTGCCATTCCCCTTTGACTATAAAACTTCTCACTGTAGAGGACAAAAACAAGCATGTTATCGGGAACGTTTATTAAACTTTGGTTCAGCCTCAAATAGAATATTGTGTATCCAATTCTGGGTGACTCACTTTAAGGAGGTAAGGAGGTCACAAAGGCTTTACTGAAGTAGCAGAAATGATTTAGGAGATGATGGAATTCATTTATGTGAGCAGTTAAGAGAAATGGGGTTGCTCTCCTTAGAGAAGAAGAGGTTGAGAGGAGATTTGAAAGAGATGCTCAAAACCGTGAGGAACCTCGAGAGAAAGAAAACTGTACCAATTTGATACAGTTTAAGTTATTGACAAAACAACAAAAAGTAAAATGAGGCATAATTTTCTTATAATTCAAGGGTTCGGATTTGGAATGCTTTGCCTTAGAAGGTGGTAGAGGCATAGTCAATTGTGATTCTCAAAGACACCAAAGGGAATGTATTTGGAGGGCTACCGTGAAAGGGTGGGGATATGGGACTAAGTAAGTTGCATGAACAAGAGAGAGCTATGGCTTCCTTTTATGCTGTATCCATTCTATGATACTATGCAAATGAATACATATCTGTCCGTTTTACTGTTCCAAAGATTCTACATTTATTCAGCCATGTTTTATTCATTCCTTTGTTCTTTTATCCTTCAAGGTGAAAATAACCATACACTTTGACCAAGAGGTAAATAGGTGGTCGCTAATGTGGATCGCTGCCTGGTGGTATGTTTTGCAAATAGGATTGGATACTGCAGACACTTGACTTTTGGGCAAATTGCTCCTTAAGTATATTTTTTCTCTGGTTCTGATGTGTGTTTGCTTCTGAAAGGGGTGGCGCTGTTTTTTATTTGGTTGTGCCAAGTGCAGGGCTCGCTCTTCCCAGGACTGATGTGAATATCAAAAACTTCTGGATGCAACCTTCAGTGTCTCCTTTTGGCCATGAGAGTGCACCCCAGATTAAAGTTCTGTGTTGAAGATTTAATTTGGCAAGCGAGTGTCTGGCATTCTGGCTACATGAACAGCCCAGTTCAATTGTGAATATCTCCATATGACATGACTGCTTGGCATATGAAGACCGATGCTGGCCGTTGAGACAGATGAGATGAATTTGGTTCAATGGTCTTTAAGGTGGGTTAGCACCATGTTGTGATTTTCTTAATAGACTGAAAGTGAATCCAAGGCCACTAATTAGATATAATTCTTACATTATGTATTTGAGGTTCTGAGTTAAAAATGGCGAGACAACCTGCAAGAAAGTCTATGTTCAAATACAGGTAGCTTTCTACCACTATGAGTCAATAGTAGATCTGCAATCCTGGTGCTGCACACATTGCTCTGCCTTTCTTTTGGAAGCTTGCCTCGTAATACTCATTAACTGATTCTGCTGAATCTTTACCTGATAGGCAAATTAAAGTGTGATGTAAAAGCAAGTGCCAATGTAGTGTTTACTGTTTCCAGTAAAAAAACTATGAAACAGAAAATACTCAAGTCTTGTAAATAATATTCTCTTGCACCCATGCCTTAATGCGAGAGTTTATAAACTAAAAATGTAAAGAATATTTCTTTAGAACTAGGTCACAGGAGCTGGTACCATTTCAGCTAGCTCGACTGATGATTATAGCAAGACTTATATTTGTAAGCTGCTAACAATTCCATCTATTTAAAAGGCACTACAACAATCCTTACTAGGAAAGAACATTGTTTCAATTATTTATCTTTTTAATTTCTTTGTTTCGTTGATTCAGCATAAAAAAATTACTTCTATAGCTGGAAAGAAATTGGACCTGCTGAAGTTACTACCCATTAAATGACATCCTCAGCAGTGACTTAAATCTCAGTGATGCTCCACAACAACAGCCAGATTTACAACACGTCACACTATATTGGCAGAGGTTAATTCATTTCTGTCTACTTCGAGGAGGAAAACAATCTCTTGCGTTTATATCCAGGAGAGAGAGGTATACAACAATACTCAATTATTGTGAATTTTTAACCGTAGGGCTTGAATTAGCATAAATGTTTAATTTGCAACCTATTACACTTTTTACATTACAATTATGAAGTTTATAAGATTGGTACATTTTAGGGACGAAGCTTTAAAATTAGGGTAAAAGTAGGGCATAATGTGACCTATTCAGCAGTCTGCCTGAGAATAAGCCTGAGTGACAAAAACAGAAGCTCCTGGAAAAGCCATGGGTACCCGCATGGGCCCAAGCTATGCCTGCCTCTTTGTAGGTTACGTGGAACAATCCCTCTTCCGTACCTACACTGGCCCTAAACCCCACCTCTTCCTCCGTTACATTGATGACTGTATCGGCGCCGCCTCGTGCTCCCACAAGGAGCTCGAACAGTTCATCCACTTCACCAACACCTTCCACCCCAACCTTAAGTTTACCTGGACCATCTCTAACACCTCTCTCCCCTTCCTGGACCTCTCTGTCTCCATATTGGGCAACCACCTAGAAACCGATATTCATTTCAAGCCCACCGACTCCCACAGCTACCTAGAATACACCTCCTCCCACCCATCTTCCTGCAAAAATGCCATCCCCTATTCCCAATTCCTTCGCCTCCGCCGCATCTGCTCCCAGGATGAGGCATTCCACTCCTGTACATCTCAGATGTCCTTGTTTTTCAAGGACCACAACTTCCCCTCCTCAGTGGTCGAGAACGCCCTCAACCGTGTCTCCTGCATTTCCCGCAACTCATTCCTCACACTCCCTCCCCGCAATAACAACCAAAACAGAATCCCCCTCGTCTTCACGTACCACCCCAGCAACCTCCGGATCCAACGCATCATCCTCCGACACTTCCGCCATCTGCAATCCGACCCCACCACCAAAGACATTTTTCCCTCCCCACCCTTATCTGCTTTCCGGAGGACCACTCTCTCCGTGACTCCCTTGTCCGCTCCACACTCCCCTCCAGCCCCACCACACCCGGTACTTTTCCCTGCAACCGCAGGAAGTGCTACACCTGCCCCTTCACCTCCCCCCTCACCCCCATCCCAGGCCCCAAGAAGACTTTCCACATTAAGCAGATGTTCACCTGCACATCTGCTAATGTGTTATACTGCATCCGCTGTTCCTGTTGTGGCCTCCTCTGTATCAGGGAAACCAAGCGGAGGCTTGGGGACTGCTTTGCCGAACACCTACGCTCGGTTCGCACTAAACAACTGCACCTCCCAGTCGTGAACCATTTCAACTCCCCCTCCCATTCCTCAGACGACATGTCCATCCTGGGCCTCCTGCAGTGCCACAACGATGCCATCCGAAGGTTGCAGGAACAGCAACTCATATTCCGCTTGGGAACCCTGCAGCCCAATGGTATCAATGTGGATTTCACAAGCTTCAAAATCTCCCCTCCCCCTACCGCATCCCAAAACCAGCCCAGCTCGTCCCTGCCTCCCTAACCTGTCCTTCCTCCCACCTATCCCCTCCTCCCACCTCAAGCCCCACCCCCATCTCCTACCTACTAACCTCATCCCGCCCCTTGACCTGTCCGTCCTCCCTGGACTGACCTATCTCCTCCCTAACTCCCCACCTACACTCACCTTTACTGGCTCCATCCCTGCCTCTTTGACCTGTCTGTCTCCTCTCCACCTATCTTCTCCTCTATCCATCTTCTATCCGCCTCCCCCTCTCTCCCTATTTATTTCAGAACCCCCCTCCCCTCCCCCATTTCTGAAGAAAGGTCTAGGCCCGAAACATCAGCCTTCCTGCTCCTCTGATGCTGCTTGGCCTGCTGTGTTCATCCAGCTCTACACCTTGTTATCTCAGATTCTCTAGCATCTGCAGTTCCTACTATCACTGGAAAAGCCCAGCAGGTCTGGCAGCATCTCTGAAGAAAAAATCAGATTTAATATTTCAGGTCTGCCGGCCCTTCCTCAGAACTCTTTCCCACTCTACCATCTTTCAGATAATAATCTGCCTTCTTGCTTTTGCTACTTAAATGGATAACCTCACATTGATCCACATTGTACTTAATTTGCCATCCATTTGCCCACTCATTTAATTAGTCCAAATTACAGTGAAGCATCTGTGCATCCTCCTCACTGTTCACCCTCCCACTCAGCTTTGTGGTTGCCTGCAAATTTGGGCATATTACATTTAGTTCTCTCCACTAAATCTCTCACCTATGCATTGCAAATCGCTGGGGTCCAGGCACTGATCACCCTGTAGTCATTGGCTGCTGTTCGGAAGAAGATCCATTTATTTCTACTCTTTGTTTTTTGACAGCCAATGAGTTCTGTATCCATGCCCTGTGTGCTTTAAGTTTACATGCTGGACTCTTAAGCACAAAGGCAGAAGTCTCTGTGTTTACATTCAGTGACCCTAAATTTCATTGATGGGTGGGGCACTCAGGCAGAAGGAAATGCTGGCTCCAAGAACCTGACCTTGAAAAATGTCCTTCTGCACTCCCCAGGTTGTATTACTTTGGGTCACCCAGGAACAGCTGAGAAGGTGGCTGAATTCCAAGACAAACTAGGTGGAAATCCTGCCTCAGGGATCCAATAATATGTCCAAGAAATAGAATAGAAGAATAAAATGTCGAACCTTGACCCTGTTCTGAACTCTCACACTCCCCATGTCCCACCAACACCAACCCTTGTGACATAATTCCCTCTACCCATAACCCATGGCCTCTCATACTTCTTTTGTCACCCAAAAGCTGCTTAGTTTCAGCGATAGATGTACTTCCTCTACAAGGACACAAAGAGGATTATCCAATCACTTTGCAGCCTGCGCTCTCCCATATTGCATTATTCTTTAGTGCTTCCAAAATCAGTTTACTGTCTCCCATGATTACTAAGATCTGCTCCAGCCAGAAGGTAGTTTCTCCATTAGAGGTGCACGGTGGCTTTAAGCAGTATGGGTTAGTTTTTACTTGTACTAGCCTTGCTGTTGCATGCAGTAACTTAATATCGTGGTTGGTGTTTGTTGCATACAGATATCATTAGAATGAACAAATACAAGGTTAGCATGCTGTCCACATTTTGGCATTGATAATTGCACATCATGATCCCCACACTATTTTTGGGGGTACTCAATTTAGCTCTCATTGCTTTTTGAGAATTAAAACACCATTGTTAAGACACACAGCCTGTACAGTAGTTGACAATACAAAGCGAAAAAGAGAAAGTAAATGAGTCGTTAGATGATGCTAAATGAGGATTTCCATAACATGATGATTGTAGAAGAAACACAATTGAGAATGAAAGAAAAAAAAGTATTCATGGAACCTCCCCAAATATGAGGGAAATATTTATATTTTGGATGTGGTTAAACTTAACATTTCAGCTCTTGGTTTAAAAGAAGAACGCATTCTTAGTATTGAGTGGATGGTACTATTTGAGATGAGAGTTGAAATCAGAGATGGCAGCAAGACAGAGTGCTGAAATATGAAACCCGAGTTCAAAGTCAGGGATATTGCCTTTGATGTGTCAAACCAAAAATTATTTTCAAACTTTTCTTTGTAGAAATGACAGAAGAAGTGGCTGGAATTTTGTAAGAGTCAGATTCCGATCCTGTTGGCCCGACTTGGCTGCAAGAGGAGAAAAAATTCCTTCAACGTGCTTCATACAAGCTTCTGTTTCGAATCCATCGCAGTTACAGCGGCAGAATAGTGGCATTTTCAAGTAAATTTGTAGCTAAGTTCATCACAGCCCAGTTGGAGAGCATCGTGAGAATCAAGATGTTGTGATTGGGCTATTGCACTATGGGAGGGCTGAAGGCTTAGGCTCATTATCAGAAATAACCTGATGAATATAAAATGGAATTATTGTTCAAGGTATAGGTAGCGCTGGAGGATAAATGTGAAGAAAGAACAAGAGTAAAGGTGAGGGTACCCCTGGAGATTTTCTAAATTGATGAGAAAACAAATCAGATCTAAGACAGGCTGATTTTAAAGCAAGCATTATCTCCATACATAGATAACACAGTGTGGAGCTGGAGGAACACAGCAGGCCACGCAACATCAGAGGAACAGGACAGCTGACATTTCAGGTCGGAACCCTTCTTTTTTTTTTCTGAAGAAGGGTCCCAACCCAAAACGTCAACTTTCCTACTCCTCTGATGCTGCCTGGCCTGCTGTGTTCCTCCAGCTCCACACTGTGTTACCTCTGACTCCAGCATTGGCAGTTCTTACTATCTCTGAGTGAGTTACATCTCCATAAGTAGATTTGATGGATTCAAGGGAATGTGTCCCAAGTTCCAGTGTCAGACCTTGCGAAAGCTTTTAAAAGTATCAAAACCAATGACAGATTTTTCATTTAAATAACTGAGAGAAATATTCCAAAGTTGCCTCACGTTGGAAACATGTCACACTTTGATCAGAGCAGCTGAGAACCATGTTACGGACACAGCCACAACTTTCAAGGTGCTGAATAATTCAAAAGCAGTATTTGCTATTGCATATTTAGATTTATACACTTTTTTTGTGCGGCAAGTTGCTGGAAGTGGGTCTTGATTTTTCACAGAGGGCAATCACCTGACGTTGGAGGAAAATCAATAGGTGTTTAATAAATTAAAGAAATGAGAAATAAATACAAGGATGGAGAAGGAGATGTGAAATTGAGTGGGTGTATTCAATATCAAATCAGACAGAAAAACTAAAATAGGGAGACGAAAAGAATGATTGAATAGAACTGCTCATAAGAGGCAGAAAAGGCAAGTAATAATAATCATTTAAATTTTACAGTTTCATCGTCAAAAATATTAAAACCTGAAGAAGTGAAAGTCCACTCCTGCAATGACTAATTTTCAGTGCCAGAGAGGTTTACTGGCATTTGACATTCCTAAAATGGTACTTAAACTGAAATATACATGAATTAATTTTCTGTGGTGGGGGTAGGTCTACATACTGGAACTTCAATGTATTTCAACGGTGAGCATGAAGACAATATATCTATGGTGATAGTATAACGTGTAACTCTGAAAGCAATTTTTTGACATTTTTGAGATCAGTCACACAACTCACCTGACCTAAGGTTGCTGTTATTTTTGTACATAAATAATGGAAAGCATTATGAATCTCATTGTTAATTAGATAGAGAATTATGGTTCATTGATGCCAGAATAAGAAGACAGTACTATTAAGAGTAAGACATGTCATTTTTATCAATGATACAATCAGCAAGGCAAGTTTCCAAAGATGAAGGTGGCCTGAGAAAGAAAAAAGAATGAAAGGATGCAGAATAGTGATAAATCTGATTGTAGATACACTGAATATGATAGATAAAGTAACATCAGGATTAAAGGTCATAGAAACAGGTACAGATTATTAGATAGAGCCAAAAAGAATACATTTAATGCTAATCATAATGGGAGAACAGATTGGGGGACAATTAGTTTTGAAGATTGTCAAAATCGAGTTGAATGAGAAAAAGAAAGAAAACTTCTTTTTCATGAGGACTGTTGTATTTATGTCACAAGGTGTAAGAGAAATGGATAGGCCAGAAGCTATTAGAGACTGCTTAGTCAAAGGATCGAAAATGTCTACTGGAAGACGGGTACACAGTATGATGCCCTTATTCAAAAGGTTAATGTTATAGCTTGAATTGTATTCAGATACATTACAAATCATGGTAATGTTGGTTCAGGATGCTTAATAATGGACATAATGCCAGCTACAATAAGCATTCCTTGTGACAGCTCGCAAAACCACTGGCGTGAAATGAGACAAGATGCCAAACAAGACATCACGGGTTTACAAAGTATGATTTCTAGCTATGAAACATTGATCAGTACATCTTATGCTCTTATAGTGCAGGAACCAAAATTGATGAATATAATGAATGAATAACCAGAGCTTATGAAATATTTGGGAAATTAATCAAACTATTGGTATGACTAAAAAAAAAAGTTGATTAGTGAACTATCTAAGCTAATTCATTGAAAAGACCAATTTGAGAGTCAAGACACTATCATGACATTAGGTAACTACGAATTCAAACAAGAGGAAGATGCCATGTAATGTGACAGTTTAATGCATTATCAAAGGATGAAACTTTAGTAGGTTTTTGTGTTATATTGAAAGAAACAAGAAAAGAAAGGACATTGGATTGTTATTTTAGGACAAATATTTATAATAGGACATTTGATTTTCTGAAGAAGGGTCTAGGCCCGAAACGTCAGCCTTCCTGCTCCTCTGATGCTGCTTGGCCTGCTGTATTCATCCAGCTCTATACCTTGTTATCTTACATTGGATTGTTAACTCTTTAACTTAGGAAAAGGATCGGTAAATATCAAATTGCACCCATGTAACCTACTGAAAATGTCCATCAAATGCAGAAAAATAGTAGAAACAGCCACCCAAGTATGAATTGCATTGTTCATTCAATAAACAGTTTTATTGTTTATTGGTGCTCCATCTAGCCTTTGTCTCTCTATTCACCACAGCATTTCTGCAGCTTCTAATTTGCTTAATGCAACATTGGTGTCACATTTCACTCTAAACTGTACATCCAAAATCATTATCATTGCATTACCTGCATCATCACAAAGACTCTTTTTCCCACCTCTGTTACATCACCCAACTTCACCCCTTTCTCAGGTCTTCTGCAGCTAAAACCCTCATTCATACCATTGTTGCCTATGGAATTGACAAAGCACTCCTGGTTGGTCTATCATGTTTTATACCCCATAAAACGAAAGTCACTCCAAACCTCTGCTGTCCATATCTAAAAGCATGCCAAGTTCCACTCACCCATCACTCCTCCGTTTATATTGTCTTGCAATCAAATAACGCCTTGATGGAAATGTTTAAATCTCTGTTTTCAAATCCTTCTGTGGTCCCTAGTTTTGTTCTTTTCTCTTAAGCATCTCCAATTTTAATCATTCCATCAATAATGTTCATGCTTTCAGCAGCATATACTAAATCTCTGGAATGCCCACCCTATAATTGTCCACAACTCTATCACAATTTCCAGCTTTAAGACACTCCTTGAAACCAATCATTTACCTCTTTGGTTATCTCACCTCATATTTCTTAATGAAACGCGACTGGTTGGCTTGATGTCGTATTTCATTTTCTAATGTTTCACTTGTTTTAACACATTAATATAAATACAAACTTTTGCTGTTGCTTTTTGTATATTTGACATGTTTTGATAACAGAACATTGAATTTTGTGTTAGCCTTCCTGCAGTTTGAAAGACATTCACTTTATGCCCAGGAGAGACGTCAGTGCTGGCACGTGTCATTTTCATTGCAATACATGTCATGAGCAAGCAATGCACTGATGCATTTGATGTGATCTGTGTCATCATGTTACACTGACAAAAAGGTTCAATACTGCTTTTTATTTCAGGAAGTCCTTGATGAAAAACACAGTTTGTTGGTTGTGCCATGAAGATGTGCTACATCAAATATAGTTTTTAATTCATCAGCTGCAGGTAGACTATGGACCGACTTTAAAAGACAATGTTTAATGAATCGAGGGCATTAACAGGAATTATAAAAGAAATGCTGTCAATTTGCATTGCCACGTAGTCCACACTCCACTCCATTGAGATTGAGGTGGAGAGTGTATAAAGATATAACCAGAAACAATAAAGCCCTGGAGAAATGTTAACTGCTCCCTATCTGCCTTATCAAAAACAGAAATTCACTGGAGTCAGCCATGAGAATGACTATACAGAAGTTAATTGCTGGGACACAGTACCTCAATTCAAAACGTCACTGCGCAGAACTTAAACAAGAAAAGCTACCTTTTTGGAGTAGACACTGGAGCTTTGAATGTCTGCCACAGTTAAAGATAAATCACATGACCAGCCACACCATGTGTGCTACTTGCATTTGGGCCAGCTGAAGCTACCAGCAGCTAAGAAATCTTCTTTCTTTCTCTCTCTCAGTAGCTCCATCTAAGATGGCAGTCTGTCTGCCAAGTTTCATGATGCCTACGTTCCCACACGCAGACAGGGAACTTTAAAAGGTTTCCATGGCAGCACTTCCAGAAGAGAAGACTCAGCTGCAACCTTAAATTTCCAGCTGAGGACCAAAGCTTCAGATATTTACAGCCAAACCAGACAGCCAGTTACAACCAATGAATACCACGCACTTTGTCTTTCTTACTGAATTTCAACCTGTCCAAAGTTAACCTCTTGTGCTATGTAATTTGCATTTTTGCATGTTTGGTATGAGCATGTCTGCAAGTTGCAGAATTCAGGGCATATTTTTTGACATTTTAATATTTTTAAACTAAACTGTTACTTACTAAAATTAAAAGTCCTGTCTGGGCTAATGCTTTGCCTTCCACACATAAATAAATAAGTATACACTGAACTGGCAAATACAGTCTTTAACATGTTCAATTCAAAATCTCTGTGACAATCAGACATGGAGTGGGAAAACAGGCAAAACCTTTCCACTAACAGAACCAGAAATTGCTGGGAAAGCTCAGCAGGTCTGGCAGCAGCTATGGAGAGAAATCAGAGTTAACTTTTCAGGTCCAGTGACCCTGGGAAGAGACCCGAAATGTTAACTTTGATTTCTCATCACAGATGCTGCCAGACCCGCTGAGCTTTTCCAGCAATTTCTGTTTTTGTTTCTGATTTACAGCATCTGCAGTTCTTTCGGAAACCATTTCACTCCTCCTCACCTATTTATGACAGCATTGATAAAACTGATTTTGATTCTAGTTCAACTACTCTGATCTTTAACTGCAAATATAGCACTATTTGTAATGCAAACAACATAATTCGGAGATTCTTTATTCAAATAACTTCTTCCAGGTGGAATATAAATTCATTTTTTGGTTTCTTACCATTTTCTGTATTCTCAAGCTCTGTGTCAGTAAGAGTGAGTGCAGAATTTGCCCGACTGGATAAGCAGGAGCTTCGTGTTGATTTGGCATTTTGTCCCCAAAGCCTCATTGCATTTTCAGGAGACATGACCCCATCTGTTTCAGTGTCAGAGCGCGCGGTTATCGAGTATCCGTGGTGTGGCAGTCCGAAATCTGTCCGATATCCAGTGCCAGGATGAGGTGTAGCTTCAGTCAGTCCTAACTCTCGGAGTGAAAAATTTGAGCCTAGGAAACAACATTCAGTTTATCAGAAAATATTGCAAATGCTTCTATTGTTCAGTTATGCAAGACTTAAACAATTTAACAGTGTAATTAGATGATCCCACCCCAACCATCATTCCCAGGCATTCCTGTCTTCACTTAGATACTTTTCACGAAATACAACTCTTGGAAGCAGAGGATAAAAAAGCTGAGCTAATAGCTATTCACTGCTGGCTAAAATGAAAGCACTGGAACTACACACAGTTTTTTTTTACAATTGTAATGTTACTTTAGAGCTGTAATTGACTTGAAGTGAATTAACACTTCGTGTAATGCATCAATGACTAATGAGAAGAGGGAATTGAAAACTTTGAAAATATTGAGCATACTGATGTCTTTTCAGTGCAGGTAAGTGAAGAAGCATGCAAATAATCGACATTTAGTGAGAGGATATTGGAATGTATTTATACAATATTGAAGAAAATGTTATTTAACTGGACAAGATGTTTGAGAAATATATATAGACCCGAAGTCAGCTATAATAAATAGCAAGGCCAATTCTTGAATAGAAGGCTTATTTAAACCACATTATGCCTTAATTATAAAGTCAATGTATCATAACCTGAAAATATACATAACATCAATGTTAGGAAAGCTGTTTGGACTGTTATTGCAAGGAATAAATACAAAAAGGTGGAATTCCTTAAATCCAGCACTTTGCATCTGATGCAATACAGATTTTGTTGTTACAATGATTTGATATGATATCAGAGCATTTGAATAGCTTTCCATTTGCTTCAGCACTACCCATAGAAGGTTAACCTGTAAAGTAGAAACATATGGAATAAACTGCAAGCTATTGAAATGGATTGGCAGCTGACTGCATTGAAGGGGATTTTTCAGAGACATATATTGCAGGGGAAAATCAGTGTATCTGACTTTGGAACCTTAGCCAATCAAATTATATAGTAATAATTTGGAAGTGGACATGTCAAATTGGTGACAACACTTAAGATATTGGTAGCTACTGTAAAAACAAATCAAGATCAGACCCAACCAGTCCAGAAGGATCTGGATATATTGGATAGCTAGGGTGTGACATGATCAAGTAAATTTCTTGTTGACAAGTTGACAAGGGATGGAGAAATAACTATTGGATTTGGAAGTTAAATTTTGTTAGGATTCAGCTTAAGAAAAGGAGGGCCAATTGTGGACAGTTTGTTGAAATAATTAGCATTATGTGCGAGCAGCAATAAAGGCAGCCAGGAGTGTCTGAAATCACAATCAGAAACTACAGGATACAGTAACTAACATAGACAGTGCACTGGTTTGTCCTGGTGTGAAGTATTGCATATACTTCTGGTCTCTGCACATGTTATAAGAAGGATATCATGCAACTGGAAAAGCTACAGTAAAGGAATTCCCATACTTCACAACAGATACTTGAGCACAAAGAGCAGACAAAGAGAGGCTGAATTTCTTTATACCAGAGAAGAGAGAGAGGATTAACAATTTATTGTCACATTTATATGTTTATGGGCAGTGACAAGTTTAACCCTAAGAAAATATTCCTATAACCTCTAGAATGAAAATGGAGCAAAGACTGAAATGTGAAAGAAGCAAAGTGAATGGACAGGTCAGGTTTAAATGCATCAAAGAAAGACGGTACATGTTTGAAATGGATGGTTAAGGAGAGCAATCAAGGCTGAGAACGTTCATCATTTTAAAAATAAAATAGAGAGCATTTGATGAAAAACGCCAACTGAGGGACCTAGGCATTGAATTATAAATTCTGTTTTTGGACTATAGGGCTGCCCTGGTGAACTAAAATAGCATTTCTTCTATGTTCATTCTGTTTTATTGAATTCTGCATTTGGTATCACTCTCAAACATATATCAGTGATCAGCTCATTTTAAATAAAAAGGCAGAATACAGTAACTTCTATGTCATTTCATTAACAACCTACAGTTATCTGAGAAAAACAAAAAGTACTGTTATAACTTCACAATGACTAGACTGTTACAGCAAAATATTTCTTCCAAAGTCATTCAACACAACACTGATGAAGATAACAGTGTGAGAGCAGGTAAACTGCAATTAAACGAGCAAAGCAGAAGATCCAGAAACATATCTTAGTGAGAAATAAATCATTATTATCATACAATTCTGGATATCTATAGTCTGGCTACAGGCACTGCGTATAACTATGGCAACATAAGCAAGTCGCAGTTTTAAAAATAACTGTGTCTTCGAACAATTTTAAAGATGGAATCTAAAACTATCAGGCTAGGCGTTGCTGAAGTATAACATGTTGTTTACACTTTTGGTTTCAAAAATTGCGAGAAATGCAGATTGGTAACATAACAAGACAGCTGAGACCTAACCGAGCAAGAGAATAAATAGCACATTCATCCTTGATTGGATATGTTCAATATATAAGAATTGAAAAATGTATAAAGAAAGAAGGTAAGTTAGCAGGGTGAATTCAATGTCAAATCTTAAACAGAAATAAAGACAGATTGAATTGGTAAAGACAGCCCAAAGGAATTAATAACCAACACTTTTGACTTTTGTTTTCTGAGCATGACGTTGATTGGCAGCCATTAACAATTATATCAATAAAAGGTTGTGCATAGATATTAGTTGCATATTAAACACAAAGTTAGGTGTAATACATCAATTAATAAAAATCACAGGGATCATAACGTTATGAAATCCTAAGAAATACGAGCAGAAATAAACCATTCTGTCAATTTAGCCTGATCCAGTAATCAATCAATCATTGATTGCACTGGAACTCCACTTTCCTGCTTTCTCCTCCCTCAACCCCTCAATACTTGACTATCTTATAGATCTTGTTGAATGCAGCTTTTAATATAGTCAACAATTGAGCCTTCACTACTGTCTATGGAAGAGGTTAACAGTGGAGTTGTGAAATTTGGCCAGTAACTTGCATTGATTTGTAATTCGTACAGGGTGCATGACAAATTGCTCAGTGACTTACACATGAACAACAGCAAGTGTCTTTCAAACAGCTTGTTTTTAAATAAAATTGAATCCATTGTTAACCTTACATTTTTTATAGATATATTCTTCAGACACTTCTAAAATGATTACTTTCCACATAAGTCTCCAGCTCATGCCCACTAGTAAAAGATGTGTCACTCAGCCCCTGCTTCATTCAAAAGAATTCTCAACAAAATTTTTGGGAATGCAAGACCTGAACATTTTAATTCAATTCAGTTCAATGCATTCCAGCTGTACAAATAGTCATAAGCCTCACTATCTGAAGAAAAATCAAGAAGAATAAAAATTTAATCTTTTGAAACTGAGGTAAATGTACATTTGTAAAAGAAAGAAAAGGAAATGAAAACTTTTAACTTTATCACATTCTTCATCTTCCTGTCTCGTAATTGACTGTGACAGATATGGCCTGCTGGACCAAAATAAATACAAGCTGCTGAAAACAGTCTGCTCATAACTTTGACACTGAATATAAAACATGAAGGCGTATGGTCCGTTGATGCTATCAACATTGTTCACAGTTGCCAAATGTTTATTTTTTGTAGTAACTGCAGAATAAACAAACCAATCATGAAAGATTTCTCCTCCGGCCCAACAGTTCTGTTGTCTTTTTGAACCAACAGCTAAGATTAATTATGAAGATACTCTATGTCATCAAAATCTGTTTGTTTTCTTTCCATTCTGCTTGTTGACTCACTTGTGGACTTGGGAATCTCAGGACTTGGGAAGTCTTGTCAAAAATTATTAAAAGTTACTGCCGCAATTAACTGAAAATCAAAATTCTTCACAGTAAATGCTGTGGAATAGATATATTTTATACCTGGAGCCTAACGTGCCCTTTTCATAAAGTTCAAAATTGAATGGTAGGAACCAGAAAATTGCTAGGATATATTCCTTCCTGCTTTGATGTAAGAGATTGCGTTCACTTTACTGTTAACATTTTTACTTCACTTTTCCCATAACAATTAAAAATAGCAATTAATCTGGCAGAATACTCGTGTTTACCAACATACAAAAAAAATTGCACCAATATTTAATGTAAGCATAATTTTTCATTCAAAGATATTAAATTTGGAGAGATTGTTATTTTCTATTCAAATAATTCATAATGTCACTCAAAAATTTTTAGAGTTGCTAACCCACTATTTAGAGGCAAACATGGCTTTCAACATAAATGTCTTTGATTATACAGCCATTTAAAAGGACATTTATGTTCTATCAAATGGGGCATGGAGCACAAAAGAAGCAAATATGAACTTACACAAAACATTGATTAAATCCACAGTTAAGATCACTGTTGGTGGTTTTGTGCAAATATTATAGAAAGGAAATTAAAGAACTAGGGATTGTGCGCCATAGATTTATGTTGGTAAGGCCAATAAAAATCACATGATTAGGTCATATAGAGCCGCTGGTAAGGTGCAGGGAACTGCTGGATTTCCACAGGGATATAATTTTTTTTTCCAACAATCAGCAATGGCTTCCTGGCCACCATTAGACATTTTACAAAGATTTTTTAAAATTAATTTCAAATTCTGTGAATTGTCATGATGGGATGCAAGCACATGCCCCCAGAACACTTGCCTGGGGTTTCAGATTACTAGCCCATTGTCATAACCATTTCACCACTGCCTCCCTAATAACATGAAAATCTCGAAGTTGCTACTAGTATTCCTATGTGTTAGTCCGTAGCCTGTGCGGTTTCACTCTCCAACATTGATGTCGGTGTGATTCTAAAACACATGATCATAGCCCCTGAATAAGCCAAGTATTGTTGAGAAGGTGATGGCCAGCTGCTTTCTTGAACCACTGCAGTCTGTGGAAAGTATGTATACCCACAGCACTGATAGGAGGGAGCCCCAGAGCTTTGACCCAATGACACTGGAAATATGTGTGTGCCTGGAACTTGTGGGTGATAGTGTTCCGATGCATCTTGTGCCTTTGTCCTTCTAGGTAGTGTTAGTCACAGGTTTGGAAGGTGGCATTGGAGGTGGCTTGGTAAGCTTCTGCAGTGCATCCTATAGATGTTACACACTGATGTCACTGAGTATAGGTGATGGAAGGAGTGAATGCTGAATGTGATACCAATCAAACAGGTTGTTTCATCTTGGATGATATCAAGCTTTTTCGTTGTTGCTGGAGCTGAACACATCCAAGTAAGTGGCATAGCATTCAACTATACTTCTCACTTGTGCCTAATAGATGCTGGGCAGACTCTAGGGAGTCAGGGGATGAGCTATTTGCTGCAGAATTCCTAGCTTTTGATCTGTTCCCATAGCCAACATATTTATATGGTTAGTCCAGTTCAGTTTCTGGTCAACAGTAACCTCCAGAATATGGATAGTGGAAGATTCAGATATGGTAATATTACTGAAACGATAGTTAGATTCTCTCAGATTTATAAATCTAAGCCTGGCTGTTGCCCAAGTCTTGCTGCATTTGAATAAACGTGGAATGTTTCATTATCTGAGGAAAAAGGTACAATCAACAGAGAATGTCCCCATTTCTAATCTTACGATGATAGCAAGGTCATTCATGAGGGAGCTGAGGATGGTTGGGCCTCAGGCATTATCCTGAGGAACTCCTACAAAGATTTTCTGGAACCAAGATGATTGACCTCCAATAAAACAAACATCAACTTTGACTGAACTAATGGAGAGTTTTCCCACAATTCCCAATGACTCCAGTTTTGCTTCTTGATGCTACATTCAGTCAAATTACTACCTTAATGTCAAAGGCAGTAACCCTTACTTCCCCTTGAGTTCAGCGCTTGTGTCCATGTTCAGACCAAGATTACACTGAGTCAGGAGCTGATTGAAAGAACCCAAATTAACAGTCGATGGATAGGTTGTTGTTGGGTAGGTGTTGTGGCCTATCCTTTGCTTTTATCATTGCTTTAGATAGCTGGGCAGTTTTGGTCGACAGCATGCATTATCACTTCATTGTTGACCACAGGTATTATTCAAAATGTAATAAATCTGATCCTGTATTAGTTCTTTTGGTTAGCATCTATTTAGCTGTCTCAAAAATTGATTCTATTAACATCCACAGTTAAAGCTTCATTTCACTTTGGCCATAAACACAAATGTAGAACACAACAATTATTGTTAATATATTGTTACTTAGCCCATATTAGCTTTTCTGAGTAATATCACATTCTTTTGCAAGAACTTGGTTAGAGGTTTACACTAGTCAGCTCCTGGCCCAATTTGCCATTCCATCCAAATAATGAATGGCTGATCTACATCTTAATTCCATAGATTTAAATTATTAATTGATCTAGAATTTATCAGTTTCCGTGGAAGATCTGTTTCAATATGTTGTTGACCTTTTCATGAAAGAAAGCTTCTGAACTTCTCTCCGAAATGGTTTGGCTCTGATATGCCCTTGACACAGACTTCCCCATCATCAGAAAATGTTTCTCCCTATCTGCCGTGTCATTTTTGTGCAAGTTTTTAAAAAGAATGTCAATCATATTACCTCTTTCCTTATGTATTCCAGGGCAATCAGGCTACTTTATATAGCTTCTCCTCATACAAGCATTTCCAAGAATAACTTATGGTCCAGGGAATCAGTGTTTCACTCCTTCCAAAGTGAACTTATCCTTTCTGATGTTGAAACTGTACTTTCCTTGCTGTTGCAAAACTTACTTCCCATTATATGTGATGTGAACTGTGGAATTTATATATGTATACATAATACATTTACATATTCACGTATATATGTGTGTAATTGCTTATTGTGAATTTGGTTTGCTGGTTTTTGAGTCAGAAACCAGAGGGTTTCCAGTGTATCTGAAGTTAATAAATGATCTGGAAATATTTCTGTTACCAGGGTGATTTCTTTTAAATCGATCTTTGAGGCTTAGCTTTTAGAATTTTACAATTGAACAAGATAAACAAGCTCCAATTTAGAATGTTAGGAGAGTCTTTTTTTAATCTTAAAGCAAACACCCTTAGTTTAGAAAGAGAGGTATGTTTCTCTTTGTTTTGGAGCAGTCTCGGTGATGTCCTTGGAATAGAATAGCTGCATACAGCAGTGCTCCTGGGAAGGAAAAGATATATAATGAACTAGGAAAAAAATAGAAATTGCTGGAAAAGCTCAGTAGATCTGGCAGCATCTTTGGAGAGAAATCAGAGTTAATGTTTCAGGTCCAGTGACCCTTCTTCAGAACTGGTTTTGTTTCTGATTTCCAGCATCTGCAGTTCTTTCAGTTTTTTATATAGGGTTTTTAACTAGGTTACCTTATAGTGAAGAATTAATGTTAATCCCAGGCCAGAATTGCGGGGATAAAACCCTGAAGAAGTTACTTAAAGCTGAGTCAATTTAAGCACGTAGATAATACTCCTGAAAGAATCTCTCTGCAGTTCAAGTCTAAAGATAAAGTCACAACTGAATTCACCTACTTAGTTAGATTGTTACAGTTGTTAGATACAGAGACTCTGGTCTGAATACTGTATGAGTAAGTCATATGGGTTCTTTATCAGTGGTGTATTTCAGGCACTATACAAAACCTATTTTGCTTCCTTTTAATTTATAAAGGAGTGTTCTAGGAGTAATGGGATTATACTTTGTGTGCTTAAAAATCTTTGAATTTGTGTTAACAATTGATAGTTCTGTTTATTCTATTTTTTTCTTTTGTTAATAAACTTCTGTTTCATTGGTAAAGCAAAATCTGCAGCATTGTTTGATATGTTTCAGCGAGACACCACTTCTCTGAAACAAAAACAAATAAAACTATGAGCTATAAAACTGAGTCCCTGTCTGGTATCTGACTTGTCTGGCAATGACATCAGCTGAGGTCATAACAATATTATAGCCCTCTAATTATGGAGATTAGCAATCTGTCAGTCTTTTTTTTTTGCACGTTTACTACAGTTTATTGATATAAATCCATTACCCTTAATCTTTTACTGTTTAGAAAAATACTTAAATCTATCACTTTCTAATCCAGGACTTATCTGCATTGAGGTCCATCTATCAAAATTTTTACCTTTTTGCTTAATGCATCAACTTCTTTTTTTATGCCAAAACAATTTTATCTTCTGACCATTATACCACCAATCTGTACTGCTGGCAAACTTGAATACATGGATTTCTATTGCATTATAAAACTCATTCGAAAATACAACAAATAGTTGAGACTTGAACATAGATCCTTGTGGGCCATCTCCAGTCACTTCCTTCCACTTATTCTTTGTTTGACTAGGCCCATTAATCTCCTAACCAGGCTTAATATATACATTCAAATCTAAGACTGTACATTTCAACAACTAATCTCCAACGAGGAAACTTTTCGAATGCTTTATGGAAATTCATGTAAACAATGTCCTTAGGAACTTTCCTGTCTACTACCTCATGAACATCTTCAAAATAGTTCATAAGGATTATTGCACATAACCTATCCAATAATAACCAAAATTGGATTTTCCAAACAACTCTAAAATTTCCATGTGCTCAGCCACCCTGCCCTTAGTTACACACTGCAATAATGTCCCCACAACATACATTAAATTATCAGGTATACAATTCCCTGATTCCTAATCTTCCTTCAGCAGCAGAGTTACATTTGCAATTTTCCACTCTAAATGGACAATTGCTGAATTGAATACATGGTCGAAGATTACAGCTAAATCACCTGCAATTTCTTCAAATATTGTTTTTAAAGCTTTGGGGTGAAAAATATAAGGATCTGGGATATGCCAGTTTTTAGTGCCCTTTTTTAAAATACTGATTTCTGGCTTTGGTGAGTTTCAGTCCTCATTTCTCTTTGCATTTCCCTGGAATATTTAGTTTATTATCCCCTTTGTCACTCTGAAGACTGACATAATTTTTTTTTGCCGAGTGTACAATTTCCTTTCTCTTTAAAGAAAAGACTCTAGGTTAATCTTGATAACTCTCATAAATCTGGATCATTACTGTTACCAGGCCAACCTCCCACCCCACACACACACACACTGATGTAAACACCTTAACTGACTTGAGTTTTCATTATTGCAAAACTTTCCTGTCTACTACCTCATGAACATCTTCAAAATATTTCATGAGGATTATTGCACATAACTTATCCTATAATAACCAAAATTGGATTTTCCAAACAACTCTAAAATTTCCATGTGCTATCCCCAATGATGACTTCACCAAACTAATCCCAGCAACCCCAAAAGTTTCATCCTTTCGTGCATGTCATACAAACCTTTGATAACTGCTAATATGCAACGTTCATTAAACAAGCCCCTCTTCCAATATCAGATTGGTCTTCTTCAGCTTTATATCCTTCAATGGGTCATTTGTTTCTGTGATATTGGATTACTGCTCATTTGCATTCTCGTTGCTCTATCATTAGAGATTGACATTTTAGTCATTAGGCCTCTTTCCTTTGATATTCTCTTAATAACAAAAACATCCTTCCTGTCTTCAAATTTTGAGAATATCTCAAATAAAAGGTTTACAAGAATATTGCCAGGACTGGAGAGTTTGAGTTATAGGGAGAGGCTGAATACACTGGGGAGTTTTTCCCTGGAGCAACGAAGGCCAAGGGGTGACCTTATAGAGGCTTATAAAATCACGAGGGGCATGGATAGGGTGAATGACCAAGGTCTTTTTCCCAGGGAAGGGGAGTCCAAAACCAGAAGGTATAGGTTTAAGGTGAGAGGGGAAAGATATAAAAAGGACCTGAGGGGTAACTTTTTCACATTGAGGATAGTGCATGTATGGAATGACCTCCCAGAAGAAGTGATGGAGGCTGGTACAATTACATCATCTAAAAGGCATCTGGTTGGATATATGGATAGGAAGGATATGAGGGATATGGGTCAAATGCTAGTAAATGGGACTAGATCAGATTAGGATAGCTTGTCCGTCGGATGAGTTGGAACAAAGGGTCTGTTTTGGTGCTGTATAACTCTATGACTCTATCTATATTGAAAATTTTTTCTCCTTTTTTCACCCTTCTCCCCTGTTCTGTAAAGCAGTCATATTTTTGTTTTGCTAACCGTGCTGTACAAATGCAATTTTGTATTAGCAACTTTATATTTCATTTATGCATAACATTTCTGTCTTATGTGACTACTAAGCAATTAACATCGAGAAATAGATTATAGTTATTCACTGGGAATGTCTCCATTCAATACAAATTATTAAACCTCTGAACTGGTTCAATGCTTTCGACTTGCCCTTTTCTTTGCAGTAAATTTATCTTCACAATGATTCACGGTACCTGGTCTGCCGTATTCATCAGATTCCTGGTGAACTACTTCTTTGACACGATTACCATAGCCTAACCGTGGATCCTGATCGTATGCTTTGAGTGTTTCACTGGAGCTGTAGGATTTGTGAGGTACTTTGCTGTCTTCACTATCCACTGAAGAACTGGTATATCGTCTCTCCTTTTCATGTCTGCTCTTTGTTAAAGACCGGTAGGGTTTTCGTTCTTTTATATCCATGGCTCGTTTGAGTAACTTTCCAACATCAATAATTAGCCGTAAGGGATTTTAGCCCAAAATATTCTGCAAGAAAGGAAAACCAATACCAGAAGTAAGCTAAAGGAATGGCACTGAGATTTACATGGACAATGTTTCAGATTATTATTAAAGATAATACCATGAATGTTAAGTCATCCCTCTTTAAGCACTGCAGATTTAGAATTTACCATTCTATCATTACAGGTTAATACTTAGCTGAAAAGCTCTCCTGTGGAGCCCTGGAGACATATTTCATCAAACTGAAAATATGCCGGATATTATCAGCTTTATGTTTGGTGCAGGGATTCTTGTGGAGTTCTCTGAAAGGTGATTGTGTACATCGAGCTGTCTACAGGCCAATCAGGAGAATATGGTTTTGTAAATATTTTTCGGCTTTTGATGGGGATTGCATTACAAAAGCAAAGTGAATTCATAATCACTCTGTGAACAGACCAACGACATGGCAGCAATCATAGGGACTCTAACGGCAGCTCATATCTGATGTAGACAGAAAGCTCAATTTTAATTTTACGTGCATGAACTCATTCACCTCCTGGCACTGCAAAAAGGACTTCTTAACATTACTGTTATGATACCAGGAGAGCATGTTGGTACAGGTATTTTCTACTGAAAGATATTATTGCATTCACATAATATAGCCTTCACCTGAGTTTTTTGAATATACGTGTAGGTGGCCAAGGAAGACCAGTAGCATTCAAGGCTCCAACATATCATATAATCATAGAATTATACCGTACAGACATGGTCTTCAGCCCATTGAGTTTGTAATGCCAAAAATAGACAACTACCTACTTTAGCTCCACTTTCCCGCATTGGCCTATAGCCTAGAATGTTTTAACATTTCAAGTGCTCCTCTAAATACTTGTTAAAGGTTGTGAGGTTTCTCACCACAACTACCCTCCTGGGCAGCGCATTCCGAAACCCGACCACTCTCTGGGTGAAAATATTTTTCCTCAAATCCCCTTTAAACTTCCCTCTCTCACATTAAAATTATACCCTGTTGTTATTGATGCTTTGACTGCTTTCTATTCACCATGTCCATGCCCCTCATCATCTTATTCTCCACGATCAGGTCCTCCCTCAACCTTCTCTGCTCCAAAGAAAACAATCTGAACTTATCCAGCCTCTCTACAGGCTGAAATGCTCCAAAGGTGACCAAACAGGTGGATGAGGGTAAAGCGATTGATGTGGTGTATATGGATTTCAGTAAAGCGTTTGATAAGGTTCCCCATGGTAAGTTATTGCAGAAAATACGGAGGCATGGGATTGAGGGTGATTTACTGGTCTGGATCAGAAATTGGCTAGCTGTAAGAAGACAGAGGGTGGTGGTTGATGGGAAATGTTCATCCTGGAGTTCAGTTACCAGTGGTATACCTCAAGGATCTGTTTTGGGACCACTGCTGTTTGTCATTTTTATAAATGACCTGGATGAGGGCGTAGAAGGATGGGTTAGTAAATTTGCAGATGACACCAAAGTCGGTGGAGTTGTGGATAGTGCGGAAGGATGTCGCAGGTTACAGAGGAACATAGATAAGCTGCAGAGCTGGGCTGAGAGGTGGCAAATGGAGTTTAATGCGGAAAAGTGTGAGGTGATTCACTTTAGAAGGAGTAACAGGAATACAGAGTACTGGGCTAATGGTAAGATTCTTGGTAGTGTGGATGAGCAGAGAGATCTCGGTGTCCATGTGCATAGATCACTGAAAGTTGCCACCCAGGTTGAAAGGGTTGTTAAGAAAGCGTATGGTATGTTAGGTTTTATTGGTAGAGGGATTGAATTTCGGAGCCATGAGGTCATGTTGCAGCTGTACAAAACTCTGGTGCGGCCGCACTTGGAGTATTGCGTACAGTTCTGGTCACCGCATTATAGGAAGGATGTGGAAGCATTGGAAAAGGTGCAGAGGAGATTTACCAGGATGTTGCCTGGTATGGAGGGAAGGTCTTATGAGGAAAGGCTGAGGGACTTGAGGCTGTTTTCATTAGAGAGAAGAAGGTTAAGAGGTGACTTAATAGAGACATACAAGATGATCAGAGGATTAGATAGGGTGGACAGTGGGAGCCTTTTTCCTCGGATGGTGATGGCTAGCACGAGGGGACATAGCTTTAAATTGAGGGGTGATAGATATAGGACAGATGTCAGAGGTAGGTTCTTTACTCAGAGAGTAGTAAGGGCGTGGAATGCCCTGCCTGCAAAAGTAGTAGACTCGCCAACTTTAAGGGCATTTAAATGGTCATTGGATAAACATATGGATGATAATGGAATAGTTTAGGTTAGATGGGCTTCAGATTGGTTTCACAGGTCGGTGCAACGTCGAGGGCCGAAGGGTCTGTACTGCGCTGTAATGTTCTATGTTCTATGTTCTATGTTCTATCACAGGCAATATCCTGGTGAATCTCCTCTGCACTCCTTCTTGTACAATCACATCATTCCTATAGTGCAGAATACTGCACACAGTACTCCAGCTGTGGCCTAACCAAAGTTGTGTACAGTTCCAACATAACCTCCCTGCTCTTGTAATATATGCAAGCATATATGGATTAAGACAAGCATCCCTTATGTCTCCTTAATTACCCTATTAACCCATCCTGCCACCTTCAGGGATCTGTGGACAAGCACCCAAGGTCCCTCTGTTCCTCTGAGCTTCCTAGCACCTTGCCATTCATTGAGTATTCCATTTCTTGTTCCTTCTTCCAAAGTGCATCACCTCACATTTATCAGGGTTTCATTTTAATCTGCCACTCATCTGCCCATCTGACCAATTCATTTATATCTTCCTGTAACCTAACACCTTCCTCGTCACTGTCAACCACCCAGTCGATCTTCGTGTCATCCGCAAACTTACTCATTATTCCTTTCAAGTTCTCACCTACACATTTTGTGAATATCACAAACAATAAGGGATACAGTCTGTCGTACATCGCTGCACACCGGGCTCTTTCCCATGTGAGACTTTGTCAAAGACCTTGATATCCATATAAACTAAATCTACTGCCCTATGCCTATCCAAACGTGCAGTTACTTCCTTACTAAATTGTACCAGATTTGTTACACATAACCTCCCCCCAACAAGGCCATGCTGACTGTCCCTGATCAAGCCTTGCCTCTCTAAACGGAGATTAATTTTCTTCTTTACTACTTCTTCAATAATTTCCCTATCATTGTTGTTAGACTCACTAGTCTATAGTGTCCTGGTCTATTTCTACCACTCTTCTTGTAAAATGGAACCACATGAGTTGTCTTTCAGTCCTTGAACACTTACACTTTCATTGTGGCCAGAGATGATTTGAAAATTTGGGTCAGGACAGCTGTAAGTTCCTCCTTTGTGTCCCACAGCAGCCTGGAATACAACTTATCCAGACTTGGGGATTTGTCTACTTATAAATTTGCCAAAATCTCCAATATCTTCTCACTTCTTATATCAATCTGCTCAAGAGCTTCACAGTTCATCTTCTCAAATTCTGTACTTGTATCCTCCTTCTCCCAAGTAAAGGCAAATGTGAAATATTCAATAAAAGCCCTACCACTTTCGTCTGGCTTCATTCACAGATTGCCCCACTGGTCCCTAATATGCCCTACTCTTACTCTCTTCCCCTTTTCATGCATTTGTAGAATATCTTGGGTTTCTCCCCAGTCTTGCCTACCAACATTTTCTCATGGCCCCTGTTGGCTCTCCTATTGCTTTCTTGAGATCGCCTGCACTTTCCATACTGCTCTAGGGCTTTTGTTGTTTTATTTCCTTTGTATCTGTTATATGTCTCTCTTTTCCTTTTGACCCAGTACTGAATATTGCTAGACATCAAGGATTCTCCTACATTTCACCATAAATGGAACATGTTGGACCTGTACTCCCTCCAGTACCTTTTTGAACGCCTCCCATTGTTCTGCTATAGATTTATATTCGAGCAGCTGTTCACAGTCAGATTCTGTCTTATTTAAATAAAATCTACCTTACCCAAATTCAAAACCCTTTATTGCAGACCTGTCTTTCCCCTTTTCCATTAGAAACTTAAAATACATGGTATTGTGGTTGCTAGCACTAAAATGCTCCCCTACTGTCACCTCAAACACTTGTCTGGCTTCATTCCCCAGGATTAGGTCATGCACTGCACCGTTCCTGTACAGCCATTTACATATTGACAATGAAAGCTCTCCTGTATACATTTTAAGAATTTTGCCTCCTGTAAACTCTTTATACTACTTTATACTTTATCCCAATCAATAATGGGGTGCTAAAATCCCCTAAAATAATTATCCTATCATTATTTTTATATACTTTAGTAGATTGACTATACGTCTGCTCCTCAACTGCCATCCAACTGTTTGGGAGCCTATAATTCACTGTTAACAGTGTGACTGTCCCCCTTTTATTCCTAAGTTCTACATGCAAAATCATGTGGTAGCCCTTCCAGGATACCATCACTCCTTATTTTTATACTTCATTTCCTTTGAAATACAGGTCAAAAATTTATTTACCTTCCCTATTATCTGCTGAACTGGTTGCTAGCTATTTCTGAATCATGCAGCCCTGTTTCACTGATGCTTATATTCTGACACCTCCTCAGCTACACAAAACACTTTCCCTCACTTGCTCTTGTTACCCCAAACTCCTTCAGACCTCCTCGTCTTCTTTTCCCCACATGCACCAACCCTAACAGTTATGCCACTGCTTGTGTCTTACTCATTCACCTCCCTTATGTCATCACAGGAGAAGACATCCCATAACACAGTGCAGCACTGTAAGACAGGTGGCAGGGGCTATCGGATGTCAGTGTCCTCACCCCTTCCTGTGAAAGGACACCTGCTCTAGTAGTAGATGACAGGGACCATTCCTGTGGAGACATCCATGTCCTGAATTCCGAATAAGTAACACTTGTCACCCGACAGCAAACGTCACATTAATCAGGCATTGAATAACATTACTAACCAATAGCTGCAGCACCTTTGGCCTCTTATGTCTTATAGATACATCCACCCTTCCAAGGATCAGTCTGTCTCCCTCAGAGGAGAGTTCCTTGATCACCCTACATGCCAGTGTTTTTCACCACTTGTGTGATTGTCTCTGTCTCTGCTTTTTTTCACCCTGCATCATCACTCCTTGGGCATTACTAAAGCACTAGGTTGGGGTGCACAACGAGTACGAAATAGATTGTGTGGGAGCAATGTGTGTGCATGGTACCAGCTCAGTCTAGGAGCTTAAGTCACTCCGCACTTCATCATTGCCTACCGTTCAGTGGCTACATGCACAGCACTGAGGAGTTCCTCAGTGCTGACAATGACAGGGAGGTGTAACAGAAAGAGATGGGTAATGTTGCAGAATAGCCAGTGGGTCAGCACCCTGAATACCTGTGTTGCGAGGATAGCATGTGTTGGACTGCAATTTTGCTGAAGCATAATGGTTGCAGATGCATCCCTGTCCCCCATATGGTGGCTCACCTATCCTGACTGTTGTGAGTCTCTTCACGGCCACAAATGTGTCAGACTGATGTGGCAGACTGATATACGACAAGATGCTAAATAAAAACCGAAAGAGCTGCGGATGCTGTAAATCAGGAACAAAAACAGAAGTTGTTGGAAAAGCTCAGCAGGTCTGGCAGCATCTGTGGAGAAAAAAATCAGAATTAATCTTTCGGGTCCGGTGACCCTTCCTCAGAACATTCCTCAGTTCTGAGGAAGGGTCAGCGGACCCAAAACGTTAACTTTGACTTTTTTCTCCACAGATGCTGCCAGACCTGCTGAGCTTTTCCAGCAACTTCTGTTATACGACGAAATGCCCCTGACTAAGGAATGGTGCAACATCATGGTCACCTGCCTGGTTGTGTGACTGCACCAACAGCTGGTGCAAGGGAAAACATGCATGCTGTAGGCATGCCACGAACAGTCATGACCAAAATGACGACTGAATTTTTTTGCAAAAAAAAAAGTGTCCAAATGCAATCTGCAATAGCAGGGATAGCAAGGGAGTCACCGTGGTAGGCACTTTGATTCACACTGTGGGGTGTGTTCTTGTCCTTGCCCAGTACCTGTACCCAATGCAGGGCACAGTGCCAGTGAATTAGAGGATGGCAGGATTTTGGTGAAGGTTTCCTGAAAGTAGAAGGTTTGGTGGAATGTACTAGTGGAATGTACCCGGCTATGCGGTTTGGCTGCGGGCAATATGGAGGTATTTTGGAGCAAGCAGCGAGTTGAACCTGCCAAAAACCCACTCTGGTTTCCGTGTCGAGTTTTACTGATGGCTAGTACGGTTTGGCAAGATTGCATACGATAGTGAGTTTGTTTGTTAAACAGACATTTCACAACCAAAGATGAATAACAATTGGGAACTCACTGCTGCCTGGAGAGAATCTCACCTTGCTGCTCAAGAAAAGTATACAAGATGCAAAGTGATGATCTCAATATCGAGATGGGCTTTGCTGAATATCTCACAGTCACCCATGTTACTCAGAGCCTGGTAAGATTCTGTCCTACATTCCATTTGCCAAGTTTTTGCCCAATCAGTCAACATATCTATATCCATCCGAAGACACGTTGTTTCATTCCCACCACTTGCCTTGCCAGATCACTCAAATGGCTCAATGACTATTGCGTGGTTCAGATTAATGCTATTGGCACAAGGTTTAATCTCTACTCTGGCTGAAGTAGAATTTAGGCCTGCCTCCTCACTTGACCCACAGCAAAAACAAATTATGACACTTTGCCATGGTTTGGTAAAAGACAACTAAATGACATCTAATGCTATAATATACAAGTCACCCACTGAATAAAGTCATTACAAATAACAATTTTATAACATGTAAAGAAGGCAAACATTATTTTCAAGAACAAATTGAAAAAAAATAAGAAGGTTAGTGAATCAAAGTAGTCTTTTCCACCATCTGAATTCACCATAAACTGTACACTTACTGCTGACGATATTATAAAGTCATAAACATTTCTAAAATTTACAAAAGGCTGATTAAACCTATTGTGTGTAACTTACTTATGTTTCCATTCAGGATCTTCAGGTCTGTGAAAAATTTAATTCTCAAGTGCCTATAGATTCCCTAATTCTATAACTTTTAGCAAGGGTCTGCAACTTTAGCAATGGCAGTTTCCTTCCCGAATGGACATTAGTGAATCAGATGGGTTTTTTTTGATAATTGGAGATTTGTCGTCATCACTGGACTCTTATTGCCAGATTTTTAAATTGAATTCAAAATCACCATCTGTTGGGCCGGGGTTCAAAATTGGCTCCCCAGAACACTAACGGCCCAGTGACAATAGCACTGGGCCATCACCTCACTGGCAATATTTCCAGGGCAGGATGGTAAGTAGCTTGGAGGGGAACTTGAAGGTGGTGGTGGTGTTCCCACGTATCTGTTACCCTTGTCCTTCTGGATGGAAGTGGTCTTGGGTTTAGAAGGAGCTGTCTAAGGATCTTTGGTGAATTTTTGCAGTACATCTTGTAGATAGTATACACTGCTGCCACCAAGCAACAGTGGTGGATGGAGTGAAGGTTTGTGGATATGACGCCAATCAAGCAGGCTGCTTTGTCCTGGATGGTGTCGAGCTGCTTGAGTGTTGTTGAAGCTGCACCCATCAAGGCAATTGGGGAGTATTCAATCACACTCCTGACTTGTGCCTTGTAGATAGTGGACAGGCTCTGGGGAGTCAGGAGGTGAGTTACTCGCCACAATATTCCTAGCCTCTGACTTCTTCTTGTAGCCACTGTATATTTATGGCTAGACAAATTGAGTTTATGGCTAATGGTAACCCTCCAGGATGTTGATAGTGGGAGAATTCAGTGATGGTAACTCCATCATAAGGACGTATGTTACATCAGTGAAAGACTATAGTTTGTGCATCTTCCAGACCAGGACTGTGTGACAGGAAGCTGCATTATGTATTCAAAGCTGAGAAAATCTAATTTATCTATTGTGTGATATTCCAGAGAAAAAAATATCTCACAGCTCACAAGACAGAAACTGAGAATTGATAAAGTCAAATTTACAGATTGGATGGGGAGGAATATTTCTCTGAATTAGTTTAACTGTAAACTGACACTGTTGGGGAATAGATGGGATCTTGTTCTGCTCTATCTTTGAAATTGCTAAAACTGTGTTATCGTAGATAGCATGGTAATTTATTTTGTATATCAAATTTCTGTGGTATTATTAAAATCAAGTCTGCATAACATCTGAGACTCCTCAGATACTAAAACAATGTGTGTCCAAATGCAGCAAGACTGGACAGTATTGAGATTTGGGCTGACAAGTGACAAACAATATTTGTGACATAAAAGTGCCAGGCAATGGCCATCTCCAACAAGACAGAATCCAACCATCACCCCTTGACATTCAACACCAGCTGAATGTTCCACCATCAACTTTCTTAGGGTTTCCATTCATCAAAAACTGAACTGGACTGACTATATAAACACAGCAGGTACAAGAGCAGATCTGAGGCAAGGAATCCTGCAGTAACTAACTCACTTCCTGACTCCCCAGTTCTTGTTCACTCTCTACAAAGCAAAGTGAGGAGTGAGATGGGACACCTCATTTGCCTGGGTAAGTGCAGCTCCAACAGCACTCAAGATACTTGTCACCATCCAGGACAGAAGAGCCCGCTTTGTTGACACCAAACCCACAAACATTCATTCTTCCACCACTGATTTTCAGTAGAAGTAAGGTGTACTATGACAAGATGCACTGCAGAAATTCACCAATGGTCTTTAAACAGCACTTTCCAAATTCAAAAACACCATCAAGAGAAACAGGTACATGGGTAAACCACCACCTGTAAGTTGTCCTCCAAGCCATTCGGCACTGACTTGGAAATATATCATCATTTCTTCAGTGTCCCTGGATCAAAATCCTGGAGCTCCCTCCCTAACAGCACTGTAGGTTTACCCACGTCACATAGACTGCAGCAGTTCAACGCAGGAACTCACCATCACCTTAGTGCAACTGGGAATGAGCAATAAATGCTGGTCCACCCAGCAGTGTCCACTTCGCAGAAATGATTTATCTGAAGATAGATTTCATTTTGGGATCTGACTTGTCAAGTGTAACATCCACTGGGATCATAACAGTAGTTAGCATAACATAACTAAACAATTAATTTGAGACTCTAGACATGTCTTTATCACAATGCACCCATACAATCTTGAGGATACCACAACAATAGAGAATGTGCAAAAGGCCAAGGGAAACAGTGGGATGTGTTCAGGCTTGAAAAAATAGAAATGGAAAATACTAAGTCATAGCATGGTTTAAGTTGGGAGATTGGGTGCTCAGTAACTTAGAATGATCAGAAATCGATAAAAGGATGGAATATGGTTTGGATATCATGATGTGGAGGTGCTAGTTTTGGACTGGGGGAGACAAAGTCAGAAGTCACATGTTAGCAGGTTATAGTCCAACAGGTTTATTTGAAATCACAAGCTTTTGGAGCGCAGCTGTTTGGTCAGGTGGTTTGGATGTGGTTGAGGTTGGACCCCAGTCAGAAGAGCACCGGTTGAGTCAGTTTGGAGGCATTTCCCATGTTCTTTCATGTTGCTACCAGTAAGTGGTACAGAGCATGCAGCAGTGAGCTGCTGATATCATTATAGTCTCTTAAGTTCTCCAATTGTTACTGACAACCAATCACAATGCCTGCCAAATTGAGTAGTAACATACTCATCTAAAAATAAGTGTAGCATTGAGAAAGTATCGCAAGCAACTGGCCTCTTTAGAACTGTTTGCATGTGTGTCACAATATACAGAATCTTTCTCATGAAAGCCTGTGAGTGGTAACACTGGAACTTGGCACACTTGCTTACAGAAGATTATCTCTGCTGGTGTTGACAGAAGGGTGATTCGTCTATCACATCAACGCTGGCAGGCTTAGCCTACATAAAAGAAGCAGTGCAGATTGCTGACAGAACGCTGATGATCTGACTGGGAGGTGGGTGGGGAGGCAACACAAAATACAACCAGACGATGGAACTGATGAGTTGTCTTCCTACACTCCAACCACATTCCTCAAAGTATTGAGGAAACATCAGAGAGTACACAAGTACTAGCAACCACTGTCTTGTTGTACACGGTTACAGTTATTGCTACATTATGAACATGATCATTTCAGAGTCTAACTCAGAATGGGGGACTTCAGTTTCCAGGTGCCCAGTGGAAGCGCAAACAATTACTTTTCTCAAGTCCCAATGCTCATCTTTCAGAGTATGTACGGAGACCAGAAGATCCAGACCAGAATAAAGTAAAACAAGCATCACTGTCTTCAAGTAATGGCATGGTGTTTCAAACATATATTAAGGAGTCCATTTCTGTCGCACTTGTCACAATCACTGGAGTCACAATCACAATCAAAGTGCTTTACCCCAATAAAATAACTTTGAATTGTTAGTATTGTTCTATAGGAAAGGCAGCAGCCAATTTATGACAGAAAACTTCCACAAACAACTCTATAAACATGGCCAGGCTATTGATTTTTGTGATGATGATAAAGCGATAAATAAGCATAAGTAATGGCCAGAACACCATAGATAAGTTCATGGCTCTTCCTTGAAGCACTACCACGGGATCTTTTATGTCGATCTGAACAGGCAGATGTAGCCTCAAATTAATGTGTCATCTGAAAGAAGATATTCCCACTGGTGCAGGCCGCCTTCAGTACTGTGTTGGATAGTTAGCCTTGAGTTTTATCCTCAAGCTTTGGAATGAACCCATATCTTCATCTCTCAAAAGTGAGAATGTTACCAACTGAGCTACAGCAAACATAGAAACAACAGAAAATAAATATTAATCCTTGCACTTTTGTCTCAGCATTTTTAGTTGGGCATGGCTTTGGAAAGGTAAACAGTTGCTTGTAGACAGCTGGAAGATGGCAATTCAATTAAGGGGAAGGTGATGGCCTAGTGGTATTATTGCTGGACTGTTAATCCAGAGACCCAGGTAATGTTCTGAAGACCCAAGTTCAAATCCACGGTAGATGGTGTAATTTGAATTCAATGAAATATCGGGAATTTGGAGTCTAATGATGACCACAAATCCATTGCTGATTGTTGGAGAAGAACCCATTTGGCTCACTAATGTCCTTCAGGGAAAGAAACTGCCATCCTTAGCTAGTCCAGACTACATGTGAAGCCAGACCCACAGTAGTTAGGGATGGAAAATATATGCTGGTCTAGCCAGCGATGCCCTCATCCCATGAATGAATTGAAAAAAAATTCAGCCTGTTTAGGAAGGAATGCATGACACGTTCAAAACCCTGAAGTATGTATATTCAAGACCGGATAAGGACAGCAGATTTCCTTCACTAAAGCACGTCATTGAATCAGATGGATTTTATATTCTGACAAATAATGGTAGTTGAATGGTCAGCATCACTGAAATTAGATTTAAATTCCAATTACCACACTGTCATCATCCTCCCACATTTACATTTTATATTTAACCAGAATCAAGTTCTGGAAAAGTTAATATAAAGAAGCAGATTTGAAAAGTACCTATATCCAAGACCAAATGGGTAGGTATTGGTCATAGGAACCCAAAATCTGGATGGAACACCTGCTACTTAGGTTTGTGAGTGGCATATATTTCTGGGGGAAACAAAATTATGGGAAACATTGATATATTGCATCCATCAATGGAAATAAGCTTTGACCACAATAGCAGTGCACCAAACTTCTTCCTTGTACATGAGCAACGCTGATGCATCCTCTTTCTGTTCTTCGTCTTCTTTCTAAGGGGGTTCCTCATTATCCAGAATGCTGGTGGCAAGCAGATTGAGCAGGTACGAGTTTGGTGAGTAGAGATTTTTAAGTGTTAACGTTATTCTAAAACTTTGGACTGTTGTGTAGTGGCATTTAATTGTTGTTTATTGCGTAAATCAAGAAAGTTAATAAAATAAAAACTGAAAGAACTGCGGATGCTGTAAATCAGGAACAGAAACAGAAGTTGCTGGAAAAACTCAGCAGGTCTGGCAGCATCTGTGAAGGAAAAAACAGAGTTAACGTTTCAGGTCTGGTGACCCTTCCTCAGAACTGAGGAAGGGTCACCTGAGCCAAAGTTAATAAAGTAAGTTTCTTCCAGCCTTAGGCAGGGAAGAGTAGTCGATCGGATAATTAGCTAATCCATCCAATCTGGTTGCTGCAGCATCAGCTTCAAAGAGTATAATAGGATTGGGTGGGCACTCGTGGTGCAGTGGTAGTGCCCCTACCTCTGGGTCAGGAGGCCTGATTTCAGTCCTACCTGCTCCAGAGATGTGTAATAACAGCTCTGAACAGTAAAATATAATAGAACTGGCTCTTCAGGCACAGTGATAGTGTCTCTAACTCCGAACCAGGCAGCCCAGGTTCAAGTCCACGTCCTCTAGAGGTGTGCCATGACATAGCTGAAGTATTGGGTGCTGCTTGCAAACTGAGTACAGATTGAAAGTAGATATAAGTTTGGTGAGTTTGCTGAAGAGGGAGAAGGTTTTATTTATTTTTTAAAATCAACTTATTCAGAAATGTCATAACACATCCCTGGAACTTATGGGCCTCAGAGGTAGGGGCACTGCCACTAGCAAGATGCAGGCATCACTGGCTGAGCCAGCATTTCTTGCCCGTCCCTAGCTGCCCTTGAGAAAGTGGTGGTGAGCTGCCTTTGTGAACCGCTGCAGTCCACTTGCTGTATGCAGGCCCACAATTCCCCGAGGAGGAAGCTCCAGGATTTTGACCCACCAACTGTGAAGGAATGGTGATATATTTCCAAGTCAGGATAGTGAGTGGCTGAGAGGGGAAACTGCATTGGTGATTTTTGTCATGTATTTACTGCCCTTGCCTTTGGAGATGGTGATGGTCATAGGTTTGAAAAACAGCTTTGGTGAAGTTTTACAGTGTGCCTCATAGATGGTACACACTATTGCTATTGAGCATCGGTGGTGAAAGGTGTTAATATTTGTGGATGTGTTGCCAGTCAAGAAGCCTGACTTGATCAGGATGGTGTGAAAAGCTTCTTGAGTGTTGTTGGAGCTGTACTCATCCAGGCAATTGGGGAGTATTCCATATCATTCCTGACTTGTCCTTTGTAGAAATTGGATAGACTTTGGAGAGTCAAGGGGTGAGTTACCCACTACAAGATTCCTAGCCTCTAATCTGCTCTTGGAGCCACTGTATTTTTATGGTGAGTCTAGTTCAATTCCTGGTCAACGTTAACATCCCGGATGCTAATGGTAGAGCATTCAGTGATGGTAATGCCGCTAAACGTCAAGGGGTGATGGTTAGATCCTCTCTTGTTAGAGGTGGTCATTGCCTGGCACTTTTGTGACCTGACTGTTACTTGCCACTTATCAGATATTGTGGCACTTAGGTAAACCTGATGATCTGAAGCAATTTAAAAACCAGCAAAGGTTCATAAAGAGACTGATAAAAGAAAAGGATTTGATTGCAAGTAAGTGAGAAACAAAAAAGCAGACTGCATAAGCTTTCCTAGGTATGAGAATGGGAAGGAATTAACTAATCCAAATGTATATTGGAGACAAGAGAGTGGCGGAGAAACTAAATAAGTGTGTTTGTCTTCACAGAAGGTGATATAGAAAGTCTCCCAGAAATTCTATGTGACAAGAAGTTTTATAAAACTGAGGAGAAGAAATAAGTTAGTATTGGTAAAAAGGTAGTACCTGAAATGTTAGCTGGATTGGAAGTTGGTAAATCCCCTAAACCAGATGAGCTAAATTCCGAAATATTGAAGTAGGTGTAAAGTGGGTGTAAAGATAATAGTTGCATTGGTGGTTATCTTTCAAAAGCCTCTAACACTTGAAAAGGTTCCTGAAGACAGGATAGCAGAAAATGTGTCCCCAGTTTTTAAGAAGGGATGGAGGGAGAATGAAGAATTATCAGTTTCATGTAGTTCATAGAGAAAATGACAGAATCAATTATGAAGGAAATAAATAACTAGACATTTAGAAACTAGTGGAAAATTGAACAGAGTCAACGTGGATTTCTGAAAGTGAAATCATATTTAATAAATCTGTTTTTTGACGATATTATTTGTAGCTTTAGATAAGAGAGAACAAGTATATGTGTTGTATTTAGATTTTCAAAAGACTTTTGATAAGGTCCCACACAAGGTTAATAAACAGAATGAACGCATGTGATTGGGGACAACAAAATAGTGTGGATTGAGATTTGGTTGATAAATAGAAAGCAGAAAGTATGAACAGACACATTATTCTCAGGATGGCAGGCTGTTCCTTGTGGGTTACTGCAAGGATAATGCTAGTACTATAACCGTTTACAATCAATATAAATGGTTTGGAGTTGGAGTATTTTCAAATTTTATGAGGACAAAGCGAGGTGGAATGCAAGTTGTGAGGAAGATGCATGCAACTTTCAAACAGATGCGAACAGACTAATGGGCAAGAATGTGGCAGATGGAATATCATGCGAACAAGCGTGAAGGTATTCTACTCTGGTAGAAAAAAAAACAAAGACTGAGTATTTCTTAAAAAGTGAAAGGTTGAGAAATGATTGTGTCCAAAGGGACCTGGGTGCCCTTATTCATGGGTCACTGAGATCTAGCACATCAGTGCAACAATAAACAAAGCAGGCAAATGGTTATCAGAGATAGTAAGAACTGCCGATGCTGGAGTCTGAGATAACAAGGTGTGGAGCTGGAGGAACACAGCAGGCCAGGCAGCATCAGAAGAGCAGGAAAGCAGGAAAGGGTCCCGAGGTAAACGGTTATATCAGCTTTTACTGCAAAGTGGATTTGAGTACAGAAGGTGTCTTGCTGCAATTACATAACACCTCAGTGATGCCATACTGGGAACATTGTGAACAGTTATGTTTCCTTTATCTAAGGAGGGATATACTTGTCATAGAGAGAGCTCAGCAAAAAGGCTAATCGCTGCGTCATGAAGAGGATTGAGGAATGTGAGCCTGCATTTTCTGGACCTTCTAAGAATGAAAGTGAATCGCATCAAAACCTACACCCTGTCATGCCCTACATGAATTTTGCATATCGATCGATTGTTTCCCCTGGGTAGTGGGTAGGACCCAGGGACAGAATCATTGAAGATGTTGGCTCATTAAGATCATGATGAAGAGGAACTTCTTCACTCAGAGAATGGTGAATCTTTGGAATTCTCTATTCTGGAGAACTGTGGAAGCTCAATCATTGAGTATACTCAAGACAGAAATCAACAGACTGGAGCACTAGGGATATGGATACAATTCAGGAAAATGGCATTGAGGTAGATGATCAGCCATGGTCTAACTGAATGGTGAAGTAGATTTAAAGGCCTGTGTAACCTATCCTTGTTCCTATGTTCCTATTCTGCCTGTTGAATGGTAAAAAAACACTCAGCATTGAAGAAGAGATCAATTGTTCAAACAGCTTCATTGTTCCAGCATTTCTACCAGCCCGAACAGCACCACAAGTAAGGGGAGGTATTTAAACTTGGATCAGCAGGCACAGCTGCAACAATTTCCCAACAGGTCTCATGTCACAAGATGATTAGACATTTTAATTATCCAATACATCTTTGAGCAGTTGCAATGGGCATTGTTCATTGTGTTTCAAAATTCAATACATCCCTTACTTACATTTTGTTTTTTCTCACTATGCCAACTGGGCAGAGAGGTACAGAAAATGCTGAAAAACAGATTTAGTTCATCCAATAAGTATCAACCTATAAGACTGATTCATTGGGATAGAAGGTGAGTGTTGATATTAAACCAAAGTACACCATCAAAAGACTGATAGCTTTTCTATTTCTACAACAAATGTTTCTGCAATAGGACATAACTCCTGCAACAGGATTTATTATTATTTATTTGTAGCACTGGAAAATAAATCAGATTAGCGTATTATACTCATGCATAAGTCATACGTATTTTTCAGTCCTTTTTTGACCAGAATGTGCGGCGTTCAAGCACTATTAGTGAATAAAACAAGGGGTCTATGTTATAATCAGACTCCATTATCATTGAACCTGCATTTGGACAATAAAGAGTCACTTCTGATAGTAGGACACAATCACCCATATCTTCTGACAGGAAGCGTTTTCTTGCAGTTGTGTAGAAGAAAGCTGTATATCAGGACCCTGCAAACTTCCTGGCTAGTGACTTCTGACTAGTGGGAATTATCCAGGAACTTGAAACTTCCAATGGACAATTCCTTGGCACAAGGGTCTGAAGAAGGGTCCAGACCCGAAACATCAGCTTTCCTGCTCCTCTGATGCTGCTTGGCCTGCTGTGTTCATCCAGCTCTACACCTTGTTATCTTAGATTTGAAATATAGTCACTGTTTTAATGCAAGAAACTCAGTAGTCAACTTCAGACCAGCAAACAGCGATATGAAACAATGAAAAAATCTAGTGTAGTCATGTTGGTTGAGTGACAAATATTAGTTAAGGTACCTTAGATAACTCATCTGCTTTTCTTGGTATAGTTGTGTTTGATCTTTAATATTCATCTGAAGAGGCAGATAGGATCTTTGATTAATTTCTCATCTAAAAGAAGGCCTTGCTCACATTAGCACTCTCAGTACAGCCCTGGAATATCAGCCTAGTTTTGTGCTCTGTCTGTGGAGTGGAATTTGAACACATGATCTTAGAATCATAGAATCTCTATCGTGTGGAAGCAGGCCATTCAGCCCACTGAATCCACACTGATCCTCTGAACAGTATCCCACCCAGACCCATCCTCCTACCCTATCCCTGTAACCCTGTAGTTCCCATGGCTAACCCACCTAGCCTGCACAGCCCTGGACAATCTGGGTAAATTTAGCATGGCCAATCCACTAACCTGCTCATCTTCGGACTGTGAGAGGAAACTGAAACACCCTAGAGGAAACCCATGCAGGCACAGGGAGAATGTGCAGACTACATACAGACAGTGCCTGAGACTGGAATCAAACCCATCTCCCTAGCATTATGAGGCAGCAGTGCTAACCAGTGAGCCACCGTGCCACACTCCAACCCAACCCCTCCCCCATCTTCCGACACAAAACAAGAATGCGAGCATTCAGCTGCAATTATTGTTGATGTTTACTAACCCCATTTGGGGAGGATTAAGGACCAGAGTTTTTCTGTGACTTATCTCCAATCCGTCACAATAATATTATATTGACAATTGAAATGTAGGGCAGGCAGACCTGTGATATTAATGTCACTGGACTAATAATCCAGAAGCTCAGGCTGCTGCTTTGGGAAAATGGATTGAAATCTCTTCACGGGATTAGAATTCAGTTAATAAATAATAAAACTTGGAATTGTCTCAGTAATAGAGTCCATTAAACTTTCATGAATTGTTGCAAAATCCCATCAGATTCACTAGTATCTTGGAGGATATCCCCTTCCTTGAGGAAAGGAAATCCTCTTTGGTCTAGCTAACATAAGGCTCCAGACCCACGGAAATATGGCTGACTATGAATTGCCTTCTGAAATGGCTGAGCATGCCATCCAGTCTAAAGGCTATTTTGGATGAGAAACAAATGCTGGTTTTGACAGTGGCACCCGCATCCTATAGGAAAATAAATAATAATAGACATTGTAAAAAAATCAACCAGTTAGCTCAACCAGTTAATGTTAAAGTTGACCTTTCACATGAGCAAACACTCCTAAAGTGGTTCCTCACATGAATCTAAAATGGAATAATGGAAAGGGGCACTCAGCAACATACTCATATTCAATGTAAATATGTCCGAGTAATGAGCAGATAATCTGTTTTCTGATAATTTGGCCAATATTTAACCAACAAGCGATCAATTGCATCACTAAGTTCCTCTGGATCCAGTCAGCAATGCTGATAGGTGTACAGACATAGGTCTTAATACCTCCCTCATCAAACATTCTCATCTGACCTCAGTCATATGTTTCTTTTCTCTTTGCTGTCTCTGAACACAAGAAGTTGTTGGTTATACCTCAAATTACTTCCCGCTCCAGGGATGACCAACAGAACAGTTCAATCCAGCTACTACTACATTGAGTTGACCACCTCTCACTGAATGTACAAAAATTCAGGTCCTCTCAATGTCTCACTCTCATTACAGCACTTGTAGGCTCACACTACCTTGCATGCAAGATGTGTGCAATGTGGCTCATCGGTACCTTCGTTGATTGTGAATCAAAATGTGACACTGCAGAGATCTGAGTAAAAAAAAATCAGGCAGAGACTCCAATGGCAGTCCTGGAGAGCTGCACTGTCAGATTACAGTGTTTCAGAAAAAATGTTACACTGAGGCCCTGCCCTCCTTTGTAGGTACACACAAGAGTTCCCTTGGCAATTCTTTGAAGAAGAACAAAGGATTCTTTCCTGGTCAATATTTATCTCTCAACCAACACCAATAAGATAAATTACCTGGTCATTATCACTGTTGTTTGTCGGAACTGGGCATAAGTTGACTGCCATATTTCTGAAATTATGAACTGACTTCATTTCTTTCAAGTAATTAATTTGCTGAAAAGCATTTCAAGTAATCTGAGGCTTTAAAGGCAGCATAGTCTTTATTTTTCCTTTTTTTAAAAGCAATGGCAGAAAATCAAATAAAAAATGTGACAATTCACAGAGAACTATTCACACTTTCAACTTTGTGTTGCTGTGAAGTGATCTGGGCTTCACACTGAAGTTGAACTCAGGGTGCCAACAAGATGCAGGAAGCAGCCAGACTCTTGGGATAAACTAAATGAAGCTTCAGGCAGGGGTGTCTCATATCCCATCTGTTCAACGCCACACTGAGAAAGAATCCAGTTCCCTGCCAAACACAGTTTACAAAGTTGGCATTTTCTGAATTGTAATTTAAATGTTTTGAGAGCAGAGTTATGATCCTTAAAATTTTGAAATGTTTACATTTTTAATTGATGGGAGAGCTCTGCTGGTGCTCAAACAATTGGTAAGGCTTGTCTTGATAATGACTATTCCAGTTCCAAGCAGGTACTGTGAACACAGTGATGCCTGACTGAAATGACTGCTGCACTGTGAATGTGCCCTTGGATGCTTAGCAACCCCTTGCCCATTTCAAATATTTCCTAGTTTTGAAACCTTTGCAGAAATTAATGAAGATAAGAATCACAAATACATTTTGAACAGCTTTGTTCATCTTGAAAATATTAAACACAAAATAATAAAGTAAGCAATGCGCAGGCTCAGATTGACTGTTAATTGATTATGCCCTTGTCACTGAATCACTGAAAGTAACTGCACAGATGGAAGACATCCAGTCCTTAAAAAATGATGAACTGCAGATGTTGGAAATCAGAAACAAAAAGGGAGGCCATTCAGCCCATTGCATCTGTAATAGCTCTTCAGACAAGAATCACTATCTTTTGCCAATCTCCTGCATTTTCCATACCTATGCACATTATTTCTATCTAAATAATCATTCAATGCTCTTTCAAATACCTCAAGTGAAATTATAGGCAACACAACACAAGTGTCTTTTCTTTGCAGGAAATGACAATTGTTTGATGGTGATTTTTCAGGATGGCAACCTGTAACTAGTGGAGTGCTACAGGGATCAGTGTTGAGGCCACAATTATTTACAATATGTATTAAACACTTGGATGAGGAAAGTTAATGTTTGGTCAATAAGTTTGAGGATGGCACAAAAATGGGTGGGAAAATAAGTGGGAAGGACGATACAAAGAATCTGCAATATAGGCAGGCTAAGTGAGTCAGCAAATCTTGACATTTAAAATATTGTGTGAAAAATGTAACGTTATGTACTTTGGGAGGAATAATAGATGAGCTGAATATTATTTGAATGGAGAAACATATCTGAAAGCTATAGGACAGATGGACTTGGAAGAGCTTGTAAAAGAAATACAAGAAGCCAGTAATCAAGTTCAACAGGTAATAGGGAGGGCAAATGGAATGTTGGCCCTTATTTCAAAGGGAATGGTGTATCAAGGTTGAGAGGTTTTGCTAAAACTATACAAAGCACTAGTCAGATCATAGCAGGAATACTGTGAATAGTTATGGGCCCCTAATCGAAGGAAAGATATACTGGTATTGGAGGCAGTCCGGACATTGTTCATTAAGTTGATCCTGGGTATGGAGGTAGTGTCTTAGGAGCAAAGGTTGAGTAGGTTGGGTGAGTACTCACTGGAGTTTACAAGAATGGGAGCTTATTGAACCATACACGATTCTTAGGGGACTCAACATGGTGGATGTAGAGAAGTTGTTTACCCTTATGAAAGCTTCTAGGACCAGACAACATAATCCAAGAGTAAGATGTTGCCATTTAAGACAGAGATGAGGAGTAATTTCTTTTCCTAGAGGGTAGTGTTTTTATGGAATGCCTTACCACTGAGGGCTGTAAAGGTTGGGTTGTCAAGTGTATTCAGGGCTGGGATGGGCATGTTTTTAATTGATCAGGGAATCAAGGGTTTTGGTGAAAAGACAGGAAACGGCATTTGAAAATTATCAGATCAGCCTTCATCTCACTGGATGGCACAGCAGACTCGATGGACTGAATGGGCTACTTCTGCTCATAAATCTTACGGTCTTAATTAAATTATGTTGTTCCATTTCAGGAAAATAAGGATTGAGGAAATAGATTTTTGGGGTGGATTGATGTTGTTCAGTGGAAAGAGCCAACTGGTGGTTAGTCTGTGTTTGTAACTGGTTATATCTTTATTGATTATTCATGCTATTTCTCAAGTTTCCCTGCAGATTTTGACTTTGATCACGAAGCTAGTGCATGCATGTGCTCCAATTACCGTGTGGCAACAAACAGACCTCCAATGTGGGTGTGAAAACAAACTGAAAAGACCTTTCAACGTTACAAGACATTGGTTTGCTGCACTCGAACAAATAATTCAAATCACACACAGAGAAAACTACAGTAAAATCTGACTCATGGGAATCCCAGTGCATTTTGTTTAAATTAAGGAAAACAACTCTCATCAAATTCCCCAGTTTCTAACTGTTAAATAAAGCCAATGAACGTAATTCTTTATTTTTCATTGGCTATAGTTGTCACCGACATGTTCAGGATTTATTGCTCAATACTAATTACCCTTGAAAGTCATTGCTGAACCCTTTAGAACTGCCACAATCCATATGCTGTAGGTACACTTGCAGTGTTGCTCAGAAGGCAGTTCCAGTCTTTTAAGAGTGATATAGTTGAAAACAGACAGACCACCTTGGCATCCACCTAGGTGCCTCAAATGACAACCGCAACATCAACCCTGTCGTCCCTGCAAAATCTTCCTTACTAATGTCTGGCGATAAGTGCCAAAATTGGGAGAGTTTTAACCAGATTAACCAAGCAACAGTGTAATATAGCTATACTCAGGGAATCATGACAGACAATGTCTCAGACATCACCATCTCTGAATATGTCCTGTCCCACCAACAGGAGAGACCTAACAGATTTGGTGGCACAATATTGTCCACAATTGGGAAGGAATTACACTGGAATCCTCAATACTGGGTCCAGCCACCATAGAGTGCCATGACATCAGATCAAACATGGCATGGAAACGTCTTGCTAATTACCATCTACCACACAGCCCAGCATGCCTGATGAATCAGTACTGGTCCATGTTGCACACCACATGGATAAAGCTGAGGCAACAGAGTTGTACTGTTCCAATTTGCAACCTCATGGCTTGGCATATAATCCACTCTACTATTACCATCAAGCCAAGGGATAAAATGCTAGGTCAATGAAGAGTGTAGGAGGGCATGTCAGGAGCAGCACCATGCACACCTAAAAATGAGGGTTCAACATGTTGAAACTACAATCCCGGGCTACTTGTATGCCAAAAAGCATAGGCAGCAAGTGATCGAGCTAAGCAATCCCACAACCAATGGATCAGATCTAAGCTCTGCAGGTCTGCCACATCCAGTCACAAATGGTCATTGATTATTAAACCACGCAGTGGAAGCAGGTTCTGCAAATATTCCCATCCTCAATTCATAGTACTTCAGTGCAAAAGATAAGGCTGAAGCACTTACAACAATCTCAAGCCAGAAGTATCCATTGGGTGATCCATCTCAGCCTCTTCCAGTGGTTCCCAGCATTTCAGATACTAGTTTTCAGCCAGTTCGATTCACTTCACATGATATTGAGAAACAGTTGGAGGTACTAAATACTGCAAAGGCTGTTGGTCCTGGCAACATCTAGCAATGGTACTGAAGGCTTGTGCTCCGGAACTTGCTGCCACCCTATTGCCAAAATGTTCTGGTATATCTGCAACATTGGCATCTACCCAACAATGTGGAAAATTTCCCAAGTATGTCCTGTACATAAAAAGGAGGACAAATCCAACCCTACCAATTACTGCCCATCAGTCTAATGTCGATCATCATGAAAGTGAAGGAAGGTGAAAACAACTGTGCTATCAAGCAGCACTTCCTCAGCAATAGCCTGCCCATGGATGCCCAGTTTGGGTTCCGCCAGGACCCCTGCTTTCCAGATGACATTATAGTTTTGGTTCAAACATGGTCAAAGGAGCTGAATTCCAGAGGTGTGGTGAGGTGAGGTGAGAGTGGCTACCCTTGATATTAAGGCTGCATTTTAATGAAGATAGCATCAAAGAGTCGAAGAAAAACTAGAGTCAATGGGAATCATGGGAAATAGTCTCCACTAGCTAGAGTCATACCTAGCACAAAGGAAGATGGTTGTGGCTGTTGGATGTCAGTCATCTCAGCTCAAGGACATCTCTGCATAAGTTCCTCAGAGTAGTGTCCTCGGCCCAGTCATCTTCAACTGCCTCATCAATGACCTTTCCTCTATCATCAGGTCAGAAGTGGGGATGTTTGCTCATGATTACACAATGTTCAGCACCATTCAAGTCCTGAAGCAATCCATATTCAAAGACTTGGACAATATCCAGGTTTGGGCTGACAAGTGGCATGTAACTTTTGTGCCACCCAAATGCCAGGCAATGAAGAGATAGTAGGAACTGCAGATACTGGAGA